>NC_088357.1:44087500-44687500 GCF_036884655.1 Musa acuminata AAA Group
CTCATATGACCCAAACGCATATGCCATAATTTGGTGATGTCAGAATCAGACAATGATGATGACAAGACTGCAACCGAGCCTGTGACAGTAGTTCCCTGCAAAATATATAAGCTACCAGACCTACAAGCTTTAATAACAACAAGAGCATTTCTAGAAACTTTCATAACTCCACCTTCAACTGTATATTTACACCCAAGGGCCTCTAGGGTGCCTAAAGAGATGAGATTCTTTTTTAAATCAGGAACATGTCTAACATTAGTGAGCGTCCTCATAATACCATCATGCATTTTAATTCGGATTGTTCCTCTACCAACAACATCACATGCTACATTATTACCCATCAAAACAATTCCACCATTACAAGATTCATATGTGGAAAATAAATCTTTATTAGGAACATATGATAAGAACAACCCGAATCTAAAATCCATTCATTTTTAGACCTCATCCTGTCATCAGTAGCAAAGAAGATATTTCCATCATTCTCATCAGTTGCTACACTAGCTTCAGCGGATTCAGTAGTTTTCTTAATAATTTTTTCCTTTTGCTCTAATTTATTTTTCAATTTAAAGCAATCAGCCTTAACGTGCCTCATTTTATGACAATATCTGCATTCCAAATTTCTATGTTTGGATTTAGATCTAGATTTAGATCTGCTATTGTCAAATTCTCTTTTATCCATTCTACCCCTAACAACCAGACCCTCAGCCTGATTCCCTCTACTTTCCCCAGTGATATCTCTGTCTATCTGCTCCTTAGATTTTAGTGCAGATTTAATTTCCTGATACAAAATTGTTTCTTTTTCATAAATCATAGTATCACGGAAATGCTTAAAAGATTGGGGAAGAGAACACAAAAGTAATAAGGCCTTATCCTCATCATCAAATTTTGCATCTATATTCTCCAAATCCATAACCAAGGAATCAAATTTATCAAGATGTGAGAGTATAGATGTACCTTAAGTCATCCGAAGCATATATAAACTCTGCTTTAAGTATAGACGATTCTCCATTGTCCTCTTCATATACAAGGCTTTAAGCTTGTCCCACATACTCTTAGCCATAGTCTCCGTAGCTACCTCCCGTAAAACCTCGTCAGAGATATTTAAAATAATGCTGGATCGGGTCTTCTTATCCATACCCGCAAGATCTTCCTTTGATGTACCATCTAAAATGTTTTCAACTCCCTGTAGTGCCAAATCAACTCCGTCTTGAATCAGAATGGCCTCCAACTTCAGTTGCCACATGCCGAAGTTGATATTTATGTCGAATTTCTCGACAACAATCTTTGTTATTGTCATCGTTGCCAAAAGATCCCGAAACCAGGCTCTGATACCAATTTGTTAGAGTTAGCCCCAAGAAATTTACCAAAGGGTAATTTTGGCAACCCAACAAAGACAATAAAGCGAAAAGATAAAAGCGATAAGAACACCAGATTTACGTGGTTCGATCAATTAACCTTGACCTACATCCACGAACGAAAGAGGAGCAAATCACTACTATAAAAGAGGCTATTACAAATGCTTTAGGAAGATGTTCCTAGGCCATAAAACACCCAAAAGTACTAAATAAGAAAAAACCCAAACTATAAGCCCAAACTATTTAACTGAGTGTGGACTTAAACCCAAAGCAAACACTTAGGTTTTTCTTGTGGTGCTTATTGTGATACATCTGACTTCAAAGCCCATACCCTTATTTATAGTTCCAATAGGAGATAACTGTTGGGAAATCTTGGGGGCGACATCATATGTGCAGCGGAAGAACAAAAAAAACAAAATCCTCGATTCCCAAAGAGATGTTCGTCGTCATGCGAAGATTGGTGCGCAAAATCCGCGAAACTTAAAACTGCGTATAGAGTAGATTGTGTTACCTAGGGAGATCGTATATCCCTGTTTCCTTGCAGATCCTTAGAAGAGGGTAAAGGAGGTCAAGCGTCCTCCTCTCTAGCGGTGATCCACACAGCAGGGTTGCGATGACGCTCCTCAAAACTCCAGGCCTGCTCTGAGGTGGAGAGGGAGAGGAGAATAGGAAAGGCAAGCAAAGGCTCTAGCCTATGAGGCTCTGAATCCCTCTTATTTATAGAGGTCCCATGTCAAACCCTAATGGGTCCTCCCCTAGGGGGTATTAGACTTGCATCCAATAAGATAAGGGCTCCGTCGGATATCTCATATCTGAACCTCTACTCATCGCAATGCCTACCATATGTGTGTGACCCTCTAGGCCCAATATCGAGCTGGCCGTGAGTCATACCTGTCAGAACTCCTTCTAACTCAGTGAATTATTATTCCTGTAATAATTCACTCGACTCATCGACTACGGACGTACTAGGCCACTACGCCGTAGTCCCTAGACGATACAGGAGAATCCAATCCATTGGACCTGTCTGTCCTCAGTTACCGTGTACCTATAGTCCCTTATCCATCTAATATCCCAGAGACCGTATATCGAGCATGGTGCTGTCAGACCCATACGGTTTCTACTCGAGTCTCGCTCTAATCGGATTCTCCCGGAGAACTCTTTCTCTCTCAACCCTAATGACCCTGGCCAGGGATTTGTCTGAGCAAGAACACATGGGATATTCCTCTCATGACGCCGAGAGTGGATGATCCTCTATCGATACTCAATAGCCCTCGTAAGGTCGACTACCACTCCCAATGACCAATTGTACTAGATCTGGGACAGTCAAACCTATAAGTCTAGTATCAAAGAGTGGAGCACTCATACAGGACATCCTTGGTGTCTCAAGTCTAAGGACCAGATATACCACTAGGACTACAGAATCGCTATCTGACAATAAGGCATCATCAACCATCCAGCATTCCGTAAGCGAATCAATCAATGAACTCATTCTCCAATGAGCACCTGTACCGTATCCCTAGTGTCCCTACACGAGCAGCTTTGAGACCAGCTACATCCATCATATGGACGGGTATACAGCACACCAGTCTGTCCGGTTATCACGATGTCCCTCTCGAGTAACCTATGACCGAGATTATTTAGGATATGTGTTTAAAGGTGAATCGATCTCATTATCATGATCTCATCACGATCCGATTCCCATTGCACAAATCCAAGGACATCACAATATATATATATATATATATATATATATATATATATATATATATATATATATATATATATATATATATATATATATATATATATATATATATATATGCAATAGTTATAAAGTGATATACACCAAAATATAATAAGCAAAAAGATTCTGTATCAAGTCACATGTGCCATCACTCACGTGATTGGCTTGCTGGACACCTATGACTAGCAATAACAAGCCTGATTTTCCCGATGTGGGACTATGAGACTTGCCAAACTAACACAAAGTTATTGAAGAGTTGAACTACTTCATAGCTTATATTCACTTAAGGAAGCTCGGCAAGTTAGAGGACAAAGTCGAGTAAGCGAACATTGTTACGAATGAAGCAAAAGAAAATAAATTTGATACAAGCCCTATAACATGATGACGGAAGTCATGCATGAGAGTTACAGTTTGTCTTTCTATAAACTAAGGGAAACTAATCGGAGAACATAAAGGTGTTAAAGTAAATAGTCGAAAGGGGTAAGGAGGCGACGATGAGCCAAAGGGACTCAACAACTCAAAACCTAGCATTAATTAGAATGAAGGTGGACTCAAATGAGTGTCATAGTGTTACAAAGCCAAATCTACCGATCGCAAAAAAAAGACACATATGTGAAGCAACGGATAGTAAAGTCATGAGCATGGCAGTGTCATGGCACCATAAAGGTAGGATTTCCATAGAGTTATTGATTCCTTACTCTAATGAAGGGAGAGTGCTTAGTCATGAAAGGGACTGAGAAGGTAGAGTATGCAGAGGTAAACTCCAAGTACTGAAATAAGGCTAAAGGGCAAAGGCCAAAGAACTTCGTAAGACTAGTGTCAACGGGCTTCTCATCAAAACAATCAAAAGTGAAGGACTTCGAGTCACTACAAAAGTGCTTGACCAAGGAACAAAATTGGTAGTATGTAATGCTATACCTTTTTTACTTAGAGGAGTATCTGATAGAGAAAATGGAGAAGATAATATAATCCCAGATGTAACCAAAACTATTAGAGACTTGCTTCAAGTTAGGATAAAATTTTACTCTTTCGAGTAAAACTTTATGCATTCCAAAAGCTCGATGGTAATAAGAAGGTGAATTGTAACTAACTCAATGCAAGAAATGCAAACACTTTGGGTGTTTCGAAAGTATAAGCAAAAGGTAGGCGATGACTAGTAACTAACTCGATGCATGAAGTACAACTCTTGGAGAGGCAAGCAAAGTTGAGTAATCTTTGCCTTCTCAACTCTTAAAAGAATAGGTGAAAGTGAGTACTCAAGTTCTCTTATTTATCAAATAGAAGAGTTCTGCATGAGTTCAATGATCATTTGAAAAAACTTAGTAGAAAACAACAATTGTCAAATCCTCACCAATAGTGATTGGTATTATTGAGAGCACCGTTTGCTTCATTTTCCAATAGAATACCAATCAAAAGCAGAAATGATGCGAACCAACTTGAAGGTGGCAACTAATTAGAAGAGAAATCGATGGGTAAATTTTAGGAATAAAAGACCCCGAAAACTTCAAAATCTACAAGGCAATGCTCGTTAAAACTTTAAAAGGTATCCAACTAGTCTAAACAATTTGAGACGTTTAAGATATTGGTGCATAACAAGGAAAAAAAAAATTTTCATCTAAAGGATCTATAGAAACCAATAAGGATCAACATAACTTGATCGACCTTACACCAGCATCGAAGTCATTGGCAAGTTGAAGCAAGTGACAAATCAAAATTCAACAACTCAACAACAACAATGGAATGCAGTTGGGAGAATTAGACCAAAAGATTAAAGATTCAGCAAAGCAAGGAGATGCGGTGTCCACAAAGGCTTTAACGAGAGCGTCAAAGGAATAAATGGGGGAGGATATTATGAACAAAATTATAAACAGGATCCTCAATATTATGCTTGTATATGTTTATGTCTTTTAATCTTGTTCATACTTTGCACAGCATATAGAAGGCTTGCAATAAACTTGATAACTTCATTTTGGTTGGCTTTTATAACTGTTTCAAGTTTATAAATGTTGATCGTATGCAATCATCACACAAAAGATAAATTGTCCAGAAACAAGCTATCCAAGTATCCATTTTCGAGGTTTTTTAGCTTCATAAAATAGTGCGGATATCAATTAGCACTACACCTAAGAAATATCTAAGTGGCACAAGGCTTGATTGATCTTTAGGATAGTATCTATGGTTGTTCACTATTTTGTTCTATAACAATGTTATATGAACATTTTTAATTGTAACAGATTACCTTGAACCCTTTGTCGCATGACCGTTCTAGAGCTTGCGAAATCTATGTTTATAATTTATATTACCTATTAAGTATTTGCTAAAATAATCACTTATGAACCTTAAGTTAAATATATATTTTGTAACTCATCTCTTTTTTAAGAATTGATAGACAAACACGTAAGGATACCATAAAACTTAAGCAAAATCAATTAAATCCATGGCATTAAACTTCCTTATTTATTTTCTTTACACACAATTCAATCTTAGAAGAAAAAGTATATAAAAAGAATCACATCAGATAAACAAAAAAAAAGTTGGAGACTCAATTACCATAGATCATTGAACTAAGAGAATTGGAGCTCTAAAAGGAGCCAATCAATTTCATGGGGGGTTATGTTAAGTGAAGTTTCAACTATACAAGAATATACTACACAATCTCACATCAAAAAGAGATAAAAATTTAAATTGATTTATAAAGATCAAATATATTATTATTAACTTAAATTTAAATACTTTAAATAAATAACTCATATTTAATAAAATTAACAAATCAATTATCTCATCAGATTATATTATGAAATATATCTTATGATAATCCCTTCTTCAAGCACATATGTTACATCACCTGCAGGAAACACTATATTGATACATATGATGACACAAATCAAGACATGACGTTTTTTGTGTAAGAACTGCATTGATACGTGTGATGCCATAACTCAAGACACGATATGTTTTGTGGAACAAAACTTACAGATCTTAGCAGTTCTTCATGCTCAAGTGAATAGACAAAAAATACAAACAACAATTGGACTAAGCAGTCCAATGCGAGAATGCAAAGGAGCTCTTATCTACATAGGTAAGAGGCAACATGGATTGCAACTTCAACGGAGAAGCCATCGAGCAACATGGCTTTCAAATAAACTCTACTGACTGCCTACCCTCCATCCCCTTCTAAGCCAAACTTACAGATCCTGCCTATCAACAAATGCTGCCCCCAATAAAGAATAGGATGCGTCAATCCTGCACAAACGCAATATCTCTGGACATAAGATCGATTATGCCTCCTTAGTGTAACCCAGATTATACCTCACCAGATTTGATCAATCTGAACTTTGCAAGATCACAAAATGATCATCGTCAATAGTCTTCATATGATCACCAGTGCTCTTGCCAATATACCAAGATATTGTAGCTGTGTGCAATTGACAATTCAAAGCAAGGTTAGAATGTTTTAAGAGTTCTCTTGTGGTTAACACCTAAAAGGAAAACACCAATATTTCTTAAATTACTCCAAAACCAAAATTCAAACATGCTTTTCAGACCAGCTCCAAATAACACAATATATCGTTGGATCTGTTTGCTCTATCAGACCATAAAAAGATAGAAGGAACAGTTCTGTAACGAAATGATGAGATAGGACCTTTGAATTTTGAACTGTTAATGGCACAGAATTCTGCAGCGGCTAGGCTGATTTTATTGAGAGAAGTTCAACTGGATACTGTTTTATGTCAAGGAAGACAATTATAGCTCTAAATAAATCTGTAAAAGAGACCTGGAGACTCCAAATAAACTTTTGCAAGACATGCCAAGATAGACTTCTCAAAATGCACATACCAAGATGCTAGGACTTGGGTAATGATCCAAGTCCAATGATAAGACCACCAAGCTAAATGACATGAGAAAAACCTAATCCTATTCCTTCTAGATATTTGACATGAATCTTACAGAGGTTGCACAATCAAATTGAATTCTCCTAGTGTTGTTCGTACCTGTGGCAGGAGCCATTTCCTGTTCTCTGGTTGTGTGCAACAAGACAGTCCCTGAAATAACTGTTATAAACCCGCACAGTTCAGAAGCAATACTACTATTGTTTTGTCCAGACCAGTCCTGGTAATGCAGTTAAGGGTTTAGGAGGGAGAACTAACAATCACTGTTTTATATGTAGATAGATAAAATGATTGTGTGCATACCTTGAACATTATTGCACTTGCAATTATTGTAAGGCTAGTGAACATAACATAGTATATTGGGGATACGATTGCTGTGTTAAAAGTGTCAAGTGCCTGGAAGAAGAAACACTTAGCTTTTAGCAAATCATAAAAGATGCTATACTTCCTAAAATTTCAATGTAGTAATGTTTGCTTATGGATGTTTAAAGAAAATAGAATGCATGGCATCTAATGGAAACTCAAAAACAGGTCAACTGTCTTCTGTCACAGAACATTACATCCAAGAGTTACCAGGCCTTTGCAAACCTAGACTGCGTATACGGTGATGCATTCCCTGATCAAATTGAAAAGTCATGATAACCATAAGCACCACTAGGTCTAGGATATCGATGAAAATTTAACCTCATGTCAGACCCTTACAACTCTAGAACCACTTGAGAGATGCTTAACACCTAACATGGTGGTACATAAAGCAATAGAAGAAGAACTGTTCATGGTGGTACATAAAGCAATAGAAGTATGTCAAGCCTAACACCTAACAAATCTCTAGCTAGATTGAAAACATGCATTCAACTATAACAATTCAAAAAATCTGATGTGATAAAAGGAAAAAAAAAACCTTATGCTTCTATTTCATAATGCAAACGAAGAAGAAAAGTAGAAGATATGAACTAAAATTTTGCAAGCACAAGTTTAAAAACAACCAATTTACTTTTGAAAAGAAACAGCTGAAATGAAAACTCTGACATCCACAGGAATGAAACTGCAAGTGTTGGGATATTGTTGAGAAGTTTTATCAATAATTGTGAAAAGTGAATCATGTTAGATGACTAAATGAGATTTCATAAAGGATAAACTGTTTCCAATAAAGCTTATGTTCTACCAACCTTGTTTAGATAATTCATTTGAGAGATGACACAAACAAGTGCAACTGTGACAAACAACCATGTCTGGTAATAAGTAACCTGACTTATTCCCTGAAATGTGAGTTTGATTGCAATTCCAATGGCTTTTATGCTTACAACCTGTAAAGGCCAAACATGGAATTCAGGATATCACAAGTTGACATAATAGATGACAATATCTTCCAGCATATATAGTTCAAATAATGAATTCAAGTATCTGCATTCTTGAGCTTGAAGCATTTTACCGTCAGTGAGCCCATCAGAGAGCAGATGCCCAAGTAAATTAATATATTTGTCTGTCCATAGCGGGGTTCAAAGTGTAAGACAAGCACCAGTACAAAAGACAATGTAGTTGCAGCATAAATTAAAAAACCTGCAGAGAGACAAATGTTAGGAGAAAATATAATATGTTCCCATCAGACTAAAGAAATAACAACTGAAATAGTCAAGGGGTCAGTGGGGACTAATTTCCATTAATACCAGGCTGAGTTGCTAGTTTCCATATTTCTTCCACTGAACTTGGAGATTGTTCCCGAGGTGCATGAATCACGATAACAACAGAACCAACTATGCAGGATATGCAACCCAAAATGCCCATTCTCTGTAAGCGTTCCTTCAGCATGAAGTGTGACAAGACAGAACTGCACAGTTTACCAAAGATATCAACATAAGTAATGAAAACATAGCGAACTTAATAGAGCAAAGGAACACATTTATACAGTACCTGACTATTATGCTTAATGCACCAAGAGGGGTCACCAGAGCAGCCGGGGCAAAAACATAAGCCACGAAGTTTGCAACTTCACCGATAAGCACTATTTGTCAAGAAATTTCAGACATCAGGAACATTGTTGCTCTAGCAGTATGTACTATTGAAATTAAGAAACTGTCCAAGAGAATGCCTTGATTGTAGAAAAGTAGCTTACTTGTTATCATTCCAGCCCACCACAATGGTTGTAATAGATATGCATATCCGCCGACTCCTGAAGTTTGAATAAATAAATAAATAAACAAATAAAACTATTTGAAAGCAACTTTAAATATACAGGGGATATATGAATCATTGAAATATGTTAGTAGATTATCCTATTGAAATATCATAATGAGAACTGTGAAACTGAAAGATAAACGTTTAACAAGCTACCAGCCTACCACTCGTATAATTATCTTATGTATTATGGAGAATTCAAAATTTTGACATGGAAGATCAACCATGTCTTAGATTCGAAGCAAAAAAGGGAAAGCAAATTACTGCTTCAGACTTATCTCACCCTATACAAAAGTTAATGAGTCAAGGAGGCCAATGTTACAAAAATACAGCAGCAAATGCTGTTTTACTTTTCTGTTTTGCTTATGTATTACTTTAGAATCACCAAGGACTTTCCCATGCATATGGGTAAGCTAGGGAACACAATTCCAAACATAAAAAAGACCTCAGAAATTTAGGAAATAAACAGTATAGTTACTACTCACTAAGCTGTCCTTATAACATTAATAATACAATGATAACACCAAACTCCAAGATAAAGTAGATTTACGAAAAAGGACCCTCACATAATAAACCCACTCCTATCACCATCCAATTTTTTTTTTTAAAGGAACTAGTCATCAGATTTGAAGATCTACATTATGTTTGAACTTTAAGCATAAGGACTCGGGGATTAACCCTATATAAATTCTCACATAAACAAAAAGAAATCTAGATAAAGAGTTGATATCTAGATTAAGCATAAGGGCATAGCGAGTAACCCTCTGAATTGATCAAGAATCATTTCTATGGAAGGTCTTCGGCATAACAAAATATATATATTATTCATACTTGTCCGAAAGGAATCACATACCAGCCTCAGATTTTAGAAAAGCGGTTAAGGAGACATAATTGTGTAGAAGCTCTTCTTAATCACAAAAATTCAGAACTTATTCAGACTTGTACTTAAAGAAGCATATATTACCATCATCCTTTTTAAATTATGTTAAGGTGATGTAGTTGTATCAAATGATAGAAACTACCTTAATTAATGAAAATGTATAGAATACAATAGGTAGCAACATCAGATTTTATGTGGTAGTTGAAGGAGATGCAATTGTACCCCATTTCCATATTTCTCGGTAAAAATATATATTGATTGCATATAGGCACTAAAGCATGATATCAGGAATTTGGGGCAATCAAAGGAGTCAATAAACAATAATGTTGAGAGGGGAGATTCACGAAAATAGAATGTATAGTGCTAGTGCTAGGAACTAGAGAAATTACAACTATCAAGCATGCAGAACCAATCGGTTAGCTCCATCAATGTACCAGAAAGGTGGAAAAGAGTTGCATATATACCCAACTCATTTAACCTGGTTGAAAAAAGAGTATGAACCCATGTCTGAAAGATAAGTGTAGCTAGTAGCTACGCTATGACGATGGACAGAGGAACTTAATTCTTCAAATGTTGTATTAGAGCTTAAGCTAGCTTAAACATTCCATGAAGATCTCATGTTTCAATCATAAGCCTAATGCCAGTTCTTGGGATTTATTAGATTTGCTTTTAAAGACATTGATCATCTCGTTAAGATCTAACTAGAGAATGGGCCTAATCTCGCAAAATCCATCGTAATAACAAAGGAAGGGTCTGTCTTAACAACCGCGTCGAATGTTAAGCAAACTGATGATCTCTCCCAGAAACATGAACCTATATCTACTAAAACGTAATCAAGCACCTGAATATCAAATCTTTGAGTGCCACTGAACACAAAAAAACCACATCATTCAACAAGATGTACAGTCCATCAGTCGAAAGATCCGAAACGCAGGGGAGAAGAGATCTAGGATTTCTCATCTGACCTGCGCGGGTGCCGGATTTCCCGGCGCGCTTGAGCCCCTTCTTCTTCAGTATAAAGCTGGATCCGATGAAGGCGCTCGAGACGACGGCCAAGGCGAAGCCTTTCGTGTTGTCCGAAACCCCCATCTTCGCCGGTCACTTCCAACTCTTATCTCCTCTTCCTGTTCCTTCGGTTCTCTAATCGGGAAGGAAAACCACGGAATTGGAACCAAATAGGAAGGCAAAACCAAACAGGGCTACTGGAGCTGGAATTCTCCCACGCAAACCACCAAATTTGAATGAAAACACGGAGGGAAGGGAAGAGCCGAGGCCGTCGTCTTCCGTGTCTCAAGCTTTCGTTGGTACTCGCTGTTCCGATGCGACCTCGAGACGGAGCTCGACAGCGACGGGAAGACGGTTTTGGCTTCTCCTTTTCGAAAAGATAGAAATAATTATCTACCCTTCCCGTCATACCCGTTTTGCTGCCCGCCTCCGGTCAGAGAGGATCGTAGGCTGCCGTGAATCCAATCAACTCAAGGTATTTATTTGTGTAAAAATATTAGGTAGATTTTAATGGACTTGCTTTCTTGCCCTTCCTATTATCAATTCTGTGTCCGTTTTGTTTTGGAGGGGACAGACGTGAGCGATGACGGATGACACCAACGATGTACTCGAACGAAACACCCGTTCGATAATTCAATAAGAATATGGAGCCTTCTGTGGGTCCCATAAATTTATCCAATAACAGAGCAGGTAGAGAACGCAGGGTAAAGGAGGGGTGCGCAGAAAACGCCAACAGGAAAGGCGGGCCCACTGACATTGTACGGTACTTTTAAATATATAAACATAAATATATGATAAAGGAGAAAATAATATATTTTTATCATATTTTATGTTTTGAAATATATCAAAAGATTCCTAATTTTCATCAACATCAATCAAATTTTCGTACAAATTATTTTATTAAATCTTAGAACTTAGGATAAAATTAATAGTTAAGATTTGTGACGATTTGAATTAACTAAAACTCAGATTAACATGGTTTTGAATTGAGCTATAGTGTTTTGGTTCAATAATAATTAACATGGTAATTCTATGGAGAAATATTATATTGAAATATAGACTTATCAAAGTCATTTCTTGTTATTTATTATGATTCTGGTGATATGGTAATAATTTTATACATCATCATTATTTATTATTATTCTTTCATAATAAATTAACACAAATTGAGATTAAAACTCCTAGTTCCACTCATATAAAACTACTCCTAGTTCCACTCATACATGACTAAAGTAGAATGTCATATTTTAATTTTTATTACTACTATCAATAAAAAATATAACTAAAAATAGATAATCTAAAACTTAAAGCATACTAATTTATTAAATAAAATTTACAAGGCTTCCCTCTATACATAGTGTTTTGAAACCTATATCTAATTATAACATCTCATAAAAAACAAAATATAATATATTCAAAATTTATATACATAAAATATCCATACGTCATCATTCATATCTACGTTAGCATTAGCTTGCACGTGCTCACTTTCCTACTAAACACTTTCGTACTAACTTATGGTACTAAATACTTAAATAGAATATTAAAATATAATATTTTAATATTCTTAACATAAGATATTTAACAATTGGCATCTCAATCCTATAAAATAGTATATGTATAATAAAAAAGTAAAATTCTATATCGAAATAATTTAAATACTTATATGTACATATAAGAAATATAGTAAATTCATAAACTTCTGAATCCCAAATCATAACATATATATTTACTTTCATACCATAAGTTATCGTAATATATATGTACATTCCCATATTACACATCATAATATATATATGTGCCCTCTCATACTACACGTCATAATATATATATGCACTCTCATATTATATGTCATAATATATATACATACACATATCACCCACATCTTGATATATACATGTACTATCACACCGTACGTTATAATACATATGTGCACTCTTACACCACACATCATAGTATCTACATGTTTCGCGTTGTAATACATCTATGCACTCCTACACTGTATGTCATAGAAAACACACGTACTCTCATACCGCACATCATCATATATGCATAAATATAAGTTAATTTTATCATAATTCATATATTTTTATACTTATAAAATATATACATTCACATTTAGCTCATGTCTAACTCATAACAATCATATTATTCGAAACATATTTTCAAAATATATTATGAATATAATAATTTATATAATCATTATTTTATAGTGAATTAAACTTATACTTATGTAATTGAACTAAAAAATTAAGATGTTAATAAAAAATCATATTTTTTAATGATCGAGTGTGCTAGAGAGCCATATAGGGTTATAAGATATCTTAATTAAGAACCCTACCTCTTAAATTATTTATTTATAATAATTCATAAATTTTTTTGATAAAATCCCTTATAAAATATACTATACTCAGCTTGAAAATTCATATAGATTTCATCATTAATTTTTTAATAATTCACTCTATAAACAAATGAAATAGTTAGTATTAATTAAACCATTGCATGAAGAAATTTTACTTCACTATTTTAATTGATCAACGATCTTAATTACCATGAAATTTTATAGAAAACTAGAAAACATATCAAACTAAATACATACCAAATTTTAACTTGAATACACACTAGGTTATGATTTTGAATTTTTATAAAATTTTATAAAAAACTAGGAAACATATAAAATTAAATGACCCTTCTAATTAAACTACCAACATAGGTAATTTTTATGTCACAAAATTCATATTTTTTGGGCATGTTTCACGTTGGTAAAACATGCAATTTAGACTATTAAGCCTTAAATTTTGACATAAACATGTTTGATTTTATGTAGTTTCTTGTTAATTTTTATGACATTCGACATGATATTCCAAAACTTAGTGGTGATAACTATAAGATATGGAAGGAGAGAGTTCTTCTTCATTTAGGATGGATGGATATTGATTATACTATTAGCAAAGATGAACCACCTATAGTCACTAATACCAGCACTCTAACTAATGTCGCGTTATATGAGCAATGGGAATGATCCAATCGGCTTAACATGATGTTTAAGACTAAGATAACTGTTGGTATACGTAGTTCTGTTGAGCAGCATGAAAAAGTTTGAGACTTATTACAAGCTATTGATGAGCAATTCATCACTTCAGAAAAGGCACTAGCAAGTACCCTAATAATAAAATTTTCATCCGTTAGACTCACCAACATAAAGGGTGTACGTGAGAATATAATGCGAGATATTGCTGCTCAACTTAAGAAACTCGAGATTAATATGTTAGAATCTTTCCTAGTGCACTATATTCTGAACACCCTTCCACATCAATACGGGCATTTTAAGATTTCATATAATACATATAAGGATAAATGGTCAATCAATGAATTAATGACCATGTGTGTTCAAGAAGAAGAGAGGCTAGTGATGGAACTGGGTGAGAGTGCATTAGTAGTAACCACTCGCGAGAAAAATAAAACTAACAAAAATCAAACCAATCAGAAAGCTCATCAGCAAGGAAAAGGTAAAATACCACCCTAAGCTGATATAAAAAAAGAAGCAAAGTGTTTCTTTTATAAAAGAAAGTGGCACATGTAGAAGGAATGCATGAAATTCTGGCTTAAAAAGAAAGGTAAACCAACCTCGTGTGTGTTATGAATCTAATATGGTTAATATTAATATTAACACCTGGTGGATTGACTCTGGATCAACAATCCATATTGCAAACTCTTTGCAGGGTATGCAAAACCTAAGGAAGCTAGTAGGAAATGATATTGAAAAGGTAATAGGTTCAATTTGAATCAATGCCCAAAGAATAATCTTGAAAAGAAATCAATGAAAAACATCACATATGCTTCTGTCATCTTATGTATGCTCAAGTCTGTACTAGACCTGATATTACATTTGTTGTGGGGATACTAGGTCAATATTAGAGTAATCCAAGTATGGACTACTAGAGAACTGTAAAAAAAGTAATGAGGTATCTATAAGAAACCAAATATTACATGCTTATGTATAAACATGCTATGCTTATGTATAGAAAGTGATGTATAGACATGCTTATCTACAAGTAATTCATTTGTCTATATTTTTATACATAAACATTTAATATAACCAAATATGCATACATAATATGAGCATTTTATTGACTAAAAAATATTAAAAATATTATATCCTCATTATTTTTTAACATGAAATAAATCAAGAAGTTTCAAAAACAAACTAAAATAAAGCCATATTCATGGTATAAAAAATGAAAACTCTTTCATATCAAGGCATAGGTCAGATGGGCTATGATACCAACTATTAGAAATCTTTGATACCAATTTGTGTTTCTAAATCATTATAATAAAAACACAATAAAACTAATACGGAAACGAAATAGCGTACCTCTAGCCATTGTTGTTAAGAATTTCTACAGCGGTTTCTTCTTAAACTTTGGCACTTCTCGGCTCAAAACTCTCGCTTTAGATGGTGTAGGAAATCATTTTGACTACAAAGAGTTGTTGAGCCCAAGTACCAAAATCATTGTTTATATATATGTTCTCCCATCAAGAACATTTATGTAGGAAATTGGGTTAGGACTATCTGAACTTATAAATCTTATCTTAGTATACAGAGGTAGCATTCACTCAATTTTAAATCTTATAAAAAATATATCAAAAGTACATAGTGTAATTATATTCTTAAAAGGGTCAATTTAGCTCGAATAAAATCTTTTCTTAGAAAATAAGGGATTTTGAGTACCTCATATTAAGATAATCACAACTCTATGAATTGATTTCAAATTAAGATCATACTAAAGGCCTTAGAACTATAAGAAAATCATACAAAATATATTCAAAAATTAAATATTAATTTGAAGTCTATGTTACTAAAAAATAGTTAAAAATTTAGCTTATAATTTGTAAAACTGAAACTCTAAATATAGCATGAGAAGAATTAATTTTTTCTTAGCTCATTCTTTTTTAGAGCTAGGATTTCCTAACCTCAGGAAAAAATATGAGAGAAAAAGTCATGGGATATCAGAGTGGTAAAGAGGATAAGGTCAAAATAAGATAGAGATAATTAAGAGGTTACCTTGATGTATAAAGTTCAATCCCATCATGTCTCATTTCATTTTTTTCTTATTTTATTAATATAATTTTAACATTATAATAACCTCAATTGAGTTTAATTTGATTTGATAAAGATAATATTTTTAGTCTAAACTCATCCTTCATACTCACTTATGTATCTCAACATTTACCATAACATTTATCTTTCATTTAATTTTTCATTACTTCATACATACCTACCTAAGTAGCTTATGATCATCCATATATATATTTCTTATGTTAATCATGGTCAAACTTATTCAAGCATTTAGATTCATTTAAAATCGATTAAAATTTCATTGTTACTTCTAGTCACTATATGTATATTTACTACTATAACTTAATCTCATATTCAAATACATTAATACACTTGGCTTGTTTTGTTATGCTTAAAATAAATATTAATGATTATATATACTAAATCAATATTTCATAAGACATTGAGAATAATATTTTTGAAAGTATAGATATCATAAAAACATGAACATATCATTTATTATATTTATAAAGTATAGATATCATAAATTATATCACTAAGTGGGGGTAATATATATATAATATTTGTGCTTCTATTAGCATACTAATTATAGTTGAATGTTTGTGAGACTCGGCACTAACCTAAATTCAAGGTTAAGTGTAAAATAATTTTTTTTATTATCATTTATATTGAAATAAGTTAAAACTTTCTTAATTTAACCCAAATCTAGTTATATAATAAAGTTGATAATTTAATTTGGTAAATTTTGAATTAATTTTATATATTACTCCTTTTTTTAATTATTATTATAATAAATAAACATAAAATATTATAATATTTCTCTAAAAATATATAAAACTAAATTCAAGATGAAATGAAAAATTAAGTGTTGATCATCATTTATTTTAAAATATACCAAAATAATTCTATTTTTTCAATAGAAGGACTTAAACACTCAAATAAATTGTTCATAAAATATTATAATATATAATAAAGTTAATAATCAAGGTTTATAAGGAGATATGGAAGATAACAACCAAATTTATGCAGGAGTAGTCTCGGACCTCCACCACTTCCATGTCATCCCAACAACTATGACTTCAAACATTATGAGAAGTTCAATACTCGCCTTCCTAGCATCGATAGAAGCCTCAATAGCTATAGTTAGAATTGCCTCACTTATCAGACCAGGACCTTCTCGACGATTCTCACTAGGTTGTTAACCAACTTGACTTAGTTGATCAAGCTCTAAAGTCTATGCACTACTCGAGAGATTGTCACATGGTACCCATAATCAAATGTGTTGAAGCTTAATCAGGTGATTCACATGGTGAATCTTAAAGAAGCTTTCCACTCATACTATGGCATGAGAGTTTTTTTAGTTTGGAGTCATTGGATTAGATCCTCCACTTGTGAGTTAGGTTGATGTTTGTTGATTGTAACATAGTAACACTTAATAATATGGTGCCTATCTATTCAGACTTTGTTGGAAGGCATCGTTCCACTTCAAGCTGGCGTGGTAGCTCCAAAAGTTCCATTATTGCTGAGGCATTGCCTTGTTCTGACTCCTCCAATTGAGCTCGCAGTTGAGGCACCTGCCTTGTATGCTAATTTACCTTAGCCACTTTATTATAGAGAAAATCTTACTCTCAGAGTAAGATCATCATCACGCCAAAGCATCACGGTTTACTTTAGCACCACTATCATCAAGCGATGCCCTGTATATAAGAAACCATCGAGTAACATCAAATTCGAAGAGTCAAGACCTTATTATTACTATATGTTTGTGTGTCTCACTAGGAAGGGACTATGTCTTTAATACAATCTCTTCAATGATGAATGATATATAACCCTCAATTCTAGTACATCACTTATAGCGAAAACACCTTGGATGATTGTGCACTATGAGCCCTTATGTTGGTCTAAAGCCCTCCCATGAGCTTGAACCAAAGCATTTACACATGAATCCATCCCGACATAGTTCATATACTAAGAGCTATGTGGGGGGCACTTGTTGGTTCAAGAGGGGTGTGGAGCACCACTCTTAATGTTACTACTCTCTAGAGACATCGGGCCGAAGAATCTCAAGCCTACTTAAAACCTTCCCTTTAGTTATGGTCGGAGAACTTATTCAAATGAGTCATAAAAACTTGAAATAATATTCTCTCTTTTTATCATAATGATCAATTGCACGCGTGACTCACATAATGACAAGTCTCATATATAAAGCATCATAAATGATGATGTGAGTAAAATTGATCATAAAGTATCCTTTGAAAATAATATAGTTACATTTAGTCATAAAGCATCATTTAACGATGACATGATCGAATTTGGCTATGAAGAATCATTTGACAATGATGCGATAGAATTTCACCATGAAACACTATCAAATCTAACCATAAAACATTCATCGATAATAAAATCTAACCATAAATGATCAAATCTAATGATGAAGTAAATCTAATGATGAAGTGCCCCCAATAATAATACAACGAAATCCATCCCTAAAACATCATTTAATACAATAATCAACTTTTTCTCATCCTCCTCCCACTTTCCACCTCATATGGATAAAAAAAAAGGTGGGCTTTCCATTTGTCGATCCATTTCAGGCCCATATTGATGTATCGAGCCCATTACTAGACAAAAAAAGAAAAATAAAAAATAAAAAGTATTGACAAATTACTTCCAGACGTTGACCCTCCTAAACTTTGCCACGGGACCATCTCAACATTTGATCGAATGCTCGAAACATTCCCACTTCTATAATAATTTGCAGGAAAAGCGAGTATTCTTCCTTCCATTGCAAAGAAGATAAATGAAACCAAAAAGAGTGATGGCTACTGGAACCCACTCATCAGCATATGGTCTCCCTTTCGATGAGTCCTTTCAGTATAACTTATGATTTACAGTCACTCAATTTAAAATCATTGACCTACCGAGACCGCACCCGATCGACACTTGTCGGCACAGATGTCCGATCAAATAATTGTTGGGATGCAACATTTCTGAGGCACAAACCATTTGTTTTGTAAGGATTCTTTCCAGAAATTTTATAGGAGATGAAATCAAGCAGGCGAAGTCTTCTCGTGGAATCCGTGGGACTCATTGCTTATAAATTGCACCTCCCGGTATAAATTCTGTGACCATTACTGCCTATTTTATTGTGTCACCCCACCAGCTGGACATATTCTAAACTATCTGTACTGCTCTTTCCAAGTTAAAAGACTTACCTTCCTCACGATTGGCGAGAGTCCGGACCCACAAGCGCGGCCCCCCGTGCTTTCACCGTCGTGGGTAGGTCGAGGGGGCGTGGGTGAAGCATTCCTGATTCCAGAGTTTCCATCTCACACACCACTACAGGCGTTGGTGGGCGGAGATCCACCGATTGCTCCAAAAAAGGGGATTCCCACCGTCCTCAGCGGAGGAATCAATTCGCCACTCACGACGCTCGTTAGGTTTTTATCTCTCCCAACCCCACGCGGCGGATTCCGCCTTCCTCTCCCGGCACCGAAGAGACCACCCGACGAGTTTCTCATCCTCCGTGGCCCTCTCACGTTGTGAGGGAGTAAACGTCGCGCCCGATCCCTTTTTGACCCCTTCTTTATTGAGACGGAACAATGTGGGTTGGGAGGCGACTCCGATTCTACTTGTCTTTTGTGGAAAGGGTTTCGATTGGGTTGTTTGCGTGGCGTGGAGAGGAGAACCCACTCGAGGAACGTAGAAAGGAAGCCTTTTTCCCGTGTCCTCGATGCCGGAGAAAAAGGCGAATCAGAAAGATGGAAGAAAGCGAGGCGATGCTTCTCTTCTTTTTTCTCTCTCTCCATCTCTCTCGGCCCTCTCCCCACCCCCCTCAGGTTTCTCCCATACCAAAGAGGGAAGGGAAAGCAAATCCACCTCGGTTTACAAACTCCATGCAATCCTCTGCAGGCAAAGAGAGAGAAAAAAGATAAAAGTGTTATTTTGTAAAATTCATCAGTTCATATATAATGTTTTCATAATGTCCGAATACGAAAAATATTTTCCGATAATTATTAAGATATTTTACTTTTAGGTACGTTCATGTAATCGAGTTCGATCTATCTCACCTTATCCCCTATGGATCCCATCAACCTGCAATCACATAAAGAGACAGGTAAGTATTAAAGAACATATAAAAAAGAAAAAAGGGAGGGAGGGAGCGAGTAACTGCGCAGCAGCTAAAATCATGCCGTCTGTCAGTTCATGGCGGAAGCTAGCTCACGCCGTCAAAGGTACCGTGAGAGAGTAGACCGCGTCAGAGACCAGACGACACCACCCCGTACGTCCATCAACTCTCGCTCTCTCTCTCGCACAGCTCGGTGGACACGACTCCCTGACACACCCCGTCACGGGCCGAACGTCACCGTAACGGCGTCCCGCTCCGTCTCGCTTAACCGCCTACGTGCCCCACTCAGGGGTTCGTTCACTCGCTGTTACTAACGGCCGTCAGCTCCGTCACCTGGCGCCACTGTACTGTCACCTCCGCAGACGGCCGGTGTCACCTTACGCATCATTAGATGCAGTCATGCAAGCGACCACTCTCTCGCCTATTTCTGTCTCTCACGCACACCCCCTCCGTCTCCCTTGGTGCTTTCCTCACTCCCTCCTTTCTTCTGATTCCGTGGCCAGTAACGCAACCCAGCTGATGCCTTATTCCCTTCGGGCTCGTATGCTCCCTCCTTTTATCGTCTGCTACGGATAGCAGAAACACAGAGAACAAACCAAAGCGAAGAGAGGGAGGAGAATGAAGGCACACCTGAGCCTACTCGTACTCTTCTCCGTTGCCTTCCTCTTCTTCTTGGCTACTTCAGATGGCGATGCAGATCTCGAAGCTTTGATTAAGCTGAAGGCTGCCCTGGTGGCGCCCGGTAGCTCCGCCCTCGGCAACTGGGACCCCGCATCCGCGGACTACTGCTCCTTCTCCGGCGTCGCCTGTGACGAAAACTCCCGCGTCGTCGCGCTCAACTTCACTGGCGTCCAGCTCAACGGCACGCTACCGCCGGAGATCGGCATCCTCAGCGGCCTCGTCAACCTAACTGTGTCCTGCTCCGGCGTCGTTGGCCCTCTCCCGATGGAGCTAGCTGCGCTCCCCTCCCTCCGCCTGCTCAACGTCTCGAACAACAACTTCAGCGGCGCGTTTCCCCACGTCGGACCCGGCGGGTTCCCGACGCTGGAGGTCATCGACGCCTACAACAACAACTTCTCCGGCCGGCTCCCGCTGGGCCTGGCGGCGGCCCCGCGCCTCCGGTACCTCCACCTCGGTGGCAACTATTTCAACGGGACGATCCCGAAGGAATACTCTGACATCAAGAACCTCGAGTACCTCGGTCTCAATGGCAACGCCCTCACCGGCCGAGTCCCCGCCAGCCTCAGCCGGCTCTCCAAGCTGAAGGAGATGTACATCGGGTACTACAATATGTACGTGGGTGGGATACCGCCGGAGTTGGGGATGTTGTCGTCGTTAGTCCGGCTCGACATGGCGGGATGCGGTCTCTCCGGCCCAATTCCGGCGAGCCTCGGCAGCTTGAAGCATCTCGACACACTCTTTCTCCAGATCAACCGGCTCTCCGGCTCCATCCCGCCGGAGCTCGGCGGACTCAGCATGTTGGAATCTCTGGACCTCTCCATCAACGAGCTGACGGGCGAAGTACCAGAGAGCTTCGCTGAGCTGAAGGAGCTCAAGCTGTTGAGCCTCTTCCGCAACCACATCCGGGGCGCCATCCCGCCGTTCGTCGCGGAACTCCCGAATCTCGAGGTTCTCGAGCTGTGGGAGAACAACTTCACCATGCAGCTCCCGGAATCGCTGGGTCGGAACGGTCGGCTCCTCAAGCTGGACGTGGCGTCGAATCGGATCACCGGGACGATTCCCCCCGATCTCTGCGCCAGCGGGCGTCTCGAGACACTGGTTCTGATGGAGAACGGCTTCTTCGGTCCGATTCCGGAGAAGCTAGGTGAGTGCAAGTCGCTGACTCGGGTTCGACTCGCGAAGAACTTCTTGAACGGGTCGATCCCCGCCGGGCTCTTCGATCTGCCCTCGAACGACATGCTCGAGCTCAGCGAAAACTTCCTCTCCGGAGATCTACCGCCGGTGATTGCTGGCAATAAGCTCGGCATGCTCGCTCTGTCCAACAACTTGATTACCGGCTCGATCCCACCGGCAATCGGCAGCCTCCCCGCGCTCCAGAATCTTGCTCTCGACTCGAATCAGATCTCCGGTGCGATCCCACCCGAGATCGGCCAGCTGAAGCAGCTGTCCAAGCTCAATCTGAGTGGGAACAGCCTCTCTGGCGACATTCCCGTCGATCTCACCCGCTGCTCTTCGTTAGTGATGATCGATCTCAGCCGGAACAACTTGACAGGCGCGATACCGGTGCGGATCCCGGCGCTGCAGATCCTGAACACCCTCAACCTCTCGAGAAACCAGATTTCCGGCGTGATCCCGCCGGAGATGCAGCGGATGCGGAGCCTCACCATCTTCGATCTCTCATACAACCGCCTCGCCGGCGTTATTCCGGCGCAGGGCCAGTTCCTGGTGTTCAACGAGAGCTGGTTCGTGGGGAACCCAGGACTCTGTGGACCGCCGCTGCATGTCCGCTACCCGTGTGGCGCAGATGGCGGCGGTGACGGGAGCTCCGGCGAGGGACACCCGCGGCAGCGGCGGTGGGACGCGAAGAGGGCGCTACCGCTGGCAGGGCTCGCGGCTGCGGCTGGGGTGCCGCTGGCCGCTGCGGCGGCGAAGGGTTGGAGGCTGTGGAGGGAGAGGAAGGGGCGGTCGAAGGCGTGGAAGATGACAGCGTTCCAGCGGCTGGACTTCACGGTGGAGGACGTGATGGAGTGCCTGAAGGACGACAACGTGATCGGAAAGGGCGGGGCGGGGATCGTGTACCGGGGAAGCATGGCGTGCGGGACGGAGGTGGCAATCAAGCGGCTGGTGGGGCGGGGGGCGGGGGCGGAGCACGATCGCGGGTTCACGGCGGAGGTGACGACCCTGGGGAGGATCCGGCACCGCAACATCGTGCGCCTGCTGGGCTTCGTGTCGAACCGGGAGACGAACCTGCTGCTGTACGAGTACATGCCTGGCGGCAGCCTGGGGGAGATGCTGCACGGGAGCAAGGGGGCGCACCTCGGGTGGGAGGCGAGGTGGCGCATCGCGGCGGAGGCGGCCAGGGGTCTCTGCTACCTCCACCACGACTGCTCCCCGCTCATCCTCCACCGCGATGTCAAGTCCAACAACATCCTCCTCGACTCCAACTTCGAGGCGCACGTCGCCGACTTCGGCCTCGCCAAGTTCCTGCACCATCCCGGCGCCTCTGAGTGCGTCTCCTCCATCGCCGGCTCCTATGGCTACATCGCCCCAGGTAAAATTACCAAACTACCATCATCTAGTAACACGATTTGGTAAATTCTTCCTCTTTTTGTCGTGTTGTTCTCTGTGAGTGGCGATTGGGGTGCGGGTCCCATTGGTTGGATATATGTGAGAGCATGGGTGGCAGAGGTCAACGAGGTAGAAGACAAGTGTGTGCTTGCTGCATGATAGATTTTGGACATATTATTAAGGATGGACCAACAGAGTACTTGGAGTTATTACGAGTCAGAGTACGGACTCTATCCATTCTTCCACGGGATTGGATTGATGGTGAGGGGTATTCTTCCCAAGTCTAAATCCACCGAGGGTGGCGAGGCAGAAACCCTGGGGCTCGGATAACAGCTGGTCTGGCTTAGTTCAATTGTCTTAGTTGGCATAGAGCACGGATACTTGCGTTAGAACTAAAACTACTGCTTACAACTTTGGTGATAGAGTACGCATACACGCTGCGTGTGGACGAGAAGAGCGACGTGTACAGCTTCGGCGTGGTGCTCCTGGAGCTGATCACCGGGCGGCGGCCGGTGGGCGGGTTCGGCGACGGCGTCGACATCGTCCGCTGGGTCCGCAAGACGGTGTTGGAGGCGGCCGAAACCACTGATTCCGCGGCCATCCTCTTGATTGCCGACAAGAGGCTGACGTCGACCCCGCTGGACCTGATCACCAACTTGTTCAAGGTGGCGATGCTCTGCGTGGAGGAGCAGAGCACGGCGCGGCCCACCATGAGGGAGGTGGTGCACATGCTCTCCAATCCGAAATCACCACCGCCGCCACCACCACCCACCGATCTCCTCAGCCTGTGAATCATCCTCCTCAGGTAGCAGTAAAGCTCACTGTTAATAAGGTACTGCATGGGGTTTTGTTCTGCTGCACATAACTCCCCCTCTTCCTACATGCTACAGAGCTGCAACTTAGGTTGAACTCACACGCTTTCAGCTTATACTACTACTACTACTACTACTAGTACTAATTGTGCTACTTGAAAGTTGACAGACATTAGAATGGTATTATGGAGTCATGTGTATATGAATGATGAATTTAAATTTTGCTATGCATGATAAAACAATTACATGCATATTTATGTGCTGGAAAATGTTAATTCAGGGTTTTGGTAAATGAAAATATTCATATTTCTATTGATGGGTTTTTACATATCCATCCTTGCAGAGTTTGAAAGTAGCATATTTGTTATCACAAAAATTTAACATGGCCTACATGTCCTTCTAAATCCAAAACACTCTAAATCAAAGATAACTATCAACATGAATTTATTTAAATAATATATATAATAAATTAGATAAATTGTCTTTAGTGTTTTTTTTATCATCATAACAAACTTCTAAATCATATTAGTGTACAACAAGTTTTAACTTATGATGACTGTCTTTGACTGTAAAATATGTCTGATTATTAGAAGGGTTAGATTTAATTTAAAGAATGCATGGAATGTTTCATCTATAGATCTTTTATTCAGGAGATGTAAGGTTGGTTGAATATAAGGAGTTAATAGAGAATTAGAAATAAAAAAGTTTTTATTTATGAACATTTAGACATAGTTCTAACTTTAAAAATAAAATGAAAAATCACATAAAATGGTTTGAATATGTTAGAAAAACGACTGTGGTTATATGGTTAGATAAGGAGAGATAGTATTACTAATGTAATGAGAGATAAAAAAAGGACTTTAAAAATTTTACTTGAGATTAAAAATGAAGATTTTAATGCTCTTAATTTCAACTAAAAAGATACTTTGTACAATCCTAAATGATAAAGAAAGATTCATCAATCCAAAAGAGTTGTAACATTAGTACTTGTTGTGTGGACTTCTGAAGAACTTCTGGTTTCATTAGGCATAATTGAAACAAAGCTTTGGAGCACCACTTGACAATTGTATTTGGTTTGAAGGGAAAGAATAATCATGTCATCAAAATTGGATTTGGTGTGCAGGGAATCATATGAAAAGAGGGCTGCTTTCAAAGAAGCCAAAATTAGGTGCAGCATTTGTGGCCACTAGTGGTGGGATCCTTGTTTATATTAGAGATTAAGTAGAAAGCTTATGGCATCCACACCCCATTAATCTACCACACCAAATCAGAAGCATCTCTTGAGTTGCTCCCACTTTTCATGATGACAAACATTGCCATATGCAGCTCATGGAAAGGCATCTTTGTGACTCACAGATGTTGAAGCTCAAGGCTACTCCAAAAGTCATCATTTGCATCAAGATGAAGTGTATACAAAAAGCAACTCCAAAAGTCATAATTTGTATCAAGATTTGGAAGACTAACGTTATCATCTTGAAAGCTATCAGGGAAGAATAATTCATGGCTTAGAAATCCAGTGAACAATCCATGTTCTCAAGTCCAGCCAAATCATGTGGGAGTGGATCTCAGCTTTCTCTATCAATCTTGCTAAAACGCTGTAGTAGCATGGCCCAGTTTATAGCACACAATAATAAGACAGCCAACAACTTTTAAGAGCCACAGATCATATAGATTGATACTGTAGATTACTAACAGTATGCTAATAGTGTTGTTGTTCAATCTTCATTCACAGGGATTAGCCTCTGGTAAATGCCATTTCACAAAAGTTACCATATCATAGATACCAAATTTCAGATCAAAGTTTAAAGTCATGTTTTTTTAAAAGATAAATGATGTAAGCAGTTTAGGTCGCCTAAATAATTATTTGATAAAATTATTATCTACTAGACCAATATACTTCTTTAAAATTTAAAATTTATTGGATGAGATTTTGAATCATGAACTTAAGACAAGTAATTTAGATATTCCACAATTTGACTAATATTTTGGATGCCTGATGTAGATGTAGATCACAAGTCTAAAATAAAATTTCTTTTTAAATTAGCCAAGATGTCAAATATGTTGGATTAAAAAAAAAAAGTCTTGGAGTTTTCAAGATTTAGACAATAATTCAAAGTGGTCCAAAGATGTTGGAATTCTGAACAACCTCAGAAGCTGTGGTTGTCAGAAATGTTACAGTACAATTAACCTCAATATTGTGACAATAATTCAGTGTGTTAACAGTTTAGCTTGACAGTTTGGTCATCTAGCACTTGCTTAAATGAAGCTAGCTAGATCTAACAAGTAGAAACACTTGGTACATTTTGGGATCATGATGTTGAAGTGTTACTTTAGGCCATAGAACAAATTAATATGATATGAGCCCTACTAACATGCCATGCATGCACAGCATTAATTATTGATGGACTTCTTATAGGAGATAATGATATAATATGAACAGTGGACACAGAAATACTTGAAAAAGAAGATAATTGAGGATAGATAGTTATCTGTGGAGCAGATGTTTGCAGACAACATATGTGAGAGTCATCTTCATCCCACCTAACATGTTGACAAAGTGAGAGTTAGGTGGGCTTGGGAAAAGGACCTTCCAATTTCTTCTGTGTTGCTCTTTCAGTTTGGGACTCTGGAGTTGCTGTCTTGACAGTCATCCTGAATCATCCATGTGAATCATTGCAATGAACTTAGTCACCTGGAGCTTTCATGTCAGCAAAAAAAAAAAAAATCACTTTGAGATGATTTACATGTAAGATATTATTGAGATTATCAGTGATAAACAAGTACAAAAATATATATTATTGAGATTATCAGTGAGTTCTTCCAATGAAAGATCATTGGTCCACTCTCATCCTTGTCTCTAATTTATTAAAGTGTATTATTATTAAGTTGCAATCAGACATAAGCTAAGACAACAACAGATAGATGTCAGCATTGTCTTTCATGAATTCATGATCCAGCTGAATAAAGACACCAGGATTTCTACTGGCTGTGTTGTTTACAATAGTGTTCACTGTGGATCTTTCTTTCTTGTGGTGGTCCATCGAGGATGATCCCATCTATCATGGGTGGGAATCCTGCAAAAGACCAGTGAGGATTCCTTCTCTTTTAAATAACATCTCACCTCCCTGACTTGGTTTCTTCTGATCCTCATGGGACCCTTCCGGACAGAAGCAGCAAGAAAAAGACATGGACAACCTCATGTTCCTTGAGGAGAAATGGAGGATTTTTGGTGCTTTCGACATTGTATTTGTCTGTGGTAGAGGTCTTTTAGCTGTTGGCTCTTCCTCACAGCTAACAAATGAAAGCATCAAGGATGAAGCCTCCCACATGGATGTCTCCCTCAGCTCCTCAATTTGGTCACCTACCCTTCTCACCATCCAGCTTCTCCTCTTCTCTCTTATCCATAGAGTCACATGCACCAAAGGATTGGGCCAGGGCAACCCCATTTGGACACAACAAGATCCCTTGCTTAACTAGTTAGATCCCAAATATAGGAGGAGTACAGTGGTTTGACAATGACGATGTTTGATTTCTCTTTCCTTGTATTTTTGGTCTTCATTTGCTTACTGGCAATCCCTCGGATTAAAGCATTTACAAGATAGAAATGGTTTACAAACAGAGCAGTACTCCAGATGGAGAAAGATTACAACAGAGCTTCTTAAGACACAGCATCTTCTCTCCATTTGTTTTCCTTCTTAAGCTGTTTCCAGTACTTGCACCACTTATTCCTTGCTCCGCTGCAGCTGACACAAAGCACAGAGCTCTCCTCTTAGATGGGGTGCAAACGAGATTGTTGGAACGGAGGGCTTATGCAAAGCTCCAAGTTGAGGTCTGGACACTTCGGTGGTCGATGGTGCTGCCGCCGTGCCGATGTCTCCTCCTCGCCGCTCCTCTCCTGCTCACGTCCAAAACCAGCAGCCTTCTCCTCTGTTCTCCCGACGGAGACGGCGGTTATGGTCGCGGCGCTGTCGTGGATCGGCCGGTGGGTGGCAGGATCCACCCCCATGCTCAGCAGCTTCTTCCTGATGTGCGTGTTCCAGTAGTTCTTGATCTCGTTGTCCGTTCTCCCAGGTAACTTTCCGGCGATCAGAGACCATCTGTTCCATGTGAAGGCAACAGGCAGTCAGCCTCCGCTGCATGGCGTCAGAGCTGAGGAGAGTCGCACTTACTTGTTACCGAGAAGGCTGTGGAGCTTGATGATGAGCTCGTCTTCCTCCTCGGTGAAGTTTCCACGCTTGAGGTCGGGCCGAAGGTAGTTGATCCACCGGAGGCGGCAGCTCTTGCCGCAGCGGAGAAGACCAGCGGCCTTGGGGAGCGAGCGCCAGCAGCCCTCGCCGTGGGCTCCGATGTAGGCGATGAGGCGGTCGTCTTCCTCCTTGGTCCACGCTCCCTTGTTGGTGTGCGCTCTCTCGCAGCACGGAGACCTTCCCATGACCCTCCGATGGTCTTCTCCTGACTTCAACCTCTTGGCCGCAACTAGAGTTTGGGTGTTGTGTGTAAGAGGAAGAGGAGGGGCGGCCCGCGGGGGGGGGAGGTGGGGGGGTGTGTGTGTGGAAGGGGAGGGTGGGGAGTTGGGGAAGGGAGAAAGTGAAACAGGAAGGTATAAATACATAGAGGAGTTTGACTTTGACTTTTACATCTCACTCATGTAATGTGCATATATTTTGTATAAGAATACATATAATGTCATTGGAATATGCATTCATAGTATTGGCAAAATATAAAAGAGAATTAATTATTAATGCGAAGTTAGTTTAAAATAATAATATGAGATTGAGAAGTATATATTCAGATTAATTTAATTTGATGGGATACTAATATAGGTATCCATATGAGATGGTTTGTCTAATGCTAAAATCAGTGATAAAAAATATAAAAAAAATAGATAGAGGTGGATGCTTTAAGGGGAATGTATTCAACGTGTAATACTACCGATCTTTCCTCCAAGTCTTTTGATGTCAAGCAATTTATATGATACAAATAATTGATATGGAATAAATAGAGTGAATATCTTAGTGATGCACGCGAGAGCTCACATCTCGCCCTCACCCCCCATTATAGCCCCTGTCTATCCGGATCCCTAGGGGCCACATGAGCCAATCATATGGAACATTAATCTCCGAGAAGCTTAATCTCTTAATTATTTCTTTTTTTTGAGTCATTAGTCGTAAGTGACTTATTAATCATGATTTTAGGATGGCTCACATATTCGATTGTAAAGAATATTAATCTCAAGTGTTGTGACCCAATCCTTTTTTCCAGACATCTAATATCAGGGACGTCTCTTATTTATCCCAAACAAACTCTAATCTTAACAAACAATACTCTTATAGTTATTTTTTCCTGATGTAACCCTTAGAGAGACGTGCTTACTAACCATCGACATAAATGAGCCTATCGACAATATGAAGGGTTCCCCGACCAATGACCGATCACTCTTCATCGGTCGCTTCGGTATAAAAGCCTAACCCTAAAGTTTAGAGAGGCACTATTTCTATTACTATCACCACTTTACTAACTTTATCATCGAAGAGATCGGGTTATAAATATTCTCTTAATGCTGACCACTAGTATAGAGATCTCAACGAAATATAAGTGCACCTCGAGACGATAACAAACCCGCTTTTGATGAGCGAGCAACACCTTGGGGGCTGTCATTTAGAGTCTCTTTCCATTTCAATCTTCTCATGTGACTTCTCACGGCCTCAACGGTCTCGTATCTTTCGAATTAAATAAAGTTGTCACTACCCATCAATAATATCGACACAACAACAAATATAAATATAATTGAATAGTTTGGTTACTTGTCTGATATAGACTCCATTAAAGAAATCTTTGATAGCTAACTTACCTTATTTGGATGATTAATTGTGCACTGTACAACCCCATATATGACATATAGGTAGGGAGTCTCCCATGTGAGGCATGTCCTCCTCACAAGATATCTTTCCTTTAAGAGATCGATAAGGACCCACATAATTACTCATTTATTATTATTTTTTGTCAAATCATTTATCTTGTGATTGAATGTTGCGTCCAAATAATTCGATATGCTTCTACCTATCTAGATTTTGAAGTTAAATTTAATGATATTTGGGGAAGAGGAAACATATCATATCAAATTAATGCTACTAGAATTCAAGAGCAAGCAAAGTACAAAAAGTAAGATATTTATTTATATGGTAAATAATAATTTTATTCATATACTAAGCTCCACCAACTTTGTTATATTCTTCTAATTTGTCTTAGTATGCATACACTGATTATATATTATGCTATAATTATAAAATTTTATTCATTATGTCCATTGTAATCAACTTGTAAGTCCTTAGCATTTATAAAAAACGCAATTGCATATCATAATTCTCATTTAATTTTTCCTAACAAAATATGTTATAAAAATTATTAAATACAATGTTTATTTAGTTGATTAAATAATTAGATATGGTATTAACCGTTATATGTATGTATCTTTAGAACTATGTCACATATTTTATAAAATTTTATTTTTAATCTTTTATCTTTATGACATGCTTGATATTTTTTTTTTAAATTTTATTATAAATAATAACTGAAGAAGGTAAAATTTGAGCTCAAGCAATATCAAAATCAAAATATTTATTTAACATATACTAACATATTGCATTTGCATATTATTATAAACATAAATTCAAGTGGAAAATATAAACAAATTTGTGACTTTTTAGTATAATGATAATTATTTATTTCAATTAAAGTTTGTGAATCTAAGATGAAATAATTTTATTTTAGTTAAAATTTGTGAGCAGAATTATTAGGATAAGTCACCAAGGAGAAATTTACTTTAAATTTTCAGTCAATGTAAAAAAAAAAAGATCCATCTTAGAGTTTTCATAATAATGCACTTAGAAAGCTAAAGAAAATTGAAGAAAAATACACACATAGATAGCCATTTAAATAATTAGCTTGATTTGATTAAGCCACTTTAATGTTTGGAATGCCTTTAGATGTGTTCAAGACTACGTGGACTCGTCAACATACCTAATGGTCGCAACGCGGACGCTTTGTTGAGATGCTTCTTGGCTAAGTTAACTACAAAATGGCCACGTTTATATACGTGTTTTTTTGGATTTTTTTTTTATTTTTTTCGAAGGATAAATGGACATTTTCGCAAGTTATTATTATTTTTAAGATGGCCACATCATACATGTTTTTTCGAGATGCTTTTTTCCTTGAGAACGATGTTTTCCTTGAGAATTCATCCAAGAAAAATGATATTTTATCAAAATATTTTTATTATTAATTTTTTTTATCGAATGACATCCCCATATTCAATGGGTATTTATTTTCTAATATTTTCAGACTTTTACTGTTATTTAAAAAAAAAATCTAATTTCGATATTAAGTCTCATAAATTTTTTAAAAATAAATGAAATATTAATCATCTTTTAAGTTATTCTGTGAAATCTTTAGTTGATTTAGTGAAAATTGATTAAGTTACATTCAAAATTAAACTAGATTATATTTGATTCTTTTAATTATATTTTTTAAAAAATTAATATTAATCATGCAAATTTAAATTGATTTGATAAAAATTAATCAACTTACAGTCGAAATTAAATTAAGTTATATTCGAATTACACTAATTTATATTTAATTTAATTTTTTTTATAAAAAATATTTTTAGATTTAAATGAATATGGGACTTCATCCGATAAAAAAATTAATATGCGGTTTTTCTCGATAAATACCTAATAAAAATCATTTAAATGTGTGTCACAATTCACAAAATTCCAAATAATCGGTGCCATAACGCCGTTAACGTCCCCCTCCGATTGGCTTCGTCACGGCTTGCAACGTGGCACACATCGAGGGGATGAGAACGGCGGTTGCAAGACGGTGCTCGTCTTAAACCGTCTTTCGTAACTGCAGTCGTGCCAATTCGCCTTGCCATTGCTTCCCGCAGGCCCTCTCTCTCTCTCGTCTCTCTCTTCCATTGCCTACCCTAAATGGACCTGCGAGAAATCCACCACGACGACGACAAGGATGACGAGGACAAGGCCGAGGCCGACTCTGCCTCCGATATCTACTTCGACGCCCTTGATTCCTTCATCGAGTCTGACGACGACGGCGAAATTTTCTTCGATTTGCCCCCGTCTCTCCACCTTGAATCGGCCTCCACCCCCCTCGACGTTTTGCCTTCATCAGCATCGACCCTCCGCCGGCGTCGCCAGCCGCCCCCCGAGGGAACCGACCCCGCCCCTAAAGCGAACTTGGATTCCCCCGCCGACACGCAGCCGAAGATTGAGCTCGATATGAAGCGACGGGTATTGGGTTCGGATACTCCGGCTTCTTCTGCTATCACCTCGGATCAGGTTAGTGCCGGAGGACGGGATGTACGCCCGGGGGTTTCTAGGGAATCCGGAGCGACGAGCCGTGCCCGTGATAACGAGGTAGCGGCAGCTGACTCTGGATCGGTGCCGCCCTGGTGCATCTTGGAGTTTTCAGCTGATCTGGTGATCAAAGCTGTCTTCTTTCAGATGACTTTGCTGGTCAGCTTCGTCAAGACAACCTTTTGGTTGTTTCAGTGCTCTTTCTTATGCGTCACAGATCCTCTCGGCACTCTTTACCGAGCAAGGGATGGGGCAAAGGCAAGGGTTTCGGAAGCATGTAAGAGTTTGTACGAGAATATTCTCCCGTTGATGTTCGGAAGATTAATTAGACAGCGGGAAACGTGGAAATTGGTGGTGATGTTGACATGGGGGTTCTTCTGGTCTCTCTATGTATGTCTCTTGTTGTTTGGGATTTTGGCAGCCTCTTTCTTAGGAGCGAGTCTGATCATGAGGCGGGTGGTGGAAGAGCCCATACAGATGACCGAGGAATTGAGTTTTGATTACACAAAAACCAGCCCGGAAGCTCTTGTGCCAATTGTTCCTTGCGTTGGTTGCTTGGTTTCCAGCAAAGAATTCAGCATTGTGACCCATGAATTTCGGCGGCTGGCGCCTCCAAATCAAAAGCTGCAGCTTACCATTTCATTGACTCTGCCAGAATCGGATTACAACAGAAATCTTGGGGTCTTTCAGGTATGTATTTTGAACAATGGAGACATGTGTCTCAGAAATTGGATGTTTTTTTCACATTCGCGTAATGTATCATTATGTCATGTCAGCTAATTTTATATTCTTTTTTAGATTGTTTTGACAATTCTGCATTTTGAAGATGTGATTTAATCCGGGAAATTTAGTTCCCAGGGGAATGACCACTTGCTTATATTTGGTTCAAAATGAGGTTACTGCAGAATATGAGAAGTGAAGTTCCAAAAAGAAGAGAAGCGACTTTTGACTTTGAGGCAGTGCTGATGATGCTGATTTCTGAAATATGTAGGAAGAGAAGCTCCATACCCCATTCACTTCCCTAAAATCCAAAACACTCTTAGTATCGCTTGATTAGTTTACTTGAATCAAGGCATTTTCTGAGATCTAAACACTCCTTGGAAAGTTGGTTTAAATGTGGATATATGAACTTGTACAACTCTAGACTTTGGGTCAAAGTGAGGTATAATATAGGCAGCGCTTGGTCAAATTCAGGCCTGTTTAGTAAATTGAATTTACTCCTTGAGATAGGACCCAATAAAGTACTTGTTTAGGCACCCACTTAAAAGTGCACCCTCTCATTCAGAATTGTGTAAATTTAAATCTCATACTTCCCATTTGATTTTTCTTTTCTGATACTATAAATCTGGAATTTATGGTGGTAGTTTGGACTTATAATTTACTATATGTTCTTAGAAATTGCATTGAGCTCTTTGAAAGCTAAGACTAGAATGCTCTCTAGTGTAGATGCACTCGATAGTAATTTTGTTATTAGTTTAAGTGATTTGTTTTTTCTTAAATGTATGATCTGTTGGTCAGTATGAAGCGTATTACATTCCTCTATACATGCTTAAAATGTTTGATGTTATATTCTTTTATGATATATTTTGCCACATCTGAATGTTACATTGATATAGTTGGCATTATCTCCTCCAGTGCCAAGCAATTAAAAGGAAGGTAAAAGAGAGAAATCAGCTATATGCTTGTCATAAAAGGTGCCATAAGTGCTGTTTATCTTTTCCTATTTTATTTTTCAGTTTGTCTTTTGCAATGTTTTCCACATTTTATGTCTTCACAAACTTGAACTGTGAGATTTTGTTAGGAATTCTGGTAGTTTTGTGGAACTCTTGCTTCCTCCTTTCTGCAACTCGATGTGCTTGGTCATTATAATTTATATTGACCTGATCACATTCATATGACATTGATTCACTAAAGGTTGGACCTTGTTACACTGCTTAGATCAGGCCAGTTTATAGTTTCCATTTGCAGTGGAGCTTGAACCTAATCTTTTCACATGGTTAATGTTCTAATGTGTTTAACACCTTCATGTGATTTTTTTGGTACAGGTCAGGGTGGAACTTCTAACTATAAATGGCAACATCACATCCAGTTCACGTCAACCATGCATACTTCGCTTCAAGAGCTCTCACATTCGCTTCGTAGAGACTTTCCTTAAATCCATGTTTCTATTAGCAGGCTATTCTTCTGAAACACAGGTTCTGAGTTTAAGAATGAGAGGCCTTATTGAAGGAACTAAACCAACCATATGCGTAAGGGTCACACTAGAGCAGAGAGCAGAGTTTAGGCCTGGTGCTGGTATCCCTGAAATTTATTCTGCATCTATGAAACTTGAGGTTGAGCTTCCTTTCTTTAAGAGGATGATATGGAACTGGAGGAAGACTGTCTTCATCTGGACCAGTATGATGTTATTTATCATGCAGTTGCTGATTCTTCTTGTATGTTGCAGACCTGTTATATTTCCCAGGGGAAGATCTAATGGTGGTACTCCTAGGAGACCATAGTACGCGAACTTTATATGCATAATTGTGAGAGTAATAATCTTTCTGCTGGATTTATTGTGACTTTTATGGCTGCTGGATATAATGGTTATCTTCAGATTTCATCTGATAATAGTCATGATGTACACTTTGAGTTTGTTCAACACTTTTGATCAGTCAGTGGCATCCGGTATGTTTTCCAATTTCTGAGGCACAATAGAAACATGAAATATGTTTTGTATTATAAATTTTATTTTCTGAACAATTTAACAAAGTACTTCTGTTGAGAAGGACAAGAATCTAGTGTTATACAAATATATTGAATTGAAGAATACTTATGTGTGCAAATTTAAGGTGTTTGTAGGTTAACTAATCCTGTTGATTGGCGACTAAGTAACAACCGCATGAATATATTGAACAGGGTCTTTCTATTTATGTTGTTATAAGTATTTAACAAGTGAGGCAAGAATGAGACAGCAATTTATTGAGTTACCTTTCATTTGTTGACAATAATACATTAAAATATATACCTCAAACAAATGAAGCTGTTGCCTAGTAGATTTAATGGTATGCTCAAGTGTTGCCTTTAACAAACACTTTCACCAATTGGACATGGAGAAGAAACCTTTCAAGATATGAACTAAAAGACTGTACTAATAGATCAGCACTTTATTGCATGAAAAAAGAGATAACAAGCATGAGAATGAGCCTTAAATGTTTATGAGCATGTCTATCTATAGGTATAATAATGCCTGAATCTCCTAATTTAAGATGACTGTAAACTGGCTAGAAATTTGTATCTAAGTTAAAATCCTTTTAAAAGTGACCCTGATATTTTTATGTTTCTTAGTCCAGTCAACCTTATTTAGGCCCCAAACAAGGGTAGTGCCGGTACCAGTTGGTAGCCGAACTGTTATGGCATCAGTACGAACCCAACTTATCATCACTCGATACAATTGTTATTGCTCGGACCAAATTGAAGGAAGAAGAGAGGAGGAGGAGGTGGCAGTAGTGAGACAGCTTGGTGGAGGGAAGAAAGAGAGCATGTGTGGGAGAGAGAAAGAAAGAGTGGTAACCATTGATAAAATTACCATTTAGGACAATCTGATATTGGTCTGCTTATTACCCACTATGCCTGATACAATGAACTTACCAGGTAGTATAGGCTGTACCAAACCTAACCAGGTGAAATTGCCCAGTCTGTGTCCTGGTTGGTCATGGGACTGGTTTATTTAATGATTTGATCATCCATATGGGCTTTTCATGTGGATGAGGCTTATGACTAAAACTTTCTTTGATATAAATTTGAATAAGTATAATTTTGATCATTTTCTAATTCTTCCTACAATCTCCAATCGATTATTCTAGGCTATTTAGGACAATGTTGATGGCCAATTAAAGCCCCTGTTGTGTCTGGTTAGGATAGATTTAGGTGAGTTAGATGGTTAGATGTGTTGAGTGTTAGGACTCACATGGTAAGTACTTTTCCTTTTCAGTTCATCTTGCCCTTTAAGGTGACACATTGATATCTCTAATCTAAAACATGATATAAATTGAGAATATGGTATCTTGATATTCATATTAGTATAGCATACTTGAGTTTCAACTTCTCTACCATTCCAATTGCAATTAATTGTCATGGTGTCAAAAGGGCTGGATCAAGTTTAGTGTTTCAAACACTATACCTAGAATAACAATAACCTTTTCATATATGTAATGGATCTTGATACATTTCATTTTTAGAAGTTGTTTTGTACATTTATGCATCTGGAGGTGTTTGACCATCTAGTCTATCACTCAGGTAAACTTTGCAAGGCTTGATGATATTTTATTATAGACAAATTTCTTTGCAAATGCCCACATTTATGAATGTGTTAACCTGGTTGCATATAGATCAGTAACCAAGATTTCAAATCTTGGTCTGATACCAATGTCAATCTTTGGTGAACCCGTACAGTACCAGTATGGCTGGATGTATTGTGTCTTGGTATGCACTTGTGCGATTGTTATGGATCTGGCTAGAGAGGAGTATGGTGAAGTAGGCGAGGGGGGAGGAAGATGATTCTACATCAGTGAACAAGTTTCAATAACATGTTTACATCATTGACTTGGCATAATGGTTTTCTTAGTAATATCACACATTGCACTTGCATCCTGAAATTGCTGGACCATCTATTGTCCAAGCATCTCTTCATGTAAAATATATCATCCTGTTACTTGTTGCAGGTAATACTACTTTCGGTGAATAACTTTCAACATGGTTACATTATTGACTTTGCATAATGTGTTTCTGAATTTTCATAGTAGGTTGAAACACAAACTGCATTTGCATTCTAAAATTGCTGAATTATGTCTTGTGCAAACATAGCTTCATGTAAGATTTTTCATCTTGTTACTTATTGATGGTGATACTAGTTCTAGTGAACAATTCTCAGTAACATGTTTACATCATTGACTTTGCATAAGGTTTTTTCTAATTTTCATAGTAGGATATAACACATGTTGCATTTGCATTCTATATTTGCTGAACCATCTATTGTACAAGCATCTCTTCATGTAAAATTTATCATCCTCTTACTTGTTGCAGGCAATGCTGCTTTGAATGAACAACTTTCAGTAACATGTTTACATCGTTAAATTTGCATTATAGTCTTCTGAAGTTTTATACTAGGTTGTAACACACATCAGACTTGTATTCTGAAATTTGCTTAACAATCTGTTGTGCAAGCATCTCTTTATGTAAATTTTGTCATCCTTTTACTTGTTGCAGGTGTAATATCTTTACATCATTGATGTTGCATATTAGTAGGTTATAACACATTCATTTGCATTGTAAAATTGCTGAATCTTGTGCTAGTATCACTTTATGTAAAATTTATCATCCTGTCGTTGCAGGCAGAGTGGCATACTACTTCACCGAAACAACTAATATCATGTTTACATCATTAATTTGCACAATACTTTTCTGAAATTTTCTAGTAGGCTGTCATGCATTGTACAAATCCAGTTAAGGAGATGCTGCAGTGTTTTCTTCGCACCGCAGGTGGCATGGTATCATTTGCAGGTCGGAAAGGCCACAAAGTAGTCATCCACAAGTCTTCTTAGTGGTAAAGGAGTACAACAAGATCTACGTAACAGGCTTGCTGACTGTCTTCCCTTTCATTAATCATGTGATGATATCTTGCTCCCTTCTGTTTGAGCCACCACAAGTAGACTTTTCACACATCTAAGCTTGTAATGTTGTGGGTCTTTTTGTAACTGTAATTTAAATGGTCACTTAAGCTGTCAAATGGTAGAATTAGATATTCATCTTCAATGGCTGAGAGATTTTTGCATGTTTCTTTACATGTTAAAGTGTTGCCTTTTGACTACAAGTTATGATACTGAAAGTTTTTGCATTTATTTGATTTAGAGATACATATGTTCATTGTTTCAAGCTTCAACTCCATCAATTTGAGCAAGTCTGATCATAGGTAGAGGAAAGTGAAGGATGAAATTGGAGGAAAAATGGGGGTGGGGAGTGAAGGAGAGGAGCTCATTTATGTTGGAAGAAAATTTAGGTCAACACAAAAAGGATTATAGAAATTGCAAAACTAGAAGAAAATAAATGCATGTTCACTTACATAAACATATTTATTGAGATGGGATATTTAGATCTCACTGGTCCTGGTTACATGAAAGGAACAAGAATTATCACAATGTCCAAACAACCTTCTAGTCTCAATTCTAAAAGTAACAGTAAAGAAGTAGAAGCACAATCCCCATTGTTTGAGAAACGACTGTCTATATCTAGCTCAGAATGCAAATGTTATAGAATCACGTATACAGGGAGAACAATGATGCAACTCATGAGCTTGCATATATTACTTGATCAACTGCTTTGTCCAAGTTCTCCTCAATTACTAGATCAACTGCTCTGTCTAATAATAATGAATGTTTGTGTTGTTCTTTTCTAAAAAATAAACTCTTGTGAACTCATCTTTTACTTAATCAAGAATAAAAATTTGAACTGATGTTTACAATACTGTTTGGTATAGTACGGATGATATTGACCGATCCGATGAATAGGATGTTCGATACATAAAAACCTATGCCATCGGAGCCTATACCGATTCATACATTACATTACGAGCAAAGTAGTAAACAAGGTGTTCGATATAATGCTTATGTGTCTGTGCCTTTTAGTCCCATTTTGATTAGCTTTTATGGTCGTTTTAGGTTTACGATTGTAAACGCAGGCGATGTGCAATCATCATGCAGAAGCAGAACTTTCAGAAACATATCATCCAAGCAATCATTTTGGGAGGTTTTTAGCTCTGTAGAGTGATACGAAGTGTTAGCCAACATGGTATTTCGGAGCTACCCGAGTGACACATAACTAGATGGACCTTTAAAGTAGTGTTTAGGATTGGTTCACTGTATTATTCTGCAGTAGTGTCTTGTGGGCACTTATGAAGACTTTTGGTTATGACGGACCACCTTGGACCCTTTATTGCATAACCATTCAGAGCTTACAAAGTCTATGTTTTTCAAGTATTTACTAAATGGTTGCTTGTGGATCCCGAGTTAAATATTTTTTTAACCCATCTTCTCTCTCGTAGGTCCTTAAGAGACTATAAGAGGTTTTGGGAAGGTTAAGTCCGTGATAGATGATATTAGAGCAGGACAAGCACACTTAGAAACACTTGGTATGCAAACATTGTTGAATCTTGTATTTTGATGATGAAACCAATTGATAAATGTTTATGATTTGATCTGCGTTTTAAGTGATACAAGATACTTCGATCAAGGAGAGACATTTAAGTAGGAAGAATCATGTTGGGTTGGAGAAACATGTCAGAAGATTGGATGTCACACCGAAGGATCCATCGACATATCGACAAAAGGCTTTGGTCCACGGTTTCGAGCATCGGGCTAAGAAGAGCAGATATTGTGCCAAGGATATCGGAGTTGCGGATGTCAACTGGCCACAAGAAAGCATGATGCGTCAAAAAATCAGACGAAGTGTCGATGGACCAATGACATGCCGGACAACATGATTCATGCTTAGTAATAATTGTTTAGATCGAAGTGTGCTTTTATGTGTGCAGGAATAACTACGATAGCAAGACATAAAGCAAAATGAAGTCCCAGAGTCAAGAACGTGATTTCGTTGGGAGTTCGAGAGTTCGTCGGAAGTCCGGACGTTCGTCGAAAGTTCTGCCTGAACTAACCGAGAAGTCCAGGAGCTTGCCAAAGAAGCTCGTCGGAACTCGCCAAGAAGATCATCGTGAAGTCCAAGAGCTTGCCGAGAGTCCTCCGGAACATTGCTGGGAGTTCGTCGAAAGTTCGCAGGAAGATCGCTGGAAGCTTGCCGGAAGAGCAATTGACATACCAGAACTAGAATGCTTAGAATATGTCTTAGGAAACGTAATTAGTACATAATTGGAGTTAGGATTGAGAGGTAATCTCATCAACTCTGTTAGGGGCCAATTGGGCCCGAAGTTGGGTTGGTTTGGGTCGGATTCAAGGCCCAACCAGGATGTTGAAAGCCTGGCCGACGGTGGCACTACTTGGGAGACTCAGTCTCCCAAGTGGTCTAGGCGGTGGTATCGCCGACAGCAAATGCTGCCAGTGGTGGTACCACCAGAGCTCGGTCTCCGAGCTCTGTCAGGCGATGGTATCGCCCAGTGTCAGACTGACACTGGCGATGGTACCGCCTATACCTAGAAAACCCGGGATGAGATGTTTTTAGGCTCCAAGTTTGAATCAACTTGAAGCTTATAAATACCTCTCTCATCCCTGATTAAGATATACAAGCACAGAGAGTTTTAAAGTGAGAAAATATTGTTACAATCACTTGAGAAATCCCCTCCTCTAGTCTAAGTTTAGAATTCTGTTTAGGAGTGAGTGCTTTTAAAGGTTGTCTCCTAAACATGTGAAAATGAGAAGAGGAGTGTAAGAAGGAGGTTGATCTTCACCTATTAAAGGAAGATCGATAGTGGATGATAGTGGCCTCGACGGAAGAGGAATCGGTGGAGTGGATGTAGGTCATGACGACTGAACCACTATAAAACTCGGTTTGCATTTCTATTTGTGCAATTTATCTTTACTGCAAACTTACTTGCTTTACATCCACCACGCTCTTTCGTACGTTTTCGATCTCAAGTATCTTTCCGAAATTGGTTTTAACGTATGAAGATTTTCGAATCGACGTAATTTTTACCGCTGCACTAATTCAACCCCCCCCCCCCCCCCCCCCTCCCCCCTCTTAGTGTCGACTCGTTCCTAACAAACATAAGGGACCTAGCGAGGCTGTGATGAGGGCAACCAACACACATAACTGTTTGAGAGAAACGGGTGTTGAGATGTAAGTAAAGGAGTCAGTCAAAGGAGCGGATATTCAAGATTGACATTCATAGGAATAGCTAATCCGCATGAGAGGCACTACGAGGACAAGCAAGTTGGGAAGAACGCATAGTGCACAAATGTTAAAATGGTTGAGTTTGAGCTATGGCTCAATGTTGGCAACTAAACTTGACCATGCTCAAGGCAAATAGGGCGCTTGGTAAAGGATGAGACTATACAAGGTGGTATAGGTTGCTTAGTGACCAAAAGAGTTATGCAAAGCTCATATAGGAGAGGTAAATTGCTAACTCGAATAATTCGATACTTATGCAAGATTTTGTATGTGAAGGATAGACTATTTGTGGCCATCCCAAGGTGATCAAAACTCGACGCTATGGAGCATTGAAACTTTCTCTTTAGCATGAGAATGATACATCAGTAGGAGGCTGAAGTTTATAATGAGTTTAGCAAACTAATAGGCCTTAAGGGATGCAGTGGAGCCTGTATTTGTGAAGAATCATAATCTAATAAGTGCGTTCACGAGGACAGAACAGTGCACAATTTGTTCAGCAAGATGGAGTAGTCTAAGGGGATGTTGGTCTCATAAACTTCTAGAGGGAAGGATGCAAAGAAAGAAGTTGTTCCAACAGAACAAATATCCAAGAGGGATAAGTCCCGATTCTCCATAGGGAGAATCATATGCAATAGATCACATATGTTAAGGAGGGATACCTTAAGACAACAACTCCATAAAGTTCAATAGATCGAGTGTGTAACGAGGAGTTATTGTATGATCTTGCATGAGATAATGTGTTGGTGGACGCATTGTAAGATCAAGTGAGAGAGTGACCCAAGATAACACTAAACGAAGGCACACTTAGAGTCGATGTGGAGATCAACAGAGGGTTGATCTATAGAATGATGGGCATAAAGGCTACCATCAACTCAATGCAAACCGAGGAGCAGAGTAACTTAGGTGAAACTTAGTGAAGTGCTTAAGCCATATGAAGGGAGTCGACATAGAAAATGAAACATGAAGTAAAGGCACAAAGCTTTCCTCGGATAAAGTTCAAGGATATGAACTCTTGTAGAGGAAAGAACGAGATCATGTCGTTCCATGGGTCCCTCATTCTGATAGAGTGGACTCAACCTGTATGATGTCAAAATCGAAGGGAGCTTCGAGGCACATATACTTTATCTCAACAAAATATTTTATGGAGGAACTAAGTTGACTCAACTTGCGAAGGCAAAGTTTGGGTCAGAAGGTCTTGACATGAGGCAAAGGATGCAAAGACAAGTACTCTTAAAGAATATGCCATAGTGCTATCATTCGAGATGTCGCGAAGCAAGCGATGCATAGCGGAGATTGTGCTAGGGGGCAAAGGCCCAAGATCCAGACAATGATGCACCAATTACAATGAAGTCATTGGCTTTTAGAAACTGCTAGGCGATAGACTATCCTAAAGCTATGCTTCATCTGGGTGTGATCCGAGAGCGGGTAGACAAAGGTCAATTGCTAAAGGAGCGAACACAATCGGAGATGATGGAGGCAATGTAATATATTGGTAAAGGCTACACATTGAGAAATCATAGTTCGAGTTCAACCCACAAAGATCAAAATGTAGTGGAGATGTCACCAGGAGACGACATCGTGCAGCGGATCATGATGGAATAGTTCGAGGCAATATAATACAAATGAGAGAGGTCTTGTGAGAGACTAAATCATATAAAGGTATAATCAGGAGCTACTAGAAGCTCCACTTCGGTGAATAACATGACAATAAGAAGAGTTATAGATTTAAGGAGTGAATGTCATAGTATCGCAGAGGTGGGTCTTCCGTGTGTGCATCGAATTTTGCATTGGATATAAGTCTTTATCATCAGCATATGAGGGTTATGTACTATTTAAGGAGAATTCTGAGTCAAGTACCGGTGAGTCTCATTATGAGACTTGATCATACAGATGTGTGATCAGAGCGACCGAAGAGTTGGACTACTTCAGAGCTCATATTCGCTTAAGGGAGCTTAGTAAGTTAGAAGACAAGGCTGAGTAAATAAACATTATAACCAAGGAAGCAAAGGAAAACTAAATCGGCGTGAGCCCTACGACATGATGACGGAGGTTATGCTACATGTGAGTTATAGTCTATCTTTTCATCGACCAATGGAAACTGCTCGAAGAATACATAAGTGTTAAAGCAAGTGGTCGAAAGGGGCAAGGAAGCAATAGCAAGTCTAGTGGGACTCAACTACCCAAAACCAAGCATTGGATAGAATAGAGGTTGACTCCAAGGAGTGCCATAGTGTCATAGAGGTAGATCTACTATGGGGGTTGGATGTAAGCCTTTATCAACAGCATATGAGGGTTGTGTACTATTGAGGGAGAATTCTGAGTCAAATACCAGTGAGTCCCATTGGGAGACTTGATCATATAGATGTATGATTAGAGCGGCTGAAGAGTTGAACTACTTCATAGCTCATATTCGCTTAAGGGAGCTTAGTAAGTCAGAAGACAAAGCTGAGTAAGTGAACATTACTACCAAGGAAGCAAAGGAGAATTGAATCAACTTGAGCCTTACAACATGATGACGGAGGCTATGCATGTGAGTTATAGTCTATCTTTTCATTGACCAAGAGGAACTGCTCGAAGAACACATAAGTGTTAAACCAAGCGGTCGAAAGGGGCGAGGAAGCGATAACAAGTCCAGTGGGACTCAACTACCCAAACCAAGCATTGGTTAGAATAGAGGTAGACTCCAAAGAGTGCCAAAGTGTCAAAGAGATGGATCTACTGATCAAGAAGCAAGTGATGCAGATACGAGGTGATGGATAATATAGGGCCATAGGTATGGTAGTGCCATTGTACCGCCTTAGCGGTACCATGGAGAGTCATCAATCCCTTGCTCCCGATAAAGAGTGCTTAGTTGTGAAAGAGGCCGAGGAGGTAGAGAATACGAAGGTAAACTCAAGTACCAAGACAAGACTAAAAGGCATAGGCCAGGGAACTTTGTAAGATCGGTGTCAACAGGCTTCTCATCAAATAGCCAAAAGTGGGGGACTTCAGGTCAATGCAGGAGTGCTCAACTAAGGAACATAACACACAATATGTGATGTTATACCTTTTCTACTCAAAATAATATAGGACAGAAATGATGGAGAAAACGGTACAATCCTATATGTGACCAAAACTATTGGAGACTTACTCTAAGTTGGGGCAAAATTTTACTCATTTCGAGCAAAACTTATTGCATTCCAAAAGTTTGATGATAATGAGAAGGTGAATCGCAACGAGTGCAAATACTCTGAGTGCTTCGAAAGTGTGAGCAAAGAGTAGGTAAAAGACTAAAAACCAACTCGATAAATGGAGTACAACCCTCGAGGAGGCGGGTGAAATTAAGTAACCGTTGTCTTCTCAACTCTTAAGAGAATGGGCAAAATCAAGTATCATAGTTCTCTTATTTATTAAACAGAGGAGCTCTACACAATTTCAAAGACCCTTTCGAAGAAAATGAAAGACAATAGTTATCAAATCCTTACTAATGGTGATCGGTGTTATTGAGAGTAGATTGTTCGTTTCATTTCCCAACTGAATGTCAATCGAAAGCGAAGATAATATGAACCTACTTAAAGGTGACAATTGAGTAGAAGAAGAATCGTTTGCAGAGAAAAGACCTCAAAAACTTCAAGTTTGCGAGGCAATGTTCGTTAAAGCTCAAACAGGTATCTATCCAGTTCAAGTGGCGTGAGATGTTTGAGAGACTGGTGCATAACAAGGAAGATCTTTTTATTCATTTGAAGGATCCCCGAGAACCAACAAGGATCAGCATAATTCGGGCGATTGCACACTAAAGTCAGAGTCATTGGTGAATTCAAACAGCATGGCGAATTAAAGTTTGACTACTCAACAATAGTGACGGAAAACAATTGGGAGCGAAAAGGCGTGTTGCAACTAGAGTAGAAGATTGAAGATTCAACAAAGGCGAGGAAATATAACGTCCGCAAATGCTTCGATGAGGACGTCAAAGGAACTTGGGGAAGTATGTCATTGACATAGTTGTAAATAGTGTGTTCGATATAATGCATGTGTATGTTCATATCTTTCAGTTTTGTTCATACTTTGCACAGCATATATAAGGTTTGCACTAGGTTTAGTAGCCTAATTTTGATTAGCTTTTATGGTCATTTTAGATTTATAAACATAGGCTGCAAGTAGTTATCGTGTAAGGCAAAACTACCAAGAAACAAACCATCCAAGCAACCATTTTAAGAATTTTTTAGCTCTATAGAGTGGTGTGCGAAGTTAACTATGACAAACCACTTTAAACAAACCATCCAAGCAACCTTTAGGGTAGTGTCTCTATCTTATTCCGCAACTGTGTCATTTGAACACTCGTGGAGATTTTGATTTTTAATTATAACAAACCACCTTAAACCTTTTATTATGTGACCATTTAAAGATTATGGAGTCTATATTTATAAATTACATTATCTTGTAGATTTCGAATTAAATATTTTTTTTAACATATCTTTTCTTTTGTTATTCCTTAAGAGACCCTAAGAGATTTAACGAAGATTGATCCTTTACAAACGAAGAGATTTAATTAAGATTGATCCTTTACAAACGAACATCCGATAGAAAGATTTATACCAAGTAGAACAACAAGACAACATAGATCCCATACCAAGCAGTTTCTATTTTTTCTATTTTTTATTTTTTTAAAGCTTGATATGTAATGTAATGCTGTACTAAGTGCAGTATATCGGTCTGCAGTTTCTATTATTATTATTATTTTTTTTAAAGCTTGATATGTAATGTAATGCTGTACCAAGTGCAGTATATCGGTGCAGACCGATACAACAGGAAGCAAAGGATAGATTGTAAAGAAATCTACAAAGAGTGTGTTATGCAATCCGTAAATATTTCTACAAATTTTGAGACAAACTTATGTCAGTGTCAGTATCCTCAATTGGGAGGCAATTATTAGAGGTCAGCACCAAATTGCTTGGTATCATCCGATATGATGTTTTGTTGATGAACTAAAACAGCATTCAGCATATTAGTGAGACATTTATTAGTCAGCAATCAAATCCCACTTCATCAGCACAAAAAGACTTATCTTTCATCAAAGCAGACTCTTCTCTTAACACAAACTGGTCCTCATACCAATCAGGAAACCAGCAACCAAAGGAGGAGCATACTTTGCTCATAAGCTCCAAATCACACTGAAAAGCTCAAGTACCTCTAATGATATCAAGCCTTACAACACACGTCAAAGCTACGCAACACTAACAGGAAGGATTGCAGCTTCTTTCTGTGTTTTACACCTGCAAAAGGCGAGTGCTTAACATCAGCCAGCCAATCTTCTTCACCAAAGAAAACGAAAACGATGGCACACAGATAAGCAGATGGCAAGTAGATGCCAACGAGCATTGGAACTCAATAAAGCAAAACATTAGTAAAGAAAGCAGCAGTGGCAACAGGACATTTGTTGCATTATATGATTACAATGTCATTCCATAAAACAAGAACTAAAGCAATTTGGCAACATGTCATAAATACAATAATTTCACATATAAGCAGCTCTTCGAAACTGTTACTTGTGGAAAAAGTTAACCATGTCATGGCTGAATAGCATGAAGACTTTGTAGATGTTTGTTGTTCATTGTTCGGTATCCGAAGTCATGTGCTTCCACATGTATGATTAGGATTTGAAGCATCAACTCATGGTGAGTCACATGCTTCTTCATGTATGATTGGGATTAGAAGCAACAATCCAACATCACACATCAGTTGGCAAACTCTACCAGGTTAGAGTGAGAAATAAATGAGGCAACTCTGGAGAAAAAAAGACACATCCAACATAGAAGTTCACATCTGTGCCAAAGATATGCAGATTTTATTTTCTTCATATCCAACCCATGCACAAATGTAATATCGATCTATACGCCAATATAAGGACCTTGTGAAAAGAAAAAGGAAACAATTCTGCATTGAAGCGAAGGATCAACTAATTCCTTTCAACATATCAGCTGAAAAAATGGCATCATGGAACCTTTCTATCCGCAAATCAAACCAGATTAGCTACTAAATGACCAAAGAAAGGGTTTAGTAGTCTATAGTCCTAAGTTCTGAAACCCAATAGAGCTATATGGACCAAGAAAAATGCCTATTTGCACATGATAACCAAACCTAGGATCCCACAGTGCTGCTAGATTACCTAAAACCTCAACCAACTTAGTAAACAATATGATATCCAGCAAAAGGTAGATGGAATCAGACACGTAACAGGAGAAGAGCAGCAAAAAGAAATCCTCAAATGGAAGCAGCCTACACAGTAATTATCGGTGGATTTAGAATTGAACGTTCAGAACCGCACATTCTTCTATCTTGTACAATATATATATATATATATATATATAGCAGCAAAAGATTTACTGTCACCACAACTTGTAAGTGTCTGGCCAACATAATAGTAAGAAAATAAATATTTGCATATTTGCCCATGAAAATAATATCCTCTATTTCACTATTTCTCTATATTTAGGACAATATATTGCGGATTAATAGGGAGTCTATGTCCCTTCCCACTGCTATAAACCAGATTCCTTTTCGATAACTCTTTCCGTCTCTCAGATAAACCACAAGGCCAAGAAAAAAAGAGAATATTTGCAGACACATTCTTAATGATTTATGCTTGATCTTCCTTGCCCACTAGACATGGAGCATGTTGCAACCTAAGAGAAATTAGATGAGGTCTATATCATTTGTAGCTTTTCTTGTGTCAAATATCATCTTTGATCTTTGCAATCTTCATCAATATTATTAGTTATGCTAAAAAGAGATATGATTATTAGATTAAAGTTTACTTTAGATGAAAAGAAATGTCAGACTTCAGGAGAGCACTCTGAAATCATAGACGCAAATAGTGGAATCTATGGCAACAATTGAAGGGGCATTTTAAATTATTTTCAGCATATTATTGATGTAAATAGAAGATCATTCTAGCAAAGAATATCATTACACTTTATATAGGAAACTTTGGGACTAGTAGCCCCATAAATATGACCTCAGGTAGAGCCATGTTTGTTAGATTGTTATCTTTCTATATTGCAACTGATAATTAGTAATTCTTTCTTCTCTCTCTCTTCTTTCGTCCTTGGAACCAAAGAATACTTTGACATAATGGTCATATCCTATCAGCTCAGACTGAGAAAATCTTTTACAACAAACTTCTGATAATATTCTTAGCCTCGATGCGCATCACCTTTGTTGAACCCATATTCCTATTTTACAAATCAAACCACAGGAAATTCCTTTTGTCCTTAAATATTGATAGTAAGAGTCAGTAGAAGGGGGCATGTTTGTCAATATAACAGTTTAATTCAGGTTAAATAGCATATGTGATACATTCGGAATTACAAAAGGATATTCACAAGATTTGGATGTTTAGACTTTAGAGGAGCATGCATGAAAATGCCTCCCAAAAGAACAAAACAGTTAAGACTCAATAGAATACCAAGAAAAGCAAAGAACTAATATCATAACTATATTAAAATTGAAAGGCGTTTTGTGAATTAGACCAGTTAATTAAGGATTCACCAATCAAAAAAGAATCCCATACACTTCACCACTTCATTTTCTCAGCCAACTAAAGTAGTTAACCAAGAGTAAAATAGTGTTTCAAAATTACAGCAGTACATTTTGTAACCTTTTAAACCATTCTTGACTGATGAATTACCTGTTGCAAATAGAACGAGATGCAAAATTATGGTTGTTGCAGTTATTGCACATCCAATCCCCATCACGCCAATGTTTTGCCCTAACAAGACGGAAAAATAAGAATTAAGTAACAGCTCATTATGTAGATTACATTGACCATGTTCATGATAAAAGAGCAGCCTAATGCGGGGTACGAAAAGGTCAATGTAGGCAATGTTACCCCCTGCAAGCATATTGGTCAAATGACCATGTACATATTTCCATTGAACATACTGATGAAAATTTTTAGAAGCAACAGAATAAAATAGTCAACCATCAAAAGAAAATGTTCACATTATTGTATGTCAAGATAATCAAGTAATAGTGCTTTATATCTTGTCTCACATTGTTAAAAGAGATGCATGGTAACTAAAATAAGATAGCCATCCGCAATTTTCTCTAAAGGCCTACCTTGATATCATTGCATTGTTCAAAAGAATAAAGTTAGACACAAATATAAATGCTCAAGTTGGACATGTACTAATGTATGCAGTATTACAATCTAACATGATTTAAGCTGCAAATTGATGTAAATTGATGAATTTGGATCATATAAAGTGACATGTAAGATTTGTAAGTTGGACTCATAAAGGGCAAGCCCAGTGCACAAGACCCATCAATACAAGGTATGCAGAAGGTCAATATATAATGTCATCTTGCATACATCATGAAGTGTTTAAGAATACCCAGCATACTTCCAAAATAGGACCTAAATCAAAAGTTTATGACAAAAAAAAAAATTGGTAGCAATATATAATTTACAGCAATGCATATGAGAATTTGTAAAACAATGAATAATGTGGTTATGTTGCACAGATCGATCATCTAGACCATCTAATTCTAAACAAAGATAAGATTTTTGCTCAAAAAAATAACTTCTCGAAAACCATAATATGTACTGTATGAACCAGAATTTCAAGTAGTTCAGAAATTTTTTCTTAAATAAGTGAAAATGTATTCAGAGATCCGCTTTAGGATCTCGTTGCTTTGCTCAGTGCAAGCTGTGACAAACAGATAGTGTAGAGGACAGTAATATCAGTTAAATTGTATATGTTATCAATTAGGTCCATGGAGGGTGAGCAGGTTGCTCCTTTGTGACCTGGGACTAGGATTCAAGTCTCAGAAATAGCCATGGTTGCATATATTAACCTCCTCAGACCCCTAAGCCTCATGCACTGGGTTTACCCTTCTTTTTATCAATTAGGTGCATAAGAAATATGTCTTCTTATGATTAAGAAGAACATCACAATGGCCTAAAGTGAAGAAACATGCACATATTATAATAAGAATTTAGTATCACCCTTTTCCAATGAGAGTGGGCATTGTTCTTTGTTGCAAAGAATGAACATTCACTTGCTTGGACCCAATTGTAACATCTGCACTGAAATATTTAGAAAAATCTCCAGCTACTTGATCATAATTGTAACTTGCTTGTTGCTCAAAACCCAAGTATGAGTTCCCCTGTCCATTTGTCTTGCAAATTGCATAAAAGAAATCATTATATTGCATTAAAGAAATAAAAGCATCAGTATAAGTTATGCTTACCAAAAGGTTGTTATTTACAACTCCTGAATTAAGCCTTTTGTCATCCCAGCCAAAAGAAAACTCTTCTGATGCCAAACATTTTGTGCCCAAAGCTGTATATAACTGGATTGTCATTAGTTCAGCAAAGGTAATTAATTCAACACAATAAACTCCGCGGGTAAAGCCATATCATTGGACGGGCATGAATATGTGTCCTAAAAATTATAATGCCTTACAAGAAAAAGAGTCCATAGAAAGCTCAGTGAATAGCAGTTAAAACTCTGTTGGTTGATGCTTTCCATCCTAGAAACTTGACGATGGTCTATTTTATTTTAAAGGGAATCAACATCCTTTTTAAATCTAATGCTGACAATTACTAAACTATGAAAATGGCTTCTATAGTCCTAGCACAGAAAATTTTTCAGTAATATTAATGGTGTTATGTTAGCAACTATTTGATAAAAATTTGCAGCAAACAGTAACTATGTCACTATTGCACATGCAACAGAAGATTCTGCATGCTTGTCTGAGCATGCCTCTCCCTTGGTTTCCTAGTCTTAATGTAAAGGGGGTCCTACTCAAGAACATGAAAGCAGCATGGAGAGTTGATCAAAAGAACGACAAGAATTTAAGGTAAAGGTGATCAGATTTTTATATGATTCTGCACTCCAGTTGATCAAAAGAATAACAAAGACCAATGTGCATACTTGAAAACATATCCGAAACAATTGAAGTTGCTATTGAAGGAGCACTAGATGATAACGGTGCATTGCACTTTTTACACTGCACAGAATAGAAAATAAATGAGTTACATAATTTTCAAGTGAGCAAACTTTAAAAGATGCAGTTTCTATGTATCATATGCAGCAAAATATTGTGATAATCTAAACGCAAAGTTGGTACTTTGGTGCAAATCAGAAAAAAGCATTCAAGCTGTACTAATAAGCAAGTCTACTGCAACTTGATTCAGGAGAATACCAAAAAATAATGCATCATGTTAGAAATTTCCTTGAAACTCTGATAATTCAACCAATCAAAATTTTCACTTCAAGAAACCTCCTGCAGAAAGTGGAACCTAGTTGAAATATAAGCTGCACAGTATAAGCTGAGAATTGTCAACTTTAACCTCTATTGTTTAAGCACCATGAAAAAATATCCAACAACGACAGCTTGTGAGCACTTAAAGGAAAAAAAACTTGATCAGTATATATTAGCAGTTCAGATGGTTGCAGTTCCATAAGAACTATTCATGGTGACATATGTGCATCAGTATTTGTTATTAAATAACATCTCTATCATGCAAAGGAGAAATGGTGCTCAATGAGCTTGGAAGTGTATATATGCCAACCACAGGTCTTTGCCTTTGTAATAGGAGAGCAATACCAATAACTTAGTAATCTTTACGTAATATCTAAAATAATCTATTAACTTGATGAGTTTAGTGAACTTCAAGCAAAGTAGATATCCTTTTATTCAGTTTTGCATCTTCTACAGAATGTTCTAGTGAAATATACATAATTCAAGACAACAAAGAAATATCTGATACTATGTGATAGATAAAAAAGCAGGTGAATGCTTGGCAACAGTAATATAAGAACTATTTAGGAACTAGACCACAGACGTAAGAGTTTCAAGATTATCTTAACAAAAGTTGGGAGGAAGCAAGGGTCTGTCAACATCAACAATGAAAGTCAATCCAAGAGATCCACACTGGAGTTGGACGAGCTCTAATGCCAATATGATATAGGATAAATTCATGAAGATAAGTTATTTTTTTGTGAGAACAGAGAAAGGAAAAGAAAGAGGAAATATAAGATAATGACCAAGCTCTACCTAAAAGAGTACTTCCAGGTCTGAAGGTCTCATACCCTTTGCATGTCTGACACATAGATGATGAGATCATACTGTTGGAAAAAGATATGTTCTCACACCACTCATACATAGTGTGAAAAAATTGTTATTCATTCATGAAGGATTCAATTGAGAACCAACCATTCATGTATAGATAATCATAAAAAGGAGATCATTTTGGAAAATATGATGAAAACGATACATTTAAAAGTTTATGTAGTGAGACGCGATCTTGAGTTTCAAGGTATAGTTTTTCAATATAGTGATGTATACTGTTTAATATGTATTTTATTTTGTTAAGTTTGCTTTCATTTTAAGCTTTCGACCTACTGTCCTCTTTAAAAAAAAATTAGACTAATGAACTTCCTCTATCAATGTAGAGGAAGGACTGCAGAGGTCATTTCCATCCATCAGAAAAGTATATGGTTAGGATATTCTACAATTAATATATGAAACCAAATCTTAAAAGACCATTCAAAATTAAAGTAGGAGGTTACAGCACATAGATGATAGTTGAGACACATACAGTTTATGGCTGAGATGTGAAAAGTTGACCAATTAAAATTTAAAAGTACATCTGGAGATGATTCTTTATTAACAAAGAACTTTTGCATATACTGCACTAGCCACCAATTAGCCTCACTGCCCTTCACCCTCTTTCCTACTCTGTTGAACGGATACAAATATGGCACACCAGTACCCAATAGTGCAGATATGCCAATATGTAACATCATATATTTCAGATATATAATATTGAATCGAACAAAGCTTGAAAAACTTCTTATAGTGTGAGAATATTTATGTTTTTGTAGAAAGCAATTTAACTACTAGCATTCTCTGCCTATTCATCATAAAAGAATATTTCTAATAACATAGTAATTCAAGAATATACAGAAGATAATAAGAACCATGGTTTGCAGTACCGGTCTGTACCGCCCGGTACGGGCGGTACGTACCGGTCCGACAGGCTTCCGGTACGCAGACCGCCTGTTACCGGTCCGGTACCGAGCGGTATACCGTACCATACCGGTACCGAGCCCAGGTCGAAACTCCGGTACGGTACGGTATTGCGAACCTTGATAATAACTAATAATAAATGAAATAATTATTTTAATTTCATTAATAAATGAAGTAATAATCTTGATATAACAATAGACATGAATCTATCTCTTTAACAATCACAAAATTTAAAATTCAAAAAATAACTTCCAAGAAGTTACATAATAGTGCAGATACACCAATCTGTCAGATCATATGATTCACATCATGATATTATAACTTGGCAATTTATTATAGCATTAGAATATGTAGGCCTTTCTAGTGATAGATAATAACAAAGTAATTTACTAGCATTTTCTACTTACTCATCATAAAAGAATAATCTATTTTCTAACAATATGGTAATTCATGAACATACAGATTATAGAAAAAAATAGAACTTGTGATAAATGAAGTAAGACCATTATTATAATTTTCATTAGTCATAATTTTATGCTTGATATAAACAATAGATATGAATATATCTTTCTAACGATCACAACAACCAACATTTAAAGAATATCTTCCATGTCTCCACAAATATCTTATAAGAATCCGAAGAGTAATTAGTCATAGTTATAATCATGAAATGGTAAGTATTACATGTATCCAAGGAATATCCTTCATGTACCATTTCCAGTAAATATTCAACATTGATACAACAAGGAATTCAAAGTCTGCATGTTTCATAGCCTCTCCTTCTCAAATGCGAGCTACCAGCATCATGAGCTAGGGTTAACATTTTTTTGTCTTCCTCCTCTTCCCACTCCTAATCCCCTATGTCTTCTTCTCTTTTTCCTATCATCTTCTCCTCTTCTTCTACCTGTTCTACTCTTTTCCTTCCTCACCTCTCTATCAATCTGAATCCGTGGGTAGGACTATGCCAGATCTCAGTATATCAGCAGATTGAATCAAGATCAGCTGTCATTTGTCAACTAAGTCTATTGCAATTCCAAGAGCACACCAAGAAATAATCATTGCAGTACTCTAACCATCCAAATCAGATTGGTTCAATGGAACCACGAAACCATGTCCTGGAAACAAATTCAGGCAAGTTAATAGATCATGTGTACATGATTAACTTAGATAAAAAGATAGCATAAGCCACGCGTGTGATAAAATATTTAACCTATTAGCACCAACAAACATTGGAGAACAGATATCTGAAGAGAAGTTTTACCAGTTCCTTCTGTGAACAACAACTATATGATTTGTAATCACTAAGAAAAAATATTTCATAATCTTCACAATAACAAAATATTACCTAAACTACAAAAGCTGGGATAAAATAGAAGTTAATGGGTTAAAATGTTATAACAGCTATATAAGATAAAAGTAGTGATGTTCCTAATAATGAGACCTTTAAAATAAAATGAAGCATTTCTTTTCAACAAAACAAGCATATGGACCTACCTCAGTGCGGGATGAGTAGTTATGAAAACCACAATTACATATCCAGTCACCATAGCGCCAGTCTTTTGGTGCTGGAAGAAGCTCACTTGGGTTGCCTGAAAACGAATATTGACCTCTACTATTTTGAGTGAAGGAGTAATTGAGAGCAGACTGCATCCCAAATTTATTATTCTCCCAAGATGACCAACTTGAACTGGGTAGAAGCGACTGAATAGCAGGATTGCCACTTAATGCTGAATTCATCTGTGACCCATAAAGTCCTTGTAGCATTCCAGTGTAATGTGCATTAGTCAACAGTGACGAACCAGGCATTGCAAGAGCTGGCATTGCTGCTTCATCCTTTGTTTGGCCACACTTTTTGCACTCTTCTCTGGATGCATAATTGTTGTTACTGCAACCTATTGATCCATTTGGCATGCAAATCAAACACAGGTCCAGCAAAAAAACGACAGCCAGCAGAACACTATCAACCAGCCATATCAGATCAAGAATACAAGGAAACTTAATTCGATTGGAAATTTGACATAGAACAGGTATTTTGATACTATAGATCCAAGCAAGTTTTTCTGACGGAAGATAGTTTTTTGAGGTGAGTAACTTAAGTTGAATCTGACAACATTCCAATACACCAAGTACAAATTATGTTTAGTATGCAATCAGTAGCATCATGAATCACATCCTTTCAATGAAGAAACTAACTTCTAGGTCCAATGAACAAATCATTTCCACAATCACTTGACTAATAATAATAAGAGTTTTATAATTTGCATTTTTAATTAACAAAAATGATGTCCATCAATAGCATTGTGCATTAAGACAAAAATCAAACTAATAAGTCAACAAATAAGAACTAAAAGATAGCATTTCCTTGTCTTCAAGACAAATGTGCATTCTACTTCAAAAGCAAATTTTCTAAAAAAAACCGAATCACCATGCTGTTGATGTGCACATACTATCTATATAGGCTTGATAACATCTACATAGTCATAATACTAAAGAGTGTCACGAAATGTGAATATTTTTGGTCGGAACAGGCTGCCCAGTTTCTTACTATCTATATTGGCAGCGATGTTGGTTACTTACTGCTCACTGGATCATGCACATGAAACGTTTGGTGCGAATCAACTATCATCTGAGATTTGTTTTACAGAGGTCAACTTCTCTCAGAATGAACCATGTTACCACTCTTTCTTAATTTCCTTTTTCTCCTGTTTTGCTCTAGATAAATTTCTTTGACAAGATTCCTCGGAACTCGGAAGTGATGGAGAGGGGAGTCCTAGGTTATAGCGTACGCAAACCGTGACCAAAGTTACCTCCCAAAAATCCACCACCAAAAGGGGCACATGGCCTAAACCCAAGCAGAGAGAGAGAGAGAGAGAGAGAGAGAGAGAGAGAGAGAGAGAGGTAGGTGAAGAGGGGATTACTGGTGCAGATCCAGTCGCCGACGCGGGGAAGCCACTTGGCGTCGGCAGGGGACATGGTGTCGACGAGGAGGCGGGGCTGCTTGCAGCGGTTACAGAAGCAGCGGAATGCATAGTTGCGGTTCCGGCAGCCGCTACACTCCCAGTCGCCTTCCTTCCCCTCCGCCATCGCGCCCGCCGCCCTTACTCCCCTCAGACCGCTCCTCCGCGCGGGAAGCGGCGGCGATAGCGACGATTCACGACTGAGAGAGCGCGAGCGAGAAGGAAGACCGGTGGAGAGTAGCGGTAGGTTGGGGTCAGAGCTCAGAAGAAAGCTGCGTCGCCAATTAAATCTGACCTCATCCGTGATTACAATTTCTCAAGAATTTAACGATATATAGGATTTTTTTTTTCTTCTTTTTTTTCCTTTTTACTTACAAAGCGCACTAACGATATATAATTCGTAACGGTAAGAGTGTTTGAACTCTCAACCCAACAAAAGAACATAGGAAAAGGGACTCGAGTGCATCATAAATCTTTATGTCCTTTGATCATTGGTTGAACTGATGATCGAATCAAGAGGTTTAATTTTAAATATATATATTTATATATTATATGATATGATAAATATATTAATAATTATAAATAAATTTATAGTATAGTGAATGAGGATGATAAGAACAAAGTAGACATATCGAAAGAATAAGAGAATAATCGATATAATATATTTTTTATTATAAGAAAAAAGCTTTAACTCTTGAGAAATCATACATCAAAATCCGAATTTTTTATTTTTATAAATATGCTTGAAATAAAAATTAATAGATAAAAAATTTATATTTATAACTATGCTTGAAATAGAGGTTGATGTAAAGAAAATATTAGATTTGAGACAGAGATCAATGCACAAATGAAAAAAAAGAATTATATAGAATTAAATGAAATAAAAAATAAATGAAGAAAACCTTATATAAATAATTCAATTTTCGTTTAATAATTATTTTTGAAAAAAAAAAGATTAATAGATAAATTTTTTATTTAATCACTATATAGAGATTAATGTCAAAAAATGCAAATAAAGACACTCACCATGTGAATTACACGTGATTTAATATTTTAGATATATTAACATTTATGTTGTACAAACTTTTAGGTTGTTTTGGTCTTTTCACAATGATTAGTGGACCAAACCGGTTGGGTTTTTTTCGTCTGAACCGGATGAGTTGCTTTTGGTTACAATATAAGATCTCGATGATCATTCAATAGAGAAGCATAAAATTGCACATATAATATATGTATTCTAACTTGATCGATAGTTCGAACAATCAATGTTTCATGTGAGTTACATGTGATTGTTTCCTATAGTTTTGAGAGAGGTCTTGTGCGTCATGCCTTGATCATTGATGCATTCATACAAATTATGATAAATTTTTCTTGCATATTTGAATGCCACATAGATTTGAAGATTTGATTCTCAAGGGAGGTCATCAAGTGAAGCTTGAGTAACATGAACTCAGCATAAGATTAATGAAAGCAGAAGACTTGCAATTGAGGTGTATAAAAAAATTACTATGAGATTACTACAATATCGACGTACGTATATCGATCGATCGATGCTAGTCGAAAACATCTAACAGTGAAAAATAAAAATAAAAGTATATCATTGAAAAGAAGAAAGTAGGAGAGAAGCATACCTTTCTTCTTCTTCTTTCTTTGTTCTTTGTTCTTTCTACAATTTATCCTCATTACTTCTTTGTTGCTGTCTGTTGAATGAGAAAAAGAGATTGCCACTTTCTTATTAGCACCCACTTTTCTTGAACATGCTTTGGAGGGAGACCAAGCTATGTTCTTTACACTTTTTAGTACCCCTAGCAATAATGAAAAAAGAGAGATGAGGAAGATATTCTTCCTCTATCTTGGTGTCCAAGAAATGCACCTGCAGCATAAAACCCTAACCCTAGAAAGGAAAAGGAGTGGATAAACACATGATTCAGTTCCAATCTGTATGCTCATATAATCCACCACTTGGGGTGCATCCATCATTAAAGGTGATGCACAAAATGGAGTATAGGAACAACATCCTTTCTTCACATCTACTTTAACCATTCTAAAGTTGATAGCTTGAAGGATTGGAAAGTGGAGACAGCATCTAAAATATGCTTGGGAAGCCTATGAAGACACACACTCTCTTTTGTGGATTACATGGTTTTTATAGTTTCGTAGCATGATCTTAATATAATACATATGGAGTGAAATTTTCCTGCTTGGGAGAGTATATATCCATGTTGAGATAGATAATTTGTTTAGGCTAAATAAAGATAATTTAGTAAAGCAAGGAAACATCACAATCGACGGTCAGGATTTCAAACTGGAGCGGGACCCATTCGCACCGCGGAAGCCACGCCGAGCACGTTCGTTGATCATGATCGGCTCTCTACCCACATCTCTGACCGTCCATTTCTCCATCTGTTCCGGCACGAACTTTTCTGCTCCAAAAAGGTCGTGCCGTTTACCTGCGTGTACGAGGCGGCGGAACACCGGAACAACGAACCACAGAAGGAAGTCGGTTGATGCAGTGCACGAGTCGCGACTACTAATTCTTTCCCTTCCCGTGGCGAAGACGAGGAAGGAGAGAGGGTGGGGAAATCAGGATTCTTTCTCTTTCACGCTCCGCCTTCGTGTGCTTCTCTTCGTCGCAATCTCTCTCCTTTCTTTAATTCGATCTCTGTTTCTGTCCATTTTTGTTCTCATGGACGGCAATCTCTGAGGGGCCGTGGCGAGCGGGCGCGGCGGTTCTCGGCCTAACTGCATGCGACCTCTATAAATCGTTTGACACCCTGCGGTCGAAATCCTTCTCTCGCCATCTTTCTCTTGCTCGCCTCCTCCGCCTCTTCTTCATTCTCGCTCGGGAGGAGTAAAGGCAGCGTCTTGTTCTACTTCGTTGTCTCCTTCTAATAAAAACGCACTTGTTTCCGGTATTCCTTTGTTTTATCACCCTCTTTTCTCTCGTATTGTTGTTTTTGAGGTTAATGGGATCGTTCTTGGATGGGCTGCAACGGTTCTTTTGAAATCTGCTTTGCGGTGCTTGAGTTTTGAGTTGGATTTCTAGGGATTTCGGTCCTGCGCTGTTATTATTTGCAATGATGTTAGTTTTGAAATCTGCTTCTTGTTTGATTTCTGTCTTAAATGATACCAATTTTTCCTCCCTCTCCGGAGTACATGGCAACATTGGCACTTTTTTTGTTCCTTGCATTAGTTGTTCTATTTGTGGAGGATTTTAATTGAATTAGCTTATTCGATGAGGTTTTCAATTAATTTCCTTTTGATCTTGGTATATGCCTTCTGTTGATGAATGTTTTCTTCTGTTGCATACGTATCACACATTGGTTCATTCTTTTACATGGTAGACAGCCAAAATGATCGGTTCGCTTCTCAGTAGAGCGTTGTTGTAAGCAATTCTGCCCCGAGGTTGCTTGTTTGATTGTGGCAAACTAGAAGGTAAGTCTTGGTTTGCTGCATTGTTATTGCAGAATGGTCTTCGGCTATGTTTACCCGGCTTACGAGTGCTACAAAACCGTGGAACTGAACAAGCCAGAGATTGAGCAGCTGCGATTCTGGTGTCAGTATTGGTCGGTCCTGTGCTTCTTCATTGAATGGCTTTGATGCAATATGTTGCACAAAAGATCATCACTTGCTTCTTGATTCCCTTTTGCAGGATTTTAGTTGCATCACTAACAGTTCTTGAGAGGGTTGGGGATACCTTTATTTCATGGTAAAGAACAATATATATTTTTGCTGATGACACACAATAATTGGTTCTGAAGAAATTTAATGGATTCTTCTTTTCCTGCTCTAATTGCTCTCCTATTGTTTTGTGAAGGTTGCCAATGTACAGTGAAGCAAAATTAGCGTTCTACATATATCTGTGGTATGCCAGAACAAAGGTGTCGTGTTTCTCCCCAAATTTCTATTAGCTGATAAATTTCATCATCATTTTCTTGTATCCCTAGCGATTTGAATTGTTGCAGGGAACAACATATGTCTATGAAAATTTCTTTCGACCATATATTGCAAAGTATGAAACTGAGATTGATCGTAATTTGCTTGAGTTGAGAAAAAGGGTTGGGGATGTGATGGTACGGTTTTGGCAGAAGGCAGCTAGCTATGGCCAGACAAGGTTCTTTGAATTTTTACAGTATGTTGCTTCACAGTCACAGGCACCAAGAGAACAGGGTGTTCAGGTATTGTTTGTTCAATATGATCTTTATTGGTTATCATAATTTCTTTCTGAAACAATTTTGGTTTATGAGTAGTTTTGACACTGTATTTTCTGAGCCTTTTTTTTAGTGACGACCATTTGGTGTAATCAGGACTTATCCCATTGCCTTTGATTTTAGTGATAGCACTGTAAGTTTCTAATAAATACCCATATGTGAAGCTTAACCCTATGCTTCCCATGGATCTGAAAGTTGTATTACTCTGGCCATCAAAATTTTGCTTCACATTTTGGTTGATGGTTTAGGCTTGCAATTGTTACTGGTTGTGTCAGATTTACAATATGTTGATCATTTGCTTGCCATTTCTGTTGATATATCTTATTCCTAGCCTATTGAACTTGTGATCATAAGTTGGTTGCATAAGCATGAAAAGATTGTCTATAGTGAGAAAGGTTGGTATGCCTTAAAATGCCACAAATGCCAAGGTTACCTGCTTCTCTCTTGTGTGTTTAAGTTTTAACTTGACTTCCTTTCATGTTTCCTTTGCTTGCATCAGATGGTGTCAAAATCAAATGGTGTTCATATTTCATAATTGCTTGAATCAAGCACCGAAATCTGGAATAACATTAAGAACAGTCTGATATCCCTACTTGATGACCTAACGGAGCAGTTGCATTCAGTTTAACCTCATTTTGGGACACAGTCAAATGGTTTGCTTCATTGAGTCATCTGATCACTGATGAATAAGAATTGGTATTTATCATCAAATCATTGTCTTCAGGAGTTTTTAGAATGTATTTTCTAATTCAGGAGTCCAGATTGGCAGGATTACATGGCTCCTGACTGAAATATTGGTGGTTTTAGAGTGTAGCTTTTCTGAAACTGAGTTCCTAACCTTTTTGTCATAACCTTTGGATTCCAGAAGTCTGTGTAACAACAACCTAATTGACTTCAGCGTAGGTCATTGCACTTTAATGATCTCTAGAAGGTTTGCTCCTCTTAACTGGAATGACTGTCTTGTATGATCTTTAAAGTTTTTTTCCTAGAAAAAAAACAAGTTCCTATATTCTTTTTAATGTTATGTTGCATATGGCAATGCCAGCAAATACAACAGCAATTGCAAGCACCCTCTGCATCATCAGTTGCTCAACAAAAACAGTTGGACCTCTCTCAACAAACTTCAACAGTGCTGTCGAGGCCTACATCATCCGGTGGTGTTCATCCAGCGGTCTCTCCTGCCCAGCCACAAGCACCAGTGCCCAATCTTGCAAGTAAGGAGCAAATGCAGGTCAAAATAATCGGTTCTCCGGCCAATGAAGACTCAGATAGGACATCTCAAGGGACTGTAATTGAAGATGTGATACGGATGGCACGCACAAAGTTGAGAAACCGAACTGCTGTCAGCTCCTCTAGCCGTTGGGAGAATAGTGAAGAAAAAAGCATTGCTTGATGATTTGTTTGATTGCTAATGTAGTTTCAAATTCCCCTGTATGTAAATAGAGTTCACTTTAATCTGTAAAATACATACATACATCAACGGATATGATAATCGAGATAGAGCAGTTAGAACTCGTTGATTGTGATGCCAACACCAAAGAGTTCTCTGTGGTCTTATTGAATTGTGGTGATTATGATGCCGCAAAGTAGGTTTTTCGGTTGTACAGACGAGTGGTCAAGGTGTACTAGATGATCATTGAGGTTGTATCTGTCTTTAGAATCTCGTATGTGTGACTGTTAAACTTAGCTCGTTTGTGAGTTTTTTTATGCTTAATAAAATATAAATATTTTATTTTGCTTGTTATTGTGCTAGTAATACTCCTATTTTCAATAAAATATAAATATGCTAGTAATATTTTATACATGATTTCATTATTGTGGTGTACATATCTATTCTTTCATAATTTAAAAATAACATACTTGACCCTACAAAATTAATATATCATAAATATTCATTAATATTCATCATATATGTCACTCTTGTTAGAATTGACAAAGAAAAACTCTGTTTGATCATTAGTACTAGCTAATTTGATTTTAAAATATAAAAAATTATTGTTTTCTTTTTTCCTTCACCCGGCTTTCTCTTTTGTATTCTATTTACCATCATATAATATTTTCAAAATTAAAAATATTTTCATATCATATAATATTTTTAATTTTGAAAAAATAAATATATATTTAATAATTACATCAAGTATTTGGAGAAAATAGAGGAGTTGAAGATAACATGTGTTGTTTTTGGGTGTTTTAAGATATATTATGCTATAATTGTATATGTACAACTTTTCTAATTTTACATGAATATACTGAAATCTACGTTTTTGGGGTAAATATGAAATCGCTAATTCTATTATAAAATAACAAAATCAATATTATAAAAATAGTTTTATTAATAAAAATAAATTTTGTAACATTCCCCTAAAATGGTGAATCCCATCCTTTCTTTTCCTATCATTGCGTTCATCTCCTCTCACCTATATATATATACACAAACATAACCCCTCTCGCTCTCTCCCTCAGAGGATACATCAACGATGGCAGCAAGCAACGAGATCGCCCTCGAGTTGGCCCCCATCATCCGCGTCTACAAGGACGGCCGAATTGAGCGCTTAAACGCCGACGTGCACCTCCCTCCCTCCGTCGACACCGCCACCGGCGTCGCCTCCAAGGACGTCCCCATCGCCGCCGGCGTCACCGCCCGGCTCTACCTCCCAGCTGTCGCCGCGCCATCGAAGCTCCCCGTCTTCGTGTACTACCACGGCGGATGCTTCTGCATCGGCTCCGCCTTCTCCTCCATCTACCACGACTTCCTCAACACCATCGTGTCCACGGCCAGCGTCATCGCCGTGTCCGTAGACTACCGGCTGGCACCGGAGCACCTCATCCCGGCGGCCTACGAGGACGCCTGGTGCGCGCTCCGGTGGGTGGCGTCCCACGCGGAGGGCGGCCCTGAGCCGTGGCTGGCCAAGGATCGGACGGACTTCACGCGTCTCTTTCTGGCCGGGGACAGCGCCGGGGCGAACATCGCGCACAATGTGGCGATGCGCGTGGCCGCGGAGGGGCTCGGCGTTGGCGGTGCGAGGGTGGAAAGCGCGGTGCTGCTGCACCCCTACTTCTGGGGGACGGCCCGGCTGCCGTCCGAGGTGGGGCGCGTCGACCACCCTTTTATCCCGCCGCACACCGTGGACAGCATGGGCATCTTCAAACCTTGTTGGAGTACATGAAATCCATCTCACAATTCATGGCTTTTTGCTACTTGCCAGAGTATACACTTATAATAGTCTCCTCGTAGGTTTGAGAATCAATATCTTCAACATCCTCTTCTCTAATATGTTCCACATATCTCTCAGGAAGGGATACTCTGCCAAATATACATAAGTCAAAACTTGTGTGCTAGGTACCTGAACAAATTCGGGCTGTGGAGTGATGCTTGAGCTAGGTTCTCTAACCTCACTCAAATCTATTATACTCCCACTGTCTTCGCAAAAAATGTGTCCCTTCTCGAGGAACATTGTTCTTTTGGCTACAAAGACATTTTGGTCCTCGAGATAATAAAAATAATACACACAAGTTTCCTTGGGGTATCCCACGAACTTGCATCGCTCCGTCCTTGATTCCAACTTATTGGGGTTGTGTCTTTTAACGTAGGCAGAGCAGCCCCAAATCTTAACAACATTAAGATCGAGTTTTTTTCCTTTTCATATCTCATATAGTGTAGATATTATCGATTTAGTTAGAACTCTATTTAGAAGGTAAGTTACGATCTCTAGGGTGTATCCCCAAAATGAGATGAGTAAGTGAACGAAACTTGTCATGGACCGCATCATGTCTGACAATGTACTATTCCTTATTTCGGATACTGAGTTGAGGTGTATAAGGAGGTGTCCATTGGAATAGAATCTCATGATCCTTGAGGAACTAGGTGAACTATGTACTCAAGTATTCATTTCCTCGATTTGATCGAACACTCTTAATACTTTTCCCGTTCTCTACTTCCCTTCTACCACCATTGATCTCAATTCTCACTTTCTATTTTTTGTAAAAAAATTATTAAGTATCTATTCTTTCATAATTTAAAAATAACATACTTGACCCTACAAAATCAATATAGCATAAATATTCATCATATATGCCGCTCAAAGTTTAATAAGAAAAAACTCCGTCTAATCATTAATAGTAGCTAATTTGATTTTAAAATATAAAAATATTGTCTCCCTTTTTTTCCTTCACCACTGGGCTTTCTCTTTTGTATTCTATTTCACATCATATAATATTTTTAATTTTAAAAAATAAAATATATATTTAATAATTACGTCAAGTATTTGAAGAAAATAGAGGAGTTGAAGATAACATGCGTTGTTTTTGTGTGTTTTAAGATATGTTATGCTATTATTGTATATGTACAACTTTTCTAGTTTTACATGAATATACTGAAATCTAAGTTTTTGGGTAAATATGAAATCGCTAATTCTATTATAAAATAACAAAATCAATATTCTAAAAATAATTTTATTAATAAAAATAAATTTATAAAAAATAAATAAATTTTGTAACATTCCCCTAAAATGGTGAATCTCATCCTTTCTTTTCCTATATATATCACAAACAGAACCCCTCTCGCTCTTCCCTCAGAGGATACATCAACGATGGCAGCAAGCAACGAGATCGCCCTCGAGTTGGCCCCCATCATCCGCATCTACAAGGACGGCCGCATTGAGCGCTTAGACGCCGACGTGCAACTCCCTCCTTCCGTCGACACCGCCACCGGCGTCGTCTCCAAGGACGTCCCCATCGCCGCCGGCGTCACCGCCCGGCTCTACCTCCCAGCTGTCGACGCGCCATCGAAGCTCCCCGTCTTCGTGTACTACCACGGCGGAGGCTTCTGCATCGGCTCCGCCTCCTCCTCCATCTACCACGTCTTCCTCAACACCATCGTGTCCACAGCCAGCGTCATCGCCGTGTCCGTGGACTACAGGCTGGCACCGGAGCACCTCATCCCGGCGGCCTACGAGGACGCCTGGTGCGCGCTCCGGTGGGTGGCGTCCCACGCGGAGGGTGGCCCCGAGCCGTGGATGGCCAAGGATCGGACGGACTTCACGCGTCTCTTTCTGGCCGGGGACAGCGCCGGGGCGAACATCGCGCACAATGTGGCGATGCGCGTGGCCGCGGAGGGGCTCGGCGTTGGCGGTGCGAGGGTGGAAAGCATGGTGCTGCTGCACCCCTACTTCTGGGGGACGACGCGGCTGCCGTGCGAGGTGGGGCGCGTCGACCACCCGGTTATCCCGCCGCACACCGTGGACAGCATGTGGCAGCTGATAACCGGCGGGGCGGACAACGACGACCCGAGGTTAAACCCGTTGGCGGATGGGGCGCCGAGTCTGGCGGGGCTGGGTTGCAGGCGGGTGATGGTGGCGGTGGCGGAGAAGGACACGTTGAGGGACAGGGGGAGGGCGTACTTCGAGGCTCTGAGGAAGTGCGGGTGGGGAGGGGAAGCACAGCTGTGGGAGACGCAGGGAGAAGACCACGTCTTCTTCCTCTTCAAGCCAGAGTGCAATGAGGTGTCTCTCTTGGTGAAGAGATTGGTTAGCTTCCTGAAGGATTAACCATCCGTGGGTGAATCATAGATTTGTGGAGAGAAATAGAGAGAGGGAGAGGAATAAATGTGCCATAATAAGGGATAATAATGTCATCAATCTTGCATGAACCATTACTTCATGTTTATTATCTTAAGGAAATTGGAAATCATTTCAACTTCTTTTTCGAAGAGTCATACATATGAATGCCATATACCAACTTTTTTTGTGTGTTACGAAGCTTTTTTTATTGGAAATTCACACAATATACAATAGTCAAAGAGAAATAATTCACGACAAAAAATTATAACTGATATATACAAATATAATAAACATAATGACGCCATTTTCAATACATTATTATTTTTAGCAATTTTAATACTGAAAATTTTATTGTTAAATTACTTTACCAATCTGAACAATATTATATAGTTTGGGTTTTAGATAGAGTAACCAAAATCTTACTAATTAAATTCAAAAAAATTCATAAATGGACTTAAGTAACATGCATACTTTATCTGATCAGTGTGCAGGTTACTGAATGAGGATTTCACATCAACCTATTAATAACCAATAGAGTTCAGTTTGATATTAATATGATTACGGGTAAAAATGTTTTGTCATAGTCAACACTTTGCCTTTGATGATACCCCTTAGCCACTAACCTTCCTTTATAGGTCTCTACCTTTCCATCTACTCCGATCTTCCTCTTGAAGATCTACTTGCAACCGATGGGTACAATACCCTCGGGTGTATCAACTAGGTTTCAAACCTTGTTGGAGTACATGAAATCCATCTCACAATTCATGGCTTTTTGCTACTTGCCAGAGTATACACTTATAATAGTCTCCTCGTAGGTCTGAGAATCAATATCTTCAACATCCTCTCCTCTAATATGTTCCACATATCTCTCAGGAAGGGATACTCTGCCAAATATACATAAGTCAAAACTTGTGTGCTAGGTACCTGAACAAATTCGGGCTGTGGAGTGATGCTTGAGCTAGGTTCTCTAACCTCACTCAAATCTATTATACTCCCACTGTCTTCGCAAAAAATGTGTCCCTTCTCGAGGAACATTGTTCTTTTGGCTACAAAGACATTTTGGTCCTCGAGATAATAAAAATAATACACACAAGTTTCCTTGGGGTATCCCACGAACTTGCATCGCTCCGTCCTTGATTCCAACTTATTGGGGTTGTGTCTTTTAACGTAGGCAGAGCAGCCCCAAATCTTAATAACATTAAGATCGAGTTTTTTTCCTTTCCATATCTCATATAGTGTAGATATTATCGATTTAGTTAGAACTCTATTTAGAAGGTAAGTTGCGATCTCTAGGGTGTATCCCCAAAATGAGATGAGTAAGTGAACGAAACTTATCATGGACCGCATCATGTCTGACAATGTACTATTCCTTATTTCGGATACTGAGTTGAGGTGTATAAGGAGGTGTCCATTGGAATAGAATCTCATGATCCTTGAGGAACTAGGTGAACTATGTACTCAAGTATTCATTTCCTCGATTTGATCGAACACTCTTAATACTTTTCCCGTTCTCTACTTCCCTTCTACCACCATTGATCTCAATTCTCACTTTCTATTTTTTGTAAAAAAATTATTAAGTATCTATTCTTTCATAATTTAAAAATAACATACTTGACCCTACAAAATCAATATAGCATAAATATTCATCATATATGCCGCTCAAAGTTTAATAAGAAAAAACTCCGTCTAATCATTAATAGTAGCTAATTTGATTTTAAAATATAAAAATATTGTCTCCCTTTTTTTCCTTCACCACTGGGCTTTCTCTTTTGTATTCTATTTCACATCATATAATATTTTTAATTTTAAAAAATAAAATATATATTTAATAATTACGTCAAGTATTTGAAGAAAATAGAGGAGTTGAAGATAACATGCGTTGTTTTTGTGTGTTTTAAGATATGTTATGCTATTATTGTATATGTACAACTTTTCTAGTTTTACATGAATATACTGAAATCTAAGTTTTTGGGTAAATATGAAATCGCTAATTCTATTATAAAATAACAAAATCAATATTCTAAAAATAATTTTATTAATAAAAATAAATTTATAAAAAATAAATAAATTTTGTAACATTCCCCTAAAATGGTGAATCTCATCCTTTCTTTTCCTATATATATCACAAACAGAACCCCTCTCGCTCTTCCCTCAGAGGATACATCAACGATGGCAGCAAGCAACGAGATCGCCCTCGAGTTGGCCCCCATCATCCGCATCTACAAGGACGGCCGCATTGAGCGCTTAGACGCCGACGTGCAACTCCCTCCTTCCGTCGACACCGCCACCGGCGTCGTCTCCAAGGACGTCCCCATCGCCGCCGGCGTCACCGCCCGGCTCTACCTCCCAGCTGTCGACGCGCCATCGAAGCTCCCCGTCTTCGTGTACTACCACGGCGGAGGCTTCTGCATCGGCTCCGCCTCCTCCTCCATCTACCACGTCTTCCTCAACACCATCGTGTCCACAGCCAGCGTCATCGCCGTGTCCGTGGACTACAGGCTGGCACCGGAGCACCTCATCCCGGCGGCCTACGAGGACGCCTGGTGCGCGCTCCGGTGGGTGGCGTCCCACGCGGAGGGTGGCCCCGAGCCGTGGATGGCCAAGGATCGGACGGACTTCACGCGTCTCTTTCTGGCCGGGGACAGCGCCGGGGCGAACATCGCGCACAATGTGGCGATGCGCGTGGCCGCGGAGGGGCTCGGCGTTGGCGGTGCGAGGGTGGAAAGCATGGTGCTGCTGCACCCCTACTTCTGGGGGACGACGCGGCTGCCGTGCGAGGTGGGGCGCGTCGACCACCCGGTTATCCCGCCGCACACCGTGGACAGCATGTGGCAGCTGATAACCGGCGGGGCGGACAACGACGACCCGAGGTTAAACCCGTTGGCGGATGGGGCGCCGAGTCTGGCGGGGCTGGGTTGCAGGCGGGTGATGGTGGCGGTGGCGGAGAAGGACACGTTGAGGGACAGGGGGAGGGCGTACTTCGAGGCTCTGAGGAAGTGCGGGTGGGGAGGGGAAGCACAGCTGTGGGAGACGCAGGGAGAAGACCACGTCTTCTTCCTCTTCAAGCCAGAGTGCAATGAGGTGTCTCTCTTGGTGAAGAGATTGGTTAGCTTCCTGAAGGATTAACCATCCGTGGGTGAATCATAGATTTGTGGAGAGAAATAGAGAGAGGGAGAGGAATAAATGTGCCATAATAAGGGATAATAATGTCATCAATCTTGCATGAACCATTACTTCATGTTTATTATCTTAAGGAAATTGGAAATCATTTCAACTTCTTTTTTTGAAGAGTCATTCGTATGATGCCATATATCAACCTTTTTTGTGTGGCATTACCAAGTTTTTTTTATTGGAAATTCACACAATATACAATAGTCAAAGAGAAAATATAATTCACAACAAAAAATTATAACTGATATATACACATATAATAAACATAATTACGCCATTTTCGATTCATTATTATTTTTAGTAATTTTAATACCGAAAATTTTATTGTTAAATTACTTTACCAATCTGAACAATATGATATAGTTTGGGTTTTAGACAAAGTAACCGAAAACTCACTAATTGAATCTAAAAAAGTACAATCCAACCTCAATCAATTCTATCGTTTAGAATATATTAATAGAAGATTGAATATGAAACAAATAGTGATGAAAAAGTAAGCACTTTATGTGTGAGCGAAAGATTATATATATATAGTATATATAGTATATAATTTAATAAACTTAAAATTTTAGATTGAATTGGTATAATCATGTTAAAATGATACTTAGAGCCATACCTGATAAAACAAAAAAAGTGAATTATAAAATGATACCGAATTAAAATATTCGGGTCGATATACTATTCATAATTTAATAAATTTAATTTTTAAGTTGAATTAGTGTGAGATCTTATGCCAATTTTATTTTATTTTATATTAAGCCAAATTAAATCTATTTGGAACACATCGAATCAAGTAAAGTTCAAATTGTCATGGTTATGCACAATTAGGAGGAAGGATGATGGTAGCAACACTAAAGGTGATTTCTCTCTCTTCATTTATTTTCTTTCTTTTTTTTGCCCTTTTTGGATCCTCTATTTGTCATCTTTATGGCGAATATGACAACTAATAATCCACGTTGGTTTCTTCACTTGAAAGGATGTCCATCTTTGACCTAAGGATGCTTTCCAATAAAGTTTGGAACACCAAGTATGACATCCAAAACCATGTTTTCACAAATCTTTTGCAACATTCTCAAGGAAGGTAAGAGAAAGATTTAAAAGTGTTGCAAGAACAATTTTGACACAAAAAAGGCATTGTTGAACATGACAGTGGGTTGTCTTCTCATGCATATGTGAATTGAGGACCTGATAAGCTGCCTCAGAATTGGTCAGTCAACACATCAATTTCTTGATGGAACATATGTGAAATGTACTTTAGTTATTAGAATTTTATACAAAGGTGGTCATGGAGGCCCCCTTGATATGATGGATTGTTGACCAACATGGTAAATGAGTGCTGGTAGATCTTAAAAGCTAGTCAAGTCAGTGACAAATCATCCATGAGGATGACCAAATCTCTTCCTTTCAGACAAGAATTATCATTCTAGATTTAGAGAGTGTTGATTGGTGTCCAGAAAAAAGATTTTTTTTATTATATGAATGATTAAATAGAAATAAAATTATATTAATATTTAAAAATAAGATATATTGACAGAAGTTTTGTGTATTATAAGATTGAATAAAAAAAATCAGTCATAGTAAAAAAAATCCCTGATATGATCCAATCTAAAGATCCATTAATAAAACATGCTAGAATTATTGTTTTGTGATGCTAGGATTAACAAAACATGCTATAAAAAAATATTTTCCAAACAAGAGAAAATTATTTAATTATTGATATATATATATATATATATATATATATATATATATATATATATATATATATATATATATATATATATATATATATATATATATATATATATATATATATATATATGTGTGTGTGTGTGTGTGTGTGTGTGTGTGTGTGTGTGTAAGATATCACTAAATATTTATAATTTGTGATATTTATTATATATTTTGCAATGATATGTGGTAAAGTTGGGACTTGAGACAAATTTCTAAAATTATCAAAATAAGGGAAGTTTTGAAACAAGTGACTTGGTAGAATCTATGTTATATATCTCTACATCTTCACAAAACTTGATTATGAATTTGAAATATGCTACATATGCATAAATATAATCTTATATTTTTGTTTTTAATAGATATTTATTTTAAAAATAATAAAAATATCCTCAATCACTCATTGATGTTTTTCTCATCTCCCTTTCGATAAAAAATAGAATTGGAACTGAATTATCACTTTTGATTGATAAAAAAATAAAATGTTTCACTAAGACTTGGATCTAAATCATTTAATTTTAAATATAAAGGATTAATCACTATATATATATATATATATATTACCTTTTACTTTTTTAGCCGATTTAAAATCGAACCGGGGAACCTTGAACCGGAATCGAGTGATTTCGGTTAAATTTGGAATCACCGAGCCGTTGATCCGGTTCGATTCCCGTGATCAGGGCTACAAGTGGGTTGGCCCATCGTCTTTACTCGCTTTCCGCCGCCGCCCACCTCCTCTTTGGAACCACGATAAGCTCCTCTTCCTTCCGCCACTGCGTCCTGCCCCGAAGCGTGCCGGCTGCAGGTCGCCGCTTTCCGCCTCCAAGAACGCTCTGGCTACTGGCTCGAACCGCTACCACCGCGCTTCAACACAAACAGGAATTGGGACTGCACCGGATTGATCGACAGCGGTGTTTGATACCTCAATTGAATAGGACTTTGGTATCTCTACACACACGCAAGAAGATAAGGGTTTAATCTCGTCTCTTCCTCTTTTCATTTGATCTTGGGTTTTGCGATCGAAACCACAGTTCAAAGTCGATGGGCACCGAATCCAAAGGCAAAGCGCCACCTAAAGTGGTGAAACTTGATAAGGCGCTGAAATTGGTAAGAAGCCTTTGATCTCACCTTAGTTTTCGGTAGATTACTCTTCTCGTTGTTTTTCTGTGTCCAGATGCTTAATTTCCCTGCAACTCTCTAACTAATTTGTAAATGTTAGTTTTTTGGTGGATAATCTACCATCATCTTCGATGAAATCTTTTGGAAATTGGAATGACTAATTGGAAGCATGCATCCAATTAAATGGCGGTGCCAAAAATCGGTCTCTGCTTCGGAATAAAAAATTCATTAGTAGTTGTGGCATGAGAAGCTATAGGACCTTTTGTTGGTGGGAACCTTCTAAGAAGGTCCTTCCATTTAGGTGCTCTTGAGCTTAAGTGAATAATGTTCCTGTAATCTTAAGCATTGCTTTGACTTAATTGAAATATAGAGTTATCAGTCCTATGTCCCAAATACGTCAGTGAAGCTATTGTAAAAGTCTAGGACTGTTTGTATGGAAATCTTCGATCCTGTTAAATGTCTAAAGCCTCATATAATAATCATTATGACAATCTTGTAATATGAACTAATCAAGTTTATGGACCTATAGATCAGGGAAGGAAGAAGACAAGGAGGATTCTCTTCTTTAGGCAATTTCATAGAAAGAAGATGGTATTGGTCGTGCAAATTATACAGGCCATGGTACAGGTTTCAGTTTTGCAAACATCATTCAAACCTAAAGATGGGAATCACCTGCTGTGAAGAAGAAACATAGCACATGATCTGGTTGGCTGAAGCAATATGTATATAAAGAGTCATGAAAACGTATTTGACGGAATTTGGAAATAAGACAGGTTTAGATAAGTAAATGTTTTCCAAATGAAAGTGGCATCGATGGCTATGTAAACAGAAGGATGAGGAATAGTAGGTGTCTCAGCAGTTATGCAATGAAAAATTGTTAGGAAAATCAATCCATATTGTGGTTATGATTTACAAAGTAGAGTTCTTAGAATTGTAGGCCAAATTAATGAAAGAAGGTAACTTCTACTTTGGTGAGGCATTCTCTTTTCAATTTGATATCCATAAATCTTGAAGTTAGCAGCAGGATAGTCTGGTAGTAGCTAGCAACCAAGAGGACACTTCATTTCAGTGCATTATGGAAGAGCCATAGAGAATCCCTCTCAGGTAGGAAGCAAGTTTCAGCAATTAATATCTTTGACTTTGGGGCTTGAATGGGTGCAAATTAGTTTTCAGAAGCACCTGAAAAGGTACAGCCAATGATATTCCCATTCCATCACCATTCATGCTCGCTATAATTGAATCCCTTGCAACCATGAATCATGCACTTGTATCCTCTTATTTGTGTGGTGGTATGGACTTGCATTTGAACCGTACAGCTCATATCATCTTTGGACTCAATAGGAATAGTTGTTGGATGAATTGTAAAACCAGTATGGCTTGGAAATTGTTATAAAACACAATATGCATTAGAAACCATAATGTTGCATTGAACAATTTCAATATCATGTTCTAATGAAAGCATGGTTTTCAGGCCGAAGCTTGGGTTAATAATATGAGCAGACCAGCGATTTATGAGCAGAGTGAAGTAGAATTTGAGGGTCGACCTTCGAGGTGTCCACTATGTTATATGTATACGAGAATATTTATTTTGGACAGGATATTCTTTGGGGCCTCAATATTTGGTTGATTAATGCTTGTGTAGGTTAGGTCTGGGAGCTAAAATCACACCAAAAATGAAAGCGGCAGTTTCAAGTGATCCAGTTGAACGGAAATTGCTTGGGAAGTTGAACTCAAAGAAGAAACTGTCTTCGGAAAATGTAGAGAAAGCTAGCCCAGTTAAAGAGAATTCACCAAGCGACGATGATGAAAATGAACCAGAGAGCAGAACAAGTGCTTTTGTGAAGAAGAGACCAATGCCTCCAGCAACATCTTTGCAGTCTTCCAAGAAGAGAAAATGACATTCTGTAATCTTTGTCAGGTTTAAATTGTGTAGATGAGGTGGGTGCACTTGTTCTCAAATTATTTATCATTGTCCATGTTCTTACAAGGTTCCTTCACATTCTGAATGTTAGAACCTTTTCCCTTGATCAATCAAGTCCCATACCATCTACATTGTTTTACTTCATTTCCTTGATTTATGATACTGATATGTCCACAGTATTTAGAAACTACTATGATCTTACAGGAGAGTTATATCTGTATTCAGTGTTTAAAATTGAGTGCTCAATCGACCATATGATGTGAAATCTTTGCAAGCATGAATTTGGCAGGGGGGCTTTTCTAAGTAGCCATAATTTGCATGTGATATTATGAAGTGATCTTATTTCACTTCTGTGGGACTAGACATAAGATTGTTAGGAAGGATGTAAATTTTTTATGCAAATTAAATGTCGACAACTATGTCTAAAAGTATTTAATTTACTATTAGATGGATGTTAAATGAAGGATTTAAATATTTGAAGGAATAAATATTATATTGTAATTTGAAGGGTAAATAATGATATTTGCAAAGTTCAAGGGCAATTTTCTTTAAAGAGTCTCTCTATTTCCACATAAAAGCTGGGGTTGCTTGTAGCATTATTTCCATATAGGAATCACATATGGTCTAACAAAAACCATAGACCATATTGACTACATGAAGACGCGAACAAATGAGGAAGATGTTATCCAAAATATTCTTAAGGAACCCTGAAATGTTCACATTTCTCTTAGTAAAATTAACTAATTCAAGAGAATTGGATTTGATGCAAATGTTGGAGAGGCTTTCAAGGAATTATAAGCTTTTCCTTTTTTTTGACTTCTAATGACCCCGAGTAACTTAATTTATAAAGGGTTTTTATCTCCGTTCGATGAAGAGAAATTATATCACACTTATAACGAAAGTGGTCACTCACTCTTAAAGAAGAAGCGATTGAGGGTTTAGAAAGTTGGAGTTATGCGATAAGAAAAATAAAAAAAAATTATGGAAAAAAAGTAAAATTAAAAATTTTCCAGGAATTTACTTAAAAAGAAAATTATTTAAAAAATATTAATTTATTATTTTTAACATGGTGTAAGTTTGCATGTGAATGTAAAACCTCCAAAGACGCGGCAGACCAATGAAGACCACAACGTCGGAAGGTAGCGGGAAGCCATCGATGGCCCATAGAAACGGTGGCATTATTAGTCCACGGGCGCAGACCAAAGGGAACCACACGCAACGACCCTGGTAACCCACATGGGGTATAGCGACGAACAAAAGATCGATTTTTTCTGAGCAGCGGTGGATTAGCACACCTGGATCAGATGTTTCCGTGACAGCAATTTTCTCGGGGAATAATTGTGCTGAGATTTGTTGCGTCTGAAAACTCTGTCCTATCTTCTCTTAATCCATCGTTCACTGGTTGTCTTTGATCCATGATTCTCCTGCTGCTTCTGGCTTGGAGTGATCGCTGATTTCGTTCCCTTCAGCTGCTATTTCCAATCCAATTTTTCTGTGTTCTGGAGTTCTTGTCTCTGTTTTAGGGTTTCTTTGGTCCTCTTGGACTTCCGTCTCCTCTAGTTTTCTTGGTTCGTTCTTTCATTCCTGTAACGAACACCAGATGATGGCATGCTTTGGTTACTTGAGGAAGAAGAAGAAGAGCTCATCACCAACACCAGGTGAGGCAGCAGCATCTGTGCCCGCGTCGACCGGTAGTCTCAGCCCTTGCAAGTCTGCGGTATCTGCGTCGCCGCGAAGAGGCATACCGGACTTGTACCAGGAGAAAGCTCACAACTTGCGCGTTTTTGAGCTGGATGAGCTGAGTAGTGCCACTAATGAGTTCAACCGGATGCTCAAGATTGGGCAAGGTGGGTTTGGGAGCGTGTATAAGGGATTTATTAAACCTCCAGATGGAAAGGGGGAGAGGATGGCCGTGGCGATCAAGAAACTCAACCAGAAAGGATTGCAGGTACTGTTGTTATCTGACTGCCAATTTTGACCTTGAAGCGATTTACCGTTGTACGAAGAAAAGAGAAGCAATCTAGACTTCCTTTGGCTATATATAACTCGGGTTGTCAGATATATCGAGTATTGTATGATTATGATGATGATTAATAACAAGAAAGATTCGTGCTTCACTAGATAAGTTTTATATTTGTGAAGGTGGAGATACATCTAATTTCTCTTCTTTTGGAAGTTGTCTTGGCTGACTCATCCCAGGTTTTGGTCTAATAGATAGTGTGGATTGTAGCGATTGGAGATACATCTAAACGGTAGGGACAGCATCTACTAGATTTTTCGGCAGTGGCTGTCAAAATTATTGCTTTAGTTGCATCTACTAAGACACAGCTTGAGAGGTCCATGCCAAAACCTTTCTGGAAGGGCACATAACTGGCAATTCTTAAAACAATACATAGAATCGGTTGAGGAAATCCCAGGAACTTAAAGTTAATTTATGATAGAAAGGAGAAGAAAGTTCACCAATATGTATAATTAGCAGTTTTGGGTGGATATTACCATCTGATGATTTTCAAACAATGAAAATATTGTGATTGCATTATTTCTTTTAGTTGTCTGATATCATAATTGATGTGATCTGATTTGGTAAACTATAGATTACATATTTTCTTTTAAATAATTTGATTAGTTGAACAATTGTAAGTTTTTATTTTAAGTGACCGTGATACTGATATGCTAAACTCTATTTGCATGGAAAATGATGGATAATCTGTTGATTTGCTTAATATGAATTAATTCTTCATTGCGTATAGGGTTTTTAGTTTGTATCTGGTATCCTTGTCAGCATATTGTAAAAATACTTGCCTTGCCTACATCTATAGCCTATTATATATCTAATTCTGATATTCTTAAACATGAGACATAGTCAGATTGGCTTGTCTTGATATATATGTACTTGTCTTTGAGAACAGGCAGATGCATTTTTTGTTTGATGAAAATTGCTTTATACTTGACGTGCCAAATTAGTGCAGTCACGTCCTTTCAATTTCTCTGTTTCTTTGTATATCTGGTTTTACTGATATTCTTCCTTGAAATTTAGGGACACAAGCAATGGTTGACAGAAGTTCAATTTCTTGGGGTTGTTGACCACCCAAATCTTGTAAAACTTATTGGATATTGTTCTGTAGATGATGAAAGAGGAATCCACAGGCTATTGGCCTATGAGTTTATGCCTAACAAGACTTTGGAAGATCATTTGTTCAACAGGTCTTATCCTGTACTTTCATGGAAGCGAAGGCTGCAGATATCTTTGGGTGCAGCTGAAGGATTAGCTTATCTACATAAAGGGTTCGAAGAAGTTCAGGTTTCTTCAAAGTGCCTTTAAACTTCGAAATGCTTTCCTGTTCTAGGTTTTCTTCTGTACGCAGTTTCTCATGTCCTGCACTGTGGCTATGTAAATTTTGTCAACTCAGAACTACTACGATCATGCACATATATGATAAAACCAAAGTTGATCTCATATTTCCAGCTACAGCTGCAGATGATCGACAAACATGATTATCATCAGAAATTGATTGTTTTAAGATGTAGGGAAACAATCTGCTTTAATAGATATGAGAAATATCCAATTGGAATTCACATCAGTTTGGCATTTCACTGATGGGCAACTAATATGCTAATTATAAAAATAAAACTTTGGTGATGCAATCCATTTATAAACATAAAAAGACCCTTGGAAAATGCATGACTCTGTTCTTTGATATTAAAGCTATCCAAATTTAGGATTATAACTTTCTCTAGAAAGGATTGATAATGAAGGCAAAGTCCTATTGGCCTAATGTTCTTAATATATGATTTTGTTGTTAAATACCTTTCTCTTAGATATGTACTCCATGACTTTCTAATGCAACTTGTGTAAATGTGATTTTGATTTTTCCTACTCATAGGTTTTGACTATCACGAAATTCGCAGGTAATCTATCGAGATTTCAAAGCTTCCAATATATTGTTAGATAAGGAATTCAAACCAAAATTGTCAGACTTTGGCCTAGCACGGGAGGGACCCACAGCAGGACGCACTCATGTAACTACAGCGGTATGTTTCTGTGTGTTGTTACTGAACCAGTAGTCTTTATGATCTACTTACTTTAAGGTTCAAATTGATTGAAAATATATATACCCTGGCTTGGTACCTCATTCTTGTTACAAAATATAAGATGTTAATTCTTAATTGAAAATGGAAACTGAAAAAGGTTTCTTAAGCTTTATTATGGTGCATTCATTCTTGGTCATCAGAGTGTCATCACTGTCAAAACAAGGCCCCACTTCAGTCATCATATAGCTGACCAAGCTTCTGTTTTACCCGGCTGAGTAAAATGTCATGTATTCATTTTCAGTTTAGTTTCAAAATGTAAATGCCAGTCTTTAATCAACGGTTTTAAAGCTAATGCTGGCCATCTATTCATTATGATTCTTAGCCATCAGAGCATCATAACAAAACGAGAGTCTGCATTAGTCATCATAAAGCTGGCCAAGAATACATTTTGGCCAGCCAAGCCAAGGATGGAATTGCCTTGCACATGGGATCTCCTTCTCTGCCGCCTATATGGTTGGGTGATTTCGGAAAGGCTTGTCATGTTACATCACCACTCCATACAAGGATGCATTATGTTGTCTTATTGCAGCTGATTTAAGAGATTGACTAGCTTTTGTCAAGGTTTTGTTAGTCAACAAGACCTGCTCCTACTCGGTATAGGATTGAGTCTTGACTGATCCAACATAAATTTACTCTTTTGGATTAGACCTGAATCTAATTCAGTTCGATGATGCCAAACAAGATGCTCAATCAGCCCAGGACTCAATTGAATATGCTGGGATTTTAGCTGGTTCTGTATATGAAGATTGCTGTTCCACTGTTCCATGAGGTAGTAAATACTAGCAACCCCTATGCCAAACTAATGCGACCACCATGATCACATCTCAATCACTGCTCAAATACAAGACAAGTAGTAATCTGGTTATTTTCTCCTTAATCCATGTATGAGCTATGGCCTGGGAGGGTCTGGCTAGGTGGTGGTGGTAAAGGATGGCAATATCTAACTTAAAGACTACTTGGATGATGAATTCATCTTCGAGATGCCGCCCAAGTTTTGATTCAGACTTGGACGTGGCATTAATCATCACATAAGTTTCAAGAACATTTAGAGAATCTTTTGATATCGACCAATTTTGGTACATGTACTTAATAATATTCCTATATTTCTTTTTGATTGGCCATTCGTATTGATGATGAAACCAATTGCGGTCAATTTGCAGCAAATAGTTCTTTGATGCAATTAGCAGTATTTCGATAATCCTTTTTTGATACTTAATATTCTGGATATCTCATCTTCTGTGAATTTGGAGACAATGTGATGAAAATCAAGCATACTCCATAAAAGTGTCTGTCTCTTCTTTTAATTGATCTATTAGTCTTGTGAACTTCATATGTATTACAAAGAGAACTTTATACATATAACAGATTAAGGTTTTAAATCTTAATCATATTGATTGGTACATACTGGTGTTTACTAATCTGACCGAGTATTAGTCTCAAAACATATAACTCGATGACTGTACAATACATTCATTCTTTTTTAATTATTTTATTCAATATTACTGGATAGTACAAAATTTTACACAACCTAGGAAACCGTTATCTACTGGTCTGGAAGGTTATTAAGGCTGGTACCAGATCAAGATTTAGATCCTTGTAACTGACAATTTCTAAAATTTGGTTACAAATTTTTATCCTCATTCTCGTATCCGTTTGCAATCTATTTTAGATTCTAATACCTTTCCAACTTTGAGCAGCTTAATCATAATAGTAATTTTTAGTAATCTCTTGTTGTTACTCATGTTATTTACTGTGATTGATCAGGTTGTTGGAACTCATGGATATGCTGCTCCAGAGTACATTGAGACAGGGCATCTAACAATTAAGAGTGATGTGTGGAGCTTTGGGGTCGTAATGTATGAAATCCTCACTGGTAGGCGCTCGTTAGAGGTAAATCGTCCAAAGAGTGAACAGAGGCTGCTGGATTGGGTGAGACAATTTCCTCTGGATACTAGGAAATTCAGCATGATTATCGATCCGAGACTGAGAAATGAGTATCCTTTGGAGGCTGCACGCGAAATAGCCAAGCTGGCCAACAGCTGCCTCACCAAGAATGCCAAAGCTCGCCCCTCAATGAGTGAAGTTGTAGAGACACTGAGAAGAGCCACACAGATAACAGCCAAAGGAAGTTGACACCTACTATAACTGTAGCTGATCCAGTATCATCAGATAGATGACACTTAACAAAACTGGGGGACAGCATACATATGTTTTCTGAGTGAATGTTTTTGACGATGTGGAGTATATACAATTTCACGACAAGCTTTAGGCTGCTATCAGATTTGTGAGGTGCCTTCTTGGTGTAATGTGCATAACATTTTATCGTTGTTGTAGTTTGAAAACATCAGATTGTTTCACTGATAAGAAGCTTCATCAGACATCTGTTATTCTTCTTGGTTTGTTTTTAACTGTGATTTGAATCACCAACCTACATGGGAGATTTGTTATTGTTTCCAATTTCTTTCTTCTTTGATCTTGTTCTAAATCTAAAACTTGGAAACAAGACAGGAAAACAAAAAGATTCCTAATTCTTGTCCCCGAACATGCAGAAATTGAGTAAGAAAGCCTAATTGTCCTTAGTTTTGATCACATTTACTTTACAGGTTGTGATGTGGTAATAATCAATGCTGTGATCTGTTCATGGCATATTATGTTGATTATCATGTCCTATTTGTTTTCGCATTCCACAGAAGTAATTATGCTGCACTTGTTATCATAAAATGTATACACAAACATAGAAATTGCAAGTCTTCCCTAAATCTGGAGAATCTTCCCTAAATCTGCACATTTGTTACCTTCCCTCACAAATTGGACACGGAAAAAACCTAATTCCTTGCCTTCAACTAATCCTCCATAACCTGCAGAAAGGATTTCTTTATGAATTTAGCAATTACCAAAGAAAGCACTTCTTGCTCTTCACACCTATCAGTTCTCCCCTGGGTTCTTGACCACCACCACCACAACAATTTTGGCTCCTTCCCTCTCTGTCTTGGTTGGTCTTCGTTGGATTCTCTTGGATTAGGTCTATGCCAGAAACCATATCACACATAAACATGACAAGGGTGACATTATTATTATGCATGCAATCAAAGGAACGTGGATTTCATTTTAATATATAATAACTAATATAATATTTAATTCTCTTCGACTAAGTGTCAAAGAACCTCGTCGTTTTTGCATGAACGGAGGCCGTAGCCCCTCTGCATTGCTGCAATAACTCTCCATTATTCCTCTTTTAATCGGTCTCTCTACCTGATTGAGTGATGGCGACTTCGATGCCGCGGATCTTTGCTGGCTTGACCGGGAAAGATGAACGGGATGACGTAAGTCAACAATCAGTTCGACGTGATAGTTACCTTTGATAAGACCAGTCGTAATATCTAACGTACCTAGGATCCTACCCTTTTGTTTGGGCACAAGAATCATACGGTGGAAAGGGAGCTGACGTCGGAGCAGTACGCTTCATCATGAAGGTAAACTTCTGGGTAGCTTTGTTTGGTGCACGTCTTGACACTTCGGCCTTTTGGAGCGTCATCATCATCGTGATCCGGTAGTCGGTGCGTTACGTCCCGTCGATCTGGTCAACGTGTATCGAGTGCGGTTCACCTATTCTCATCAGGCTTCTCGCGCCACATGGCGCGGTTGGGGTCGACAGGACAAGTGGGACCCGTAAAAATGACGAGTAATCTTACGCCGTGCGATTGGGCAATTGCGAACGCTGCCATGTCTCACGCAGATGATCCCGTCCCGCAGTTTTATATCAAGGGGGCGCCGATCGCATCGAAAAGGAAGGGTTGGGGAATCAGGGAAGTGAGCGGAGATGGGCATCAGATTTGTGGCGGCGATGACGATGATAGTGGTGGCGGCGGCGGCGACGGGATCGGCGGCGCAGTCGACGCCGGAGTGCGCGTCGAAGCTGGTGGGCTGTGCGCAATACTTGAACTCGACGACTCCGCCGGATACGTGCTGCGGGCCGCTGAAGCAGGAGGCGAAGGACGACCTGCCCTGCCTCTGCGCCCTCTTCAACAACACCGCTGTCCTCAAGGCCTTCAATGTCAACATCACCCAGGCCCTACAGATGGCCAAGCGCTGCGGCGTCAACGCTGACCAGAGCGCCTGCGCCACTGTCACAGCCTCACCCAGCGGTACTGGTATGCCCGCCTCCCCCCCTCCTTTTCCAATTTTGCTTTATCAGAACCTGGGTGGATTACTATAATCCGCCGCCGCCGCCCCTGCCGGTCGCCCAATCTGACCCTCGGGAGGGTTTCGGCTGGTGATGCTTCGGTACCCATCGATTGGTATATCGAATAGATGAAATGCTCGCGGAAAAGGGATTTTTTTACTAACATTTACGGATTTTTCGTTATTTTTCAATGAAAAGATCATATTTTTATTTTTTTCCTTTTTTAAATATATCCTGTTATGAGATAGGCTAACTTTGTTTTGACTTACTTTCTGTTTGATTTGCAGCTACACCTCCGTCGTCCTCTACGAACAACACTAGTAAGACATCAATATTTATTTATTTATTGTTAATAAATTCAAACGATATGAATTGTCAAAAATAATTTATTCATTTAGTATGGTTGGGTATACTTTGCTCCTAGAGAGTTCTGGTGTTCAAGCTAGACAATTTCTTGTTGACTTTGCAAACTGCAAAATAGTTTATTTTAGGCATCGGTTTGGGAAACTTGTCTACATATTTCATGATAATGACACGTAAAATAAAAATATATCTTGTAATGCTTAAAGTACTCTGGTTACCCATTTTTACTTTGCGAAAGAAATGTGTAACAATTATATGCTTAATTAGGCAGCCAACATTGCAGTTGTTTGGATAATATTCTGTGTAAAATATATGAATCTGAAGGATTATTTTTTGAAACAATTCAAATATAGTAGTAAGATTTGGGTTCAGGAAGATTTGTAGCAGCCTACCTCATTGCTTTTTTTGGCAGTGATCGAAAATAAGTAGCCCTTTTAGGACAATGTGTCATTGGATTGATGAATTAAAATTGTCGGTTTCTTTCCTCAAGTTATTTAGTCTCAGTTTGGGACAAACATGTGGAGTAAGTCACTGGGTAGAATGATTATCACAAGATATAACACAATTATTATTATTTTTATATCAGCTATTTGAAGAAAGTATGAAAAAGGTCATGTAAATGTTTTGAACTCAACAACAATTCACCTTGTTAGTGCCATCTCTGGTACCAACCAAACATTTGGCCACTCATTCTTTGTCAATTCCTTATATATTTCTGATCCTTTGGTTTCTTGCTACTTTATCATCACTTGTTTCTTAGTTCAGCATTATCAGCATCATCAGTTTGTAGTGGACTCTCTTCCATTTTAATTGCAAGATGAACAAACCTGTGCACTCATCCTCCTTGTTATTAGTTGGCATTGATCCTCTGTCAAGTGTATCAATGCATGTAACCCGACATCTTTGCCATGGAGATTCTTGCCTTTTCAACTAGACAGTTCTATATAAGGATGTGATATATTTGACCCACAACTTTTCAATTATTTTAGCAATAAGTAGTCCCTTATACTGAACATTCTGACCAATATTATGCTTTGTTTTGTACAAAGAGATTCTTTCTACCACCCTTTGTCAAACAGAATGTCAAAAACACTTGCCACGTTGATGTGGCCAAATGTCCTCTTCAACACCATTGAAGCCCTTTGATGCGCACCATGTCAAACACTTACCATGTTGTTCAACAAAATGTGTTCCTTGTAGAAAATTTAGATTATTTATGTAGCAGGTTTTTTAGAAACTCTTTCTCTACAATTATATTTATACATATAGATGTATATAACATATTACATATAAGCATGTGTGCATGTTCACACATGTTCATGAGGATAACATAAAAGACATGCATTTACATAACAGCACTTTGACATGCAAATCACGAAAACAATACATATTTTACAAAGATGTCGCTCGAAGATGCAAAGATGTCACATGAAGATGCACTTAAATATCAAATCAAGATATACTTTTTATTTTTTACCTTCATGATATATATCAGTAGTGGACTTTCATTAATGTATAATCTTGTTCTTCTTTTAGCCTGACCATATTCTCTTGGTCAGACCATTTCAGATTCACTAAATTTCTAATTTTGGATTCTCCTGGAAAATAGTGCTAGATGCATTTCATTTCTCACCATCAGTTGTAGCCGCAATCTAGCAGGGGCCATCGCTTTATGTCTGAGCTCAATTCCATTTTAAGACCTAAACTGAACCTAACCCAAAAGTTCAACTCCTTTCTCGATTGCTTTGTCTCTCTACACAGGGCATGTTACTATTGGAATTGCCCTCATTGTTTCTTCTCTTCAGTTTTATGTTCAATCTTTCTTCTCTCTTTGATCCTCTTCCTTGTAGATACCATTATGAGTTACTTGTTACTGTTTGGCTTAAGTTGCAGAAAAATCTCTATCATTTCTACCTAGAAATCTGAGTGTTGTGCATACTGACCATTTTGTCTCTGGTTCCATCATGTCTTCTGAACTTACATTGTATTCTCCTATTATTTTCTATTTTATTTTTTTAATATTTTAATATTTGTCTTTGCTGGGTTATTGCCCAGTCCGGGTTCGATAGATAGATCACCTATTAGATGTCATGTAGGTTGTTGGATATCATATTGAACAGTGACTAATGATTTAAGTAATATTGTGACATATACTATGATTTAAGTGATTTTACTGGCATAGGTTTATAATAGTAAAAATTTAGGAAAACTGCTGTTTATAATTTTTATGAGCATATAAAAAATTGATAAACTGGAAGACTTCATTTTTAACAAACAGTTCTCTATTCTAAATTAGTAATCATGTTTCAAATAAAATTTAATTTTCTTGAAAAATATTGTAAGTAAACACATCATTGCATTTCAAAACTAAGATTGATGGGGAATAAAAATCATGACAAGTAAAATCCAATATCTTGATTGTTTATGCTCATTTGTGCTTTGAACAATTGCTTGACATTGATGTCAGGTTCTCCCGCAGGCAAAAGTGACAACTCTGCTCATGGGGTGGCTTCAATTGGATTGCCTGGTTTAGTGAGCTTACTGTTATGCTGGTGGTCACTCATTGCATAGGAGTGACCTTCGAGCAGCTAGAAAAATGATGATTGATGAGGGAACCAATTGCACGATCTGCAGAACCGTAATCTTTTATTTTTTAGTTTTCAAGTTTGAATATTTTAGCTGAAGGGATGTGTGGGTTGTTCCTATGCAGAACAATTAAGTACCTCGTGGTTAAATTGCATTTGTGGATTTTGAGCCAATATCATGTTTCTTATTTATGCCAATGTTCTGACTCACCTATTATCATGAATCTTAAGTATGCATTGTTAAATGCTTGCTTGCTTTTAACCAGTTTGTGATGCTTTTGTAATTTTTTTCCCATTCTTTTAAAGAAAACAAGTCGTGTCATATCAAAGAAATGTTTCATGCAACTCCATTTGATTATTTGGTGTTCAGCTTTTGGCCTATGAACATGTTTCACCAATCAACACATTGGTTATCTGAAAGTGATTGAAAGGCAGGTTGCAGAAATGGAGTCGCAAGTCAGGATAGTCCAAAAGGAGGCTGTTTAGCTTCTCAATGTAATGCTGCCAGATCAGTTAAAAATTGTTTTCAGCTTGATGTGTAGAATTGTTAAGTTGGTGTTGGTGTATGTTATTGTTTAGCTTCTCTCTAAGGGTGGTAGATTACCATGATGAATAAATAACCAACATATTTGGTATTATTATAACATTTTAATCCTAGTCTCATCTATATTTTATATGCATGATTAATATAAAATATTATTTTTTTAATTTTTTTACTCTTATCAATAAGAGTATAGATAATATTAAAAATAAAATATATTAATTTACTAAACAAAATGAAAGGTTCCTAGTATATATATATATATATATATATATATATATATATATATATATATATATATTTGTATATAATTATAACCTATAACGAAGAGAAAAACATACACATATAATATATCCAAATGTATGTACTAATAAATATTCATAAGTCTTCGTTCATATATGTACTAGTATAAATCAATAAGCTTTTATAATTTTATTTAGGTGAATATATATCATATTATATATAATATTTTAAAATTATCGACATATCAAATTTATACAAAATTATCGCATATTAGATTTATATAATATTTCTTAAAAAAATAGGAGATTCTGAGTACCTTAGATTTGGACACTCATAACGCTATGTATCAAATTAAAATCATAGAAGAGGTCTTAAAATCATAAAAGATTTATATAAAATATATCTAAAAATCAAATATATATTTAAAGTATAAGTTACTCAAAACATTTATAAATATTAGTGTATAATCTATAAAATCGAAATCATAGATATAGTTTGGGAAGAGTTAGATTTTTCTTACTTCAACCTTATTTAGAGCTAGGATTTCTTAACATTTACTAGAAAAACTGAAAGAATAACTGAAGAAGGAAAAAAAAAACGTTATCAAGTTGGTAAAGAGAATGAGGCTAAACAAGATAGAGGTATTTAAGAGGTTACCTTTACGTCTAGGATTTAATCTAATTGGATATTATTTTTTTTACCTTTTACTAATATATTTATAAGGTTATAAAAACTTCAATTCAATCTAATTTGGTTTAATAATGATATATTTTTTATTTAAACTCATATTTCAATCTCACTTATGATTCTAACATTTTAAGTATAATATTTCTCTTTGATTTATTTTTTTATTACTGTATCTATGCCTAAGTAACTTACTATCCTTCATATACATAATATTTAAAACTTAAAATTTATTAAATTTATTTAAATTTTATATTCAAGTTCATTAGCAAACTTTATTTTGTACACTAAAGACACATGTCTTCTTGCTATAAAATCAAACATGGATTTTTTTTTTTAAAAAAGAGCTCAACCCTTTATGTTTTCTCTACTAATCATTTAAAAATATATGACAAGAATATTTTCCACCTTCATTTAGACCCACACATCTACACCACTCCATCACCATCACCATCTTTGACCTCTCAATTTCCTTTTTCTCATGTTCTAAAATATATTATCATATTTACATATAATGGTTGTGATTGGACATATGATCATGGATGGAACTAAGGGGGGCCAGAAAGTACAAGTTGGTCTCCCTAATATTGTGAATTTATGATGGTATTATAAATTGGACACATGGTTTATCCTCCAATAGAAAACTTGTGAACCAACTGCAATCCTCAATTGTATCTTCTGTTTGCTGGTCCAACCAAGAACTTATTGGATGTCACTACATGTTTGTTGGGTGGGATAAAAATTATTATAGAGAATAATGTTTCATTACAACAGGTATTAATCTCAACAAAAGAAATGATTTCAATTATGATAGGGTCAATTTTGATCGCCATGCTAAACAGATGTCGAAATTTTAGAGAGTAGATTATCTAAAAATTAGTTTTTTTTTATAACATTCATTTTATTTTCTTAGTTACTTCCTTCTAAATTTCAATTGGGTAATTTTTAGTGGCTAAATGAACATGATTAAAGACAGTAAATGAGAATGAATTAAGATTACATGCTAAGATAAACTTATCCACTAAAGAAAACATAAAATTTATTCTATTTGTTGTATGCCTTATTTTGAGGCAATTTAACTTTACAAGGATAAATAAAAATAGCTACATTAGTCTCATTATTTAGTGACATGGTAAAAATTGCTAGTTTATTATTTTTGCTTGTAAACCATCCTACCACTATACTACATGGTATTTAACAACTCGAATACGTAATAGAAAACATGATATGAACTAATATGTGAAACGCAAAAAAGTGAAATTGAAATATTGATCTGGAAAATGAAAGAGATGTAATGAAAAATCAAAAGGTATGTGTCACATCTTAAATTTATAAAAAAAATAAATTATCATTTTATTTTTCATAATTTATAGAATTTTTTTAATAGTTGAATTCAAATCTCTATCTTTACCGATGCTAATTTTTTTTAACTAAAAGAAAAATCATATCTTCTTACTAGAATCATAGGTGACAAAAAATATCATTCACCCAAGCCTCGATATATTACATTTGATAGTACACTTTTCTAATAACGGATGGATAAACATATTAGATTCCTTCTAACAACGGACGGAGAAAACCCATATGATACTCCTAACAATGGATACAATGGTATATCCTTTATTCTAACAGTAAATGAAAAATCGTTTAACCATCATATTTGATTGTCCAATAATCCTTAAAGGTAATCGTTTTATCTTCTCTTGGTAATGATACATAGTTAGTCATGATCATTCATTTACATTCGTCATTCATTCATATATGTATCTAAGAAACAATATAATAAAATATTATTATGGACCATATATGACCTACTAGGGTTTGTCTATTGGTGCATCTACACTTTAATGAACTCGTAACTTCTTTCATATGTTACACTTGCAATGTGAATTATTCAGTCTAGTCAAATATATTATATGATAATAACAATATTAATATCATCATTTTAATCTAAAAAATAAAAAAAATCACTAATCATTTCTAAATGACACGTTCAGTTCATCAAATCAATAGTCCTCAATTAATGAGAACCTTAATTAGAATAACTTAATTCACTTGAATCAAACTCAATGCAATTAGGACTTAACATAACCAACCTTAAATCCTTATAAAACTTGTTTGAAATATCTTAGATCGATCTAATTTAGATTTGATTGATTTCAATTAGGTTAAGTGGGTTTGAACGAGTCAATTGTTTTGAAATCACTTTAAACAGGTTTGAACCGATCAAATATGTTTAATTCAATCAACTAATAAGCTCAAGCCAATAAATAGAAAGGAAATTGGATTATCATATAGTGTTAACCCAAACTAAAATGACCCACCTAAGCCCTAGACGAGTAATGTGCGCCACATATGCTTATCTCAAGTGGCAAATTGAGTTGAGGTATAAGAGACTAGATAGAGGGATGACAATGTATCTAGTGTCAATTGAATAGTTGGGCGAGTATAGTTCCAAGGGCTTTACTGAATCTCACTCATAATTTAGGTTGAGTCTTACCATTGAACTAGGTTACGCTTGGCTCATGGGTTGGATCATGCCTAGCCACATGTGTTAGGTTATACATGATCGCATGGGTTGAATCATATTTGACCATAAGAGCTAGGTGATATTTGGCCACATGGGTTATGTGATACCTGGCTATATAGATTGAGTCATGCTTAGCCATATGGGTTACGTTGTACTTAGATATATAGGCTAAGTCATTCCTAATCACATGAGTTGAACTATACTTTACCATATATGCTAAGTTATATCTAGCCACATAACCATATGAGTTGGACAATATTTGACCGCATGAGTTGAATTATACTTAGCTACATGAGTTAAATCATACATAATCACATGGGTTAAGTTATATCTAGTCACATGGGCTACTAGTTTGACGAAAGAAACTTAACTCATACTCCAATTTGATCATTCTTATTATATTAGATTATTATATTTTAAAAATATTTTAAATATTATAAAATAATAATTAATCTCAAATTTATTCTTTTTTCATAAATTAACTAATTTAGATTCATGATTCTAAATTTAAAATTAATTAAAACATAAAAATTTAAACATAATTAAGATATATATATAATTAAATGAATTAGAACTATTATTAAATTAATTAATCATTCTAACATCACAATGATCATTATTTATTAATCATAAAAATTTAAAGTTAAAATATTATTATACATCATATAAATTATAATAATTATAATATTAAAAATTTTAAAATATGAATAAAAATAGATAATAAAAGAATATATGATCTCTAATGGAAAGATAAGAGAAGAGCCCTTTTGTATAAGAGAAGAGCTCTCCTAAAAAAATAAACAATAATTTAATTTTTATTTTACTTTCACATGTGAAGATAGGGTTGTAATATTTATTTCTTATGATTCACATATAAAAATAAAATTTAAATTATTTACTTTCTAAAACGTACATCATTCATTAGGAAATAAATTAATTAATAATTTAATTGATCAATAAAGTTCACATGATTAAGTAAATCAATCTTAATCATTCCTTTAACCATAAATAAAAAAATAATAATTTAAACAAAATAATATATTATTTATGATAATTTGATTTATATTATATAAGAAAAATCATCGGTGATTACAGTATAAAAGTAGTAAGGATTTTGTTTACATATCCATAATTTTTAAATTTGAAAAATTACAATTTTCTTTATTATAAATATTTCGATCTTCCACATATGTCTATGTCATTAATCGCTAGTTACAGTTAGCATTAGCTATTATCCAAAACATCTCTAATATTTTTAAATAATATTATTATTATATCATTTATAATTTTAATTAATAGTCAAATAATAACTAATAAAATTTTGGATTTTATAATCATATATGATAAAATTAATTTAATGGAATATATATATATATATATATATATATATATATATTCTATATTTATATATAATTTAATCAAAAAAAGATGAAAGAAAATATGGAGCAGGTGCTCCAGGGGAACAAATGGCCGAGTGAAAGGAGAGCCAATGACCTCTTCGTTTCTGGTGTCGTAAAGTGTAATCGAACCAGTCGCCAGGCACGAAAACCTCGTACCCCGGCCTGCCACTGGAGACACGACACCCCGGTGCTCTGCTCCCCCACGTCGCCACCAGCGGGCTCCACAGATCATAGCCAGTGGTAACTTACCGGACCCGCGTCGTCAAATCACATCCTCCCGTAACCGCATACCCAAACCCGCCATCCGCCATCCCCAAAACCCGCCCACGGGATATGGTCGAACCACGACCACGAATACGAACCCCGCTCCTCTCCTCCCCCTCCCACCGCGCGCCGCCACGCGTCGCGCTTCGAAATATCTTTCTTCGGGGACGATTGCTCGCGACACGCGTCGCTACGAGGACGGCCAGTTTGGGGCCGCGCCGAGAAGGAAAGATCCGAACGGGTGGCCCAACTAGAGCCACGTCAGGTGGGCCCCACGCACGTCGATCGAAGGGACGTCTGGTGAGGCTAGCGGAAGATATTTCCTTGGGGGGTTTGGTTGAGGCGCTGGATCGGACTGCGGGGGTGTCGCATACCGCACCTACAAAGAGGTGGAAGAGTGTGGCCAACAAAGAGATCGCCGTAGCTGTTCTTTTCCCGTTCTTCTCGAAAGAAAGGCGTCAGAGAGAGAGAGAGAGAGAGAGAGAGAGAGAGAGAGAGGAAGGAGATTGGTTTAGGAGGTGGAAATGGGGGAAAAAGAGGAGGGACAGGGCAGAAGGGACGAGGCGGAGGCGATGGCGGTGAGAGAATGGGTAGAGGAGGAGGAGGCGGAGGAGGAAAGGGAGGGGGCAAAGGGGGTGGCGTTGAGATGGGAGAGGTTCTTGCCGAGGGTGCCGGTGAGGGTGTTGCTCGTGGAAGGGGACGATTCTACTCGGCAGATCATCGCTGCGCTCCTCAGGAAGTGTAGCTACAGAGGTTTGTTTCATCTGTGTTCCCTTCTTTCGCTGATCCTTTAAGAATGTGATCCCTGCCATTGATATGCCTGTTCCTTCGAATTCAAGCAGATATAGGATTGAGGGTGTTTCTGTCAAAGAAACTGGGGGTTGACAATGGTTTGGTCAAATTCGTTCATCTGGTGTGGTCCAAATCGTTCTTTTTCTCTTGATTTGGCCTTGGAAATAGGAAATGTTTTCTTTTTTCGTCATTGATCGAATTTCTAAAGGGAATATGTGTCGAATATTGACTATGTTTATTTCTTTGCTCTTTTTGTACGACCTAAATTCGTTCGTTTTCTCTTAATTTGGCTTTGAAGTATTGAAAATGTTCGTATCTTACTTTGATTGAACTTTTAGACTAGTTTGAAGTTGCAAAGTAGGATATGAGATTTTTTCACCATTAGTTTTTGAAACTTCATTTTGAATGTTACTTTGCTTGTTGCTGTGAGTGTGGAATTGGCCTATCATTCAAAAAATTTGCGAGGTAAAGTCTGAGCATTTATGGAGCTTTGCACTAGAGGAGATTTTGGCATATTATTTATGGTAAGTTGATGAAAGTACCAATTTGTATCCCCTCAGATGAAAAATCTAGAATTTCCCATGAAAAGTGAAAGTGGGATTGAGTGGATCTAGGTAGTTGAAGTTGTCTCGGGAGTAAGTTGGTTCATTTCTGTACTTCTTTGATGAGTTACTACTTCAACGTATAACTAATGACAACTTTGATTATTTATGTGATAAAGACCCATAGTGGCGCCTTGGTATTGAATTTGCTGGTGTCTCTAACTTTATTATTTAGGCTTAAACCACCCATAAATTTCTATGTGCAAATCTGTTATCATTATTGTGATTCTACATCTACCGTGAAAATAGAGGTCCACGTCTTCTGTATAGTATAGGTTTCCTATTAGTTTTTGGAATCGAGATAAATTGAAGTTTGGATCTTATCCTCATGTAGTTCACTTTCTAAGCTGGTCTATATATCAACTGTTGCTCGAAAGTTGGACGACTAGGACTCATAACATATTCAATTAGAATGAGAAAACAGCAGTGAGGAAAGAGAATTCACGTAACATAAAAAATTATGGGCCTAAATTCGAAGTAGATGACCTCTCTAGGCTCCGGCCGACTCCTCGCTCCCCATCCTAGACCTCTATAAAGGTAGAGAGAAAGGAAAAACTGAGCAATCAAGATGATACAAAATTATATAAGATGGTACTCTGCATGCATAATGAATTAAAGTTTATTATGACATATGATACAGCTTGGTTCAGATGCTTTTTTTTTAACCCATTGCCAGCAGTATGGCTGTGGTGGTGAACCTAGAGGTCACAATGGAATCAGACTGATAGTCAACCCCCATTCTTCAGTATTCCAGTGTGTCAGTTAGGTCTGTTAAGGGAATGCATCACTTTATTACATCCAGTATAATGCAACATTTGATTTTAAACGAAACTTCAGAACTATTACTTATCTCAAGTCTCTGTACTGGCAAATTAATAAGGTCAAATTTTGATGATAAGTGTAAGGACCTGATGCAACTTTAATCTCAGATGTTATGAAGAATTTTATTGTCACAGAAGTATGGTTCATGTGTTCTCCTTTTAGATGTGCTAAACACACAATCTTGAAGTGCTGCATGTATTATTTTAAGATAAATTGATATCTTATAACAGAGAATTTCTTTAAATTTCTTTGCTTGGTATTCAACAGTTGCTGCAGCATCAGATGGCTTGAAGGCATGGGATGTGTTGATGGAGAAACCCCAGAGTGTAGACCTTGTTCTGACTGAGGTTGACTTGCCATCAATCTCAGGGTTTGGCCTTCTCACCATGATAATGGATCATGAGAGCTGCAGGAACATTCCAGTCATAAGTATGATGCAATCAACTTTGACTTTTTCTAATAATGTTTATTATAATAGTTCTTAGCAACACTTCCTCCTGAGTTACAAACTCAAAACTTCCTTGATTCATCCAGTGATGTCTTCGCATGATTCCATCAGCATGGTTTTCAAATGCATGTTGAAAGGTGCAGCGGACTTTCTCATTAAGCCAATCCGCAAGAACGAGTTGAGGAACTTATGGCAGCATGTCTGGAGAAGGCAAATTGTAAGCTTCATTTGCATCATAGTCATACTATTATCTTCTAGGTTATCCACTGTCTTTAATCAAATATAACCCCTAGTATTTTAGCATAAATTGATCATTGCAGTATTGTATGTTTTATCAGGTAGATGGACATGGTGGCACACATAATATTCAAGACAAACATGAGGCAATGCATAAAATGAAAGCTCATTATGGTGAAAAAGAACATTCGATTGAGAATATTGCTATTGTGCAGGCAAATAAGGAATTTGGTGAGCAAGGGAGTGATGCTCAAGTAAGATTTTTCTTCACACAATATATCGTTTTACTTTTAGTTCAGAGAAAATATGATAAGATCTCCGTGCTGTGGTGAGGCACTGTCTATGTCGTGGTGAGGTCTTATATGACCAGCAGCACTCTTGAAAGTTAATGTGTGAAAAAATCAATTTTCCTATTACAAGACTGCTGGACATCTACTTATTCTCCTATACATAGCCTGACGGGCACATATAATTTACATAATTCCCCATGTGGCTTTCCTACACATATTTGTTTGTAGATCAATAATAATAAGTCCTACTGTGGATATTTTGATATTCCCAGGTGTCAAATTTCTTTTTATATATATTTTTTCTGAACATCAAGATTGTTCCTCATTCCTTTATTATAGTTTCCCCTGCGAAATGTAGCTCAGCATCTTTGATGAAGTGTTGCATGCTGTTGACATCATGTGTTTTAGTGTAGACTTGTACATGGAGATTGACATAGACACTGCACATTTTTCCACCTGTTGTGCAGAGCTCTTGTACAAGGTCAGATGTGGAAGCTGAAAGTACACACAAGCAACTGAAGCTTAAGCAGACAAAAGTAGTGGATTCATTTATGACTCAGAATGGAGGGAATATTCAAATGGACAATGGATCATTCAATTATGAAAATTCAATTACTGGTACTCTTTTCCATGTTCATAGTTTATTTTTTATTATATTTAGCATTTCATGCAACTCATATGAACTGTTGCTAAACAAACTTATTGTGCCGCAGCAGCGAGTGAAAATGTTGATGAGGTACAAGAATGCTTGGGCTACAAAAAAACCAACAATAAGAATTATGACCAGAAATGTCATCATGAAATAATTTCTAAGGATGATGATTTGGTTCGTGTGGTTGATAATCAACCACAGGGTAGACTCCCCTCTAGAGACATTGTTCATGTTACCAATGTTAAGCACAAGTTAAGTGCTGCACCTTATTTGGAGCTTTCTTTGAAAAGATATGAGGGAACATTCCCTGAGAAGCAAGAATGTGGTGGCTCCAACATATGGAACCATTCAAGTTCGTCAGCATTCTCACTGTGAGTGTTTCATTCTCACTGCGAGTGTTTCATTATACTTCAATTCTCTTTATAGTTGACATAATAGTTTTCATCTTCTATTAGTAACTCATAGCACTTTCTGAAATGATCTTGTGATTTTATGAGAATGCCTTCTAAGTTCTAACTGTGATCAGCTTTCTTTCACTTGGTTACGTTCTTTGATGTATTGCTAGCTTCAAGGTTCGGCTTTACACTGAAAAGGCTTGGTGTTTTATCAGGTTTAATTGGGCTCACTTGTTTTCTTATGTATGAGCAGCTCAATGATGTCCATAGCATCTGATTAATTGTGTATGCTTCTATTCATCTTATTAGTGGAGTCTCAAGGATCTGAAGTGAACTGATGTGAACAATTAAGTCAAACATGCAGCATAAGCTTCACTTTTTTACATGAATTGAAATGATCTAGTACCTCCTGTTGGAATTTTGTGCTAGTAGACCATAGTATCCTGCCATGCATATGTCTGATTATAAGAATTTTTTCATCATCTTCCATCTTAGAATAATAGTCAAATTTCAGATAGATGTCTAAAGAATGGAAATGAGTGCAAGAAGATATTAAGATTTTAGGTATTAGGAGGAATGATGTAGAATTGACTTTCTATATCTTTTACATTTTCTTTTAGCTGGTTCTTAGTTGCAGTTGTTCTGCTTGTTATAAATTACAGTTGGCACTTCTGAATGATCAGTAGCTGTAACATCGAGAATATGATGTCACATAAATTCCAGTGAGAAGCTTTTTTCTTTTAGACTAATTGATTATTTTTTATTTTTCTTCTTTGTGACTGTTATCCTTTTTAAGTAGCATATATTGAACAACAACCCATTTCCCTTTTTGATTTGTTGTGAGCATTTCCTCCTCTGATCTGTGTAATTTATGGATGATTTTTCTCTAAAAAATATTGGCTAGCTAATTATTAATGAAAGAAAATTGAATTATTTGAGATATTGCTTTACATCTATAATTTATCGTAGAGCCACTCAAATTATAGTGTACTGCAGGTACACCGGTAGGATGGTAATACCCACCATGTTGGAACAAAAGAACTCATCATCTGAAACAAATGGACTCAAGCCTATTGAGCCTCTTAAAGACTGGGATTCTAGGGGGAATTCGGAAGAGACTAAGTCCTCAGATGTGGGACCTTCAGTTCAAGATGGAATGGCAGTTCAATGCACCCCACTTCGAGTTATTCCATTTCCTCTTCCTGTTGGAAGCATGCCTTCGAGTTCTGGGTATGGTACAGGAATGCAACAGATGTTCTATCCACAGTCAGGTCATCCTTTTTGGAGTACCAATCCATCAATATGGCGGGAAGCAACCATGCAGACAAACTCATCGATCCAACCTTGCCAAAAGAATTGCAACTCTGTGCAATGTGACCTTCCTGATGAGGAGAATGTCAGAAGCTCATGCTACCCTTCTGCAGGAAAGCAGGAGGAACTTATGCAACTCGATGAACAGAGGCAAGTTTCATCTGCAGAAGGAGAAAGTGGTAGCAGTAGCATATGCAATGGTAGCAGAAATTTTAAAAGCAGTGAATGTGGGAGTGTTCTCAGTGGAACTACTGGACACACGTCTGCAACACATGTTTTCAGGCCCATAACAGTGACAGGAAATGATGAGAGTAAATTGACTTGTGATGGATCAATACCAGAAGATTGTCATCTTTTAACCCAAAGGGAAATTGCCTTGAATAAATTCCGACTGAAGAGGAAAGAAAGATGCTTTGAGAAGAAGGTACTGATTCATTAAAATTTCAAAGTCCCTAGAGCAAGTTCATAGAAGGAAAAGAAATGCTTTGTAATGTCATAACTTAATTCACTTATAATGGTAGTATGTATTAAGCCGAACCCTGTACATTTCTGTTTGAGAAAAGATTAGAGGTGCACTTCATCATTGATAACAACAATAAGTGAAATCATATCATTAGCTGCATGTCGACTGCTGACTTGTGGTTACTGATTTTGATCTTGGCAGGTTCGCTACCACAGCAGAAAACTACTTGCAGAGCAGCGTCCTCGAGTGAAGGGACAGTTTGTTCGTCAAGAGAGACCAGAACCTCAACCAGGGCAAGCAGGTGCCTTTCAAAGCGAGTCAGCTGCCGCATAGTTTTGCTTTCATGCCATCTAAATCACATTGACCATATGATCTTCGGTAGTTGACCAGTGTAGCTGCACTAACATCATAGATCTTGTGACAAGTTTGCTTTGTAAGATAGATTTGCTTCGTATGCCCTTCTTTTCCGGTTTGAAACACCACTCTTGGTTGTTGATACAGTAACAGTATGCAATGTAGTGTAATATTTGTCATTAGAGATCTCAAGAAATGTGGTGGCTAGAGCAAGTCACTTGCTCATATACGCTATGTCTGTTATTTATGTAGTTGTATGCCTTCAAATAGTACTAGCTTTCATGTTTTCTTTATTAAATTTCATTCTATATTGTTGCAAGTTCATTTTAGAAATTTTAGCGTAATAATTACAGCACATGCAAACTTATTTTCATGGTCTATGACACAAGCTTCCTCATAATTTAAACAAACTCGATCCTTGATTCACTTTGGTACATCAACTTGAGTTCAAAATATCTTCAATTTTATTATTATTATTATTATTATTATTATTATTATTATTATTATTATTATTATTATTATTTAATCCCATCGCCTACAAGCTTATGTCCATAACGAGACAAGAAGGAATAATATGACACAAATATCCAAATTTATTAATTTAAAATCGAGTTTTGATCAAGATCGGGCACGATTGAAGCAAGTTGTATTTGACTTAAACGAGGCTACATTATTTTGAGATCGGGTCCTTGTCAATCCTGGCTGACTCGGCGCAATCTCGATCGAGCCGAGCCCGAGACGAACAAGAACTCGAGTTCGAGCTCCAACTGTCTCACCGCAACCGAACGTGATTCTGTTTCGATTCGCTGCCACTCGAGTTCGAGCTCGAACTGTCTCACCGCAACCCAACGTGATTCTGTTTCGATTCGCTGCCACTTGTTGGTCACTCTCGTCTCTGTCATCCACTCCAGGAAAGGGTAATCCTGTAATTAAAAGGAATCCGTTCGTTGTTGCGACTCTCCTGTACTCTTCGGCTTGGAAGCGGGCGCCGATGCCCCGATCGAAGAGGCTCCCAGCGGCCGTAGGCGGCGGCAGAAGGAGCGGCGGCGGCAGCACCGGCTTCCGTCCTCCCGTGGTGCTGCTCCTCTTCTTCTTTGTTCTCGCCCCTTTGCTCGTCCTTGCGGCCCGGCGCAGCACTCGCACCCTCGTTTCGCCCGGTGAGTCATGGACTCCTTCCTCGCTGGCTCGCTCACTCGCCGTCGACTCTAATTCTCGTCCTTAATGGGATTCTTATTTTCTTGGATTGTCTCTGTTTGAGGTTCGATTGCTTTTCTTGAGATCTGGGTTTGTGAGCCACTAAAACACTCAGATCTGGATTGAACATGCTTTTTTAAGATGTGATTTGGTTATTTTCTTGAAGATCTTGCGTGTACGATGGTTATGATGTACCAAATAGGTTCGGATCCGGCTCTCGGGCACCTCATTCTCGAATTCCCTGGCATGATTATTGCCCACAATTTTTAGCATGAGTTTGTGGAACCTGATTTATCTCCGGATACCCTTCTGATTTATGCTCGGTACCTCACCGCAGGAGCCGTATAGTGTGTACCTAAAGCTGCTGGTATTAGTCGTTTGGCATTGTTGTTAGATATTTGACAAGCAGAGTCCAAGAGTCTGAAGCTAAAACGAGATCTAGTTATATTTTAACTAAAATATATTTATTATTCTGAGACGTTAACACAACATCTGGTCGCAAAATTAAGAGTAAAGTGAAAGTATCCAATGAGCTATCCTATTGGAGATTATGCATGATTAGATTCTGGCCAACTTTAATGTAATACAACTGGAAGGATGTTAAGGCTTAAGGCATTGGAGATAGAAAAGAAAACCAAAAACAAAAAGCAAAACAAAGAAGGGAGCATTCGGTAAAACATACTCGATTTACAAAAAACCAATTTAAAGTATTGAAGATAAAGTAGCATTGCAAACACATGCCGGTCTTGAGGGAGAGAAAGACATTGATGTTTCCCTTCTTGAATAACTTTTACTTGATTGTGATTTTGAACCACTAGTTTCCAATGCTTGGTGTAGCTTAATAACATCAAGTTCTTAGCAGTTCAGGGTGTTGGTGGATTATGTTTGAATGTATAGGACAATTGGGACTTTGGAGGTTGAGGACTTAAATAATGTTGGAATATAAATGGTAGGGTAATTGTGGGATGGAACAGAGGATGAAATAGATATTGCTAAGTTTTTTGAAGAGATGATTTTAGAAATAGTTGGTCCGCGTGCTTGTTCACATGCGGAGTGGTATATAACATCTGGTACATACCAGTCTGAGCAAAATTAGGAACCTTGCTATGAATTACTAAAAGATGCTTTTGAGAAACTCTATTTATGTTATTTTGCATGTAAATATTTTCGTGAATAATGGATGCTATTTGAGGTACATTAGTGTTTTTCTGTCCTTGATACAGATCAAACAGGCAGTCCAAACTTCTCAAGCAAAAAGGTAGTTAGCCTTGAGCATATTTGTTGTTTTTCTACTCAAGAAATGCAACTGCCGTATATCTCACTTCTCACTCTTCCACAGGCGGCAGACTGGAGAGAACAGTTGGTGATCCAGCACCTAAAACCTATTCTGACAAAAGAGGTTAGTGACTAGTGAGAGATGCTCAAATATGCTTGTTCAGGATTAGTTACATTTTTCTGTGGTTATTGTATGAAATCTTTTAGTTGCCTTAGAATATGTGCCCAATGATTGCTGGTATTACTTTGTTATCTTGTTTAGTTATACTGTACATTAGTCATTACCTGCTGTTATGAGGCGATGGGGGCCTGGGTTTCCTTTCTCTCTTCTTTCGCTTTTCAAATTATTTGGTGGCTGTACGATGAACTTATCTTGTGTGTTCTCTTTGTAATACACAACTACATGTGCATTATCTATAGATGTATACTGATGGTGCTGGAATTTTGCTTGACTATCTGGATCATGTTTGTGCGCACTGTGCACTTTATCATTGGGAAAAACTTATCCAGTATGTTATCTATATTTCTTTTACATACGTACAAGAACTAATACTATGAAAAAACAAAGAAGATTGAAAAAATTCTACAAGAGATTAATATGGTGACTACATGCAATTTCTTCTTTGTTCTTTCGTTTGATCAATAGCCTTATCAGTTATTATTTGTCATCAGAATTGCTGAAAGGAATTAGGATGGGAAAATTTTTTGGTTTAACCCTGTAATGATTAAAACAGTTCTTAAGATATAAGGTTGCAACTTAAGACCTTGCTCAAGATGTCAAATATAGAGCTGTTTAAACAAATGTAACTTGCTTCTTGCTAGTTTTGTTACCCTGAGGAAGCCACTTCCAGACCAGAGAGTTGCCAGCAATGGGAAAGTTGCTATTTCCATCTGCACGTTGTTATCTTGTGGTTTAACCACCAGAATTTATTTCGCCAGCCTAGGTTGTCATCCTTTTTCCTCTTCCTCCCAAATTTCTATCTTCTTTATTTGGTATTTCTCTAACTTGTTTGTTTATATCAAGGTTCGCCGAACCGTACCGTACCGGCGTTTCGACGCTGGCTCGGTACGGTACGGTACGGCGTACCGAGCGGTATACCGAGGTGTACCGCTCGGTACACCTGATTTCACCGATTTATCCCTCCGAAAATACCTGAAAATTAAAAAAAAAGTTAGGATAGAGTTTTCAAGTTACAAATAAATATAGTAATAGTATAAGTTTAGAAAAATCAATGTAAATTTGGTAAAAATAGCATCACATATCTTTTTCGGGCTTTGAGGTAGTCTTGTTCGAGGTTCGTATTTCAGCTCGTTATAGATTGAAATATCTATAGAAAAATCAGTTGAATTGTTAGACTATTTTGTTACAATATAAACTCTAAAATTCAAATGAATTAAATAATCATATATCTAGATATACCTGATTGTTAATTCTACCACCAAAACGAACGACGGGCCTCCACGGGTGGTGGATCGGGGTCCTCGATCTGATACATATCAATATGATACTTTTGTTGGACCCAATCATGAAATTGATCCCATGACATAGTGTATTGATACACCGTATGCCATTGATGCATCAATGTGATACTGATCGTAGATTGATCGTCATAAATCATATTTGTCCGAGGCAGCTCTTGAGGCATATATTGGTGTTGTTCTGTATCATGCTGTTGCTTAGAGAAGGATGACCAACTATCACCATACTGTTGTTGCCCATATGATTCTTCATAATACGATGGTTGTGAATACGATGAGTCTCTTTCTGTGTCTATATCATGTATGCTCTGTCGCATTTGTTCATATTCATCCACTGCCTTCCCCTTCTCCTTTCCCTTCCGCGCATAAACTTAACCAGTACCTTGTCGAGTTCCATGATCTGAATCTTGAGTGGCATGTGTAAAATATTGCTCCTCAGTCCATTCACCACCCTCAAGTTGTGCAGACGAGACCAACGACTGCCCGGTATCACCGCCATCATCTGTTGAGGCACTGCTGTCCGTGTTGCTGTCATGTCTCTGGACCGAACGAGAAAGAGAATGTGATTGTGAAGGTGTCTCGTCGCCCGACTCGATTCTTTCCAACGATGCAACTGATGCTATTGCCTTCCCCTTTGCCTTTGCACGTTGGGCGGACGAGTGTGACCGTTGGGTATCGGTAGTTCCTCGAGCAGTTTGACTCATACCTCTTGATTAGAAAGTTCTTCCTCTTAATCTTCCCAAATTTACCTCGATTGAATTCACAAATCGTTGTTTTATAGAGTTTATGAGAGAAAAGAAATGTTTGAGAGAGAGTTTAAGAGTGTATAATGAAATAGGGGAGAGAAGATTAGTTTAAATAGGAGGAGAAATGGAATTGACCGTTGGAGCACTGTAGCACTGCTACAGTGTGGTAACGGTCGATTTCGACCGTTACCGAGTGGTATCGGGCGGTAACGGTCGAAATCGACCGTTACCGAATGGTACCGGGCGGTAACGGTCGAAATTTCGACCGTTACCGCCCGATACAGGCTTTTTTTGGTGTACCGCCCGGTAGAGGGCAGTCCGTGTACCGGTCGCCTCTCGGACCGGTACGTACCGCCCGTACCGGGCGGTACACATCGGTATGGCGAACCTTGGTTTATATAATTTTAAGTTGGTACCATACACCCACACATGGGCCCCATATATTGCAAAAGTTGGTATCTGTTTTGGTCAATCCTGTTTAGATCAGATGAGTCTCCCACTGCTTAGAGGCCAATACCTGCCTCAACAGCATTGGCTTGAGAGAAAGATTGTAGTCTACTACTGCATCGTGGCCTATTTCAACTTTCAATCCTATGTATTACATTTCACCAGGTAATTGAAGCGATATCTGCAAGCCGGCATGAGTTGGGACAGTGGAGTCTTGATTTTCTCAGACAAAATCATGTTTCTTCCTCATGGCAAGTTGATGGAGCTGACCATGCTAGCCAGAATAATCTGACTGTAACAGATGTAAATTTATTTTTTTCCATTTTTATGCTAAAATTATCTGGTTTAATGCAATGTAATGGTTTAAACTTTCCTGCTAATGTTGTTATGTTCATCTTCTTGAAGACACTTCAAAATGCTTCAGATGCTGAGAAAACATCTTTCAAAATGGGGGATGATGCTCGGGTTGGTTCTTTACCTACTGCAAATAAAGATTCTAAAGATAATTTAGGTAATTATTAGCTTCCTGTTTCCATTACAAAAGTTTTGTTATTGTTCTGTCTCCCAGTAAACAACTCAATTCTCTTTGTAATGCAGATGGACATCAACTTCTTGATTCACCTGCCAAAGTAGCTAGAAGGGTAATTGTTTCAGTTCATATGTTTAGTCTGTTACATGGATTCATTCATTTGTCTAAATAGCATTCAAATATTAATATTATTGCTATTTTTATTTGGGATTTTCTTGAGAATGATATCAATATTGTCAAATTTTACTGTTTTTGATCACATGTTTTTTAGTTGCTTAGAAAGGCCTTTGAAAAAAGTAGTTAACCTTTAATTGCTTCAAGTTTGCTTTCACAACTTAAAGAAACAGGTGACCTGGTGTATCAGGCTCCCACAAGTATTTTCTGTTAAATTCTTTTATTGTTTAGAAATATTTGCTTATCACTTTGCTTATTCAACGTAAATTCTCTTTTTATCATTTTATCTCTGTTTGGTATTCTTATGTATTAGCAACTGAGAGAGAAGAGGCGAGAGAAGAGGGCAATGGAGTTGGTTCAACAGGATGATGAGGCACTGGTTAAGCTTGAAAATGCTGCTATTGAGCATTCAAAAGCAGTGGACTCTGCCATCCTGGGAAAATATAGTATATGGAGACGAGACAATGAAAATGAAAATTCTGATTCAACAGTTCGATTAATGCGTGACCAAATAATCATGGCAAGAGTCTATATGGTAATTGCTAAATCAAAGAACAGGCTTGATCTTTACCAGGAATTGCTAACTCGAATCAAGGAAAGCCAACGTGCCGTTGGAGAGGCCAATGCTGATTCTGACCTCCATCGCAGGTGAGATTTCTTTTCATATACATATAATTTTTCTGTATGTGCTTATTTATATAAACATTTCTACATCCACATCTTCCTAGTGCTCCTGAGAAGATAAAAGCAATGGGCCAAGTTCTGTCAAGAGCGAGAGAAGCTTTGTACGACTGCAAGGCAGTAATTCAGAGGCTCAGAGTGATGCTTCAGTCTGCTGATGAACAAGTTAGGAGCTTGAAGAAGCAAAGCACATTTCTTAGCCAATTGGCTGCAAAGACAATTCCCAATGGAATCCATTGCTTGTCTATGCGCCTCACTATAGACTATTACCTTCTCCCTCCAGAGAAAAGAAAATTTCCTAGGAGTGAAAATTTAGAAAATCCAAGTCTTTACCATTATGCTCTCTTCTCTGACAATGTTCTGGCTGCATCGGTAGTTGTCAATTCAACAATCATGAATGCTAAGGTAGCATCTACTTGATTTCTCTGTTCTTTAAGTTTTGAATTTGAATATTGTCTTTCTGACACACATGTGGTTCTTATTACAGGAGCCAGCCAAACATGTATTTCATCTGGTTACTGATAAATTGAATATTGGAGCAATGAACATGTGGTTTTTGTTAAATCCTCCAGGGAATGCAACTATTCATGTAGAAAATGTTGATGATTTCAAATGGTTGAACTCTTCATACTGTCCAGTTTTACGACAACTCGAATCTGCTGCCATGAAAGAGTACTATTTCAAAGCTGATCATCCGACAACTCTATCAGCAGGTTCTTCCAATTTGAAGTACCGAAATCCAAAATATTTGTCTATGCTGAACCATCTACGGTTCTATCTTCCGGAGGTTTATCCCAAGTTGGATAAAATCTTGTTTCTTGATGATGACATTGTTGTCCAGAAGGATCTGACAGCATTATGGTCTGTAGACCTTAAAGGCAATGTAAATGGTGCCGTGGAGACCTGTGGTGAGAGCTTCCACCGTTTTGACAAGTATCTTAATTTCTCAAACCCTCATATTGCTCGAAACTTTGATCCTAATTCATGTGGCTGGGCATATGGGATGAATATCTTTGACCTTAAGGAGTGGAAGAAGAAAGATATAACTGGAATTTATCACAAGTGGCAAAACATGGTAAGTATATGGAATAATATTTTATCATTTAGTTCTTCAAAGTTAAATATGATGCATGTATAAAGAATGTCATGTATACTTAAGGATAAAAAGGTGCATTACAATTGGAACTTATCATGCTTTTGTTTCTTAACTTTGAATATAAAACTGCTAATAGGTCTTCATGCAGTGACATGACCATTGGCATGTGTTAAGTTCTATGCAGTTTCTATATGAACAATCAGAAAATTTAACTCAGTATAATAGAAACTGCACACAAACCTGTGTTTTGGTTTAACAAGCATTATAACTACCATAACTGTTGTTCCTTCTCATAGAATAGCATTATGATTTTATTCAGCATGCAGGATTAAGGCCACAGATCTATTCTCCTCTGATTAGCATCTGGAATGTCTTATTCTACATGTATGTTTAATTATATGCCCTTCTTGTGTTGGAAACATTAGCTTTTGATAAATATTATCTGACAGTCTATTTTCCTTGTTGTCTGCATTTGATAAATATTATCTGACAGTCTATTATCTGATTAGCTTTTGATAAATATTATCTGACAGTTTATTTATTTGAGGGGACCCATCGGTACTCTATTCTGTATTGCTACAAACTTTTAACTCCACCGTTACCCTTTCTTATAATAAATTTTGAAGCTTTCTTCATTGTAACAATCCTTCTATTATTCCTGTCTTAGTAGCAATTAGTTGCAATTTTAAGCATAGTAACTTGGGTTGTTGTACCATTTATCCTCGATGGATTAAATTGTTTTCTCATCTGAGGTTCACTGGCATGGTGATCTTATAGCATTCTGCTTACTATATTTTTTCTCTGTACTCTTAATTTAGAATATATTGTAAATATACTGAACTTCCATTGCAGTTTTCTTTGATGCATATTTACATGGTGGTCTCACTTCCACTAGAATTGTTTATAGAAGTGACTTCAGATACAATGACTTCAGACATAACAGCCCTTTGGTTTTGCTATTTCTTCTGAAGTTTGGCATCCATTTCACTTCAGATACAATAACACATAATCCCGACAAATTACTGCTTCATTGGCAATTTTAAAGTGAAATGCTTTAATCGGAATCTTGGCATAACTATGCTGAATTTTAGTCACTGCCCGCCTAAGTCCATGGATGTGACATGGCTCACTTAATTCTAGTGCTTGGCACATGCAGTCTTTTTCCTTGTTCACATGACACTTAAATTAAATGAGGGGTTAATTTGAATGTTTGACCTCGTCTTGTGGTGCCAGTTAAATAGTCATCATTTTAATAATCTAAGAGCTTTGAGCTGATAGAAGTTCAACAGCCTCTGTATGGAGATATTAAAAGGGACATATAATTATGAGTAGACGTATACTGCCTTGTTGTAGGAATGACTGTTAGTCACGTCAATACAATATGTTTCAAAGAACATGTTACATCAGTTGTCCTTGGCAAATTATTTTTAGTTTTTCATAATATTTATAACCAATTTGCAGATGTAGACATACTCGAATTTCCAACAGCATTTTTCTGTCACTGTATTGCATGCATGTATTCTTATATGCCATTACATAAGCGCATAAGGAGCACTTACTTATAGTTTTAATAATTATTTTTCTCCCTCTTTGTTGTCTAGAATGAAGATAGAGTGCTGTGGAAACTCGGGACTCTTCCTCCAGGACTACTGACATTCTATAAACTGACACACCCGCTGGACAAATCATGGCATGTTCTTGGCTTGGGTTATAACCCTAGCATTGACCACTCAGAGATACAAAACGCTGCCGTCGTCCACTATAATGGGAACATGAAACCTTGGTTGGAGCTGGCAATGACCAAATACAGGCCATATTGGACCAAGTACATCAAGTATGATCACCCTTATGTTCGGGGATGCAAGCTAAGTGAATAGGAAGAATTAGAAAGTGCAGGCCAGAAAACAGCTCCACTTGCTGAAGAAGTTAAGGTAATGGTTTGTCCATCTTATTTCCTTTAAGCTGGTGATTTGTAATGGTTTGTCCATCTTATTTCCTATTCCCATGAATCAATTTTAGATCCCATGACGTTATTCTCCTCCTGTGTAAATTTCCCCCTGTTGTTTGAGCCCCTTTGATGGAGGGAGATTCCCCAGTGCTTTATTGTGTATCAGTACATGTAGAAACTTTATGATGGTAAGAGGGAAGCAGTTTCGGACTCTCTTTCCATGTACTTTCTTTTCTCTTCTTGCAGGAACTTTTTTTGTGACAATATTACCTGTAAAGAATAGTGTTCTGGGCATGCGGATTTATATTGTTTTGCATTTGTGTTCGTTGAGCTTCTCCCTCGTTAAGGAGCAGTAAAAGTAGTTTATCATGCTTATCTTTCATGGAGTTGGATGATCATAAGTCTATGTAGGGCTTAGATCCTGAATGCATCATCATTTTCCGTGTTGATGGAGCCTACGCTGATACCAAAAAAATTATCCGGTGATGGAGAATCGATTCCATTTTGTTGCTTTGTTGGATTGCATGGTATATATACACTTCATATTGGCAACAATGAAACTAGTAAAATAATGAACCTACAAGTGTATGGTCTTGAAATTTTTTTTATAAATTGTATCATGGTAAAACCCCAAATAAGCCCTAACCTTACAAAGTTCGATTTAGTTTTAAAATTGAATCGAACTAAATTGGAATTGCTGATTTTTGTTCTTGGTTTTGGGAAATCAGAATTGATGATGATGATGATAGTATTATATGAACTTTCTAAGTATGCTTGTGTTTAAAATATTTTTGAAAAACAAAGATAATTTTCTTACAAAATATTTATATTTTGGGTATTTTTCAAGTAATACTCCCGATTTTTCTCAAATAGTACCCTCATAGTACCCCTAATTCAAAAAAAATTAAAAGTTTACACGCCTATTATAGTATTTTGGCTTATTACAATAGTTTTGGTCTGTTACAATATTTTGGTTACCATAATAAAGCCTATTTATAAATATTGTAAATAAGTCAAATGGAATCAAAACATACTAGACCAGTACTTTTGGCCAGGCCGGGATCGATCCACTCAATCTCCTACCTTCATTGACTGGCTGGTAGTGCTCTTTATCGACCTCTTCTTTGGAGAGAACACTGTGCGTTCGCCCACCTTATCGACAAGCATTGTATCTAAGGATGCTCGTTTGCAGATCCATATCTATGCATAAAAAAAGAAAAAGAGGAGATTAAGTGGCAAGCAGTTCAAATAAACTCTTACCTAAAAATGATTTCAATTCCTTACCACGAGTAGCTGGGCTTAATCGACAAGCCATTACTCGCTCATCTCAAGGATGGTGGTGGACTCGAATAGGGTTGTAGATAATCTTCTAAATTGTTTTATTTCCATCCGTTGCATTCTCGGAGCAGCATCGGAAAACTTTCAATTAGGTCGATTCAAGTTGATTGGCCAATTGTGTCTTGAAAAAATAAAAAAAAACCTCATCTTTCAACCTTTACTAGAGGTCGGAGTATCCTTTACCTCACGATCGAGTCAAGTAGAGATGAAGTATGCTGACTTAATGAAACACAAACTATAACCGGTGATAAGGAATATAAAATCAATTAGTCATCGTTTGTCATGTCAATGTCATATGAGGCCAACACCCTTATATCCATAAAGATCAAAGCCTAAAAGGTTGCTTGAGTCAATTATCGAGTTGTCAAGCTATCATGTTGCCGAGTTGCCTTCTTGTAGAATATTAATAAAATATTCACAAAAAAATTAGAAGGTAGTTTAGGTTGGTTACAAACCAACATCTTAGTAGAATATTTGTAGAAATATTTTCAGAAGATCAAAAGGTAGTTTGAGTCGATTACAAACTAACTTCTTTATGAAATATTCACAAAAATATTCCCAGAAAATCAAAAAGGCAATTTGGGTTGAATAGGCTCTCCTATAGAATATTCATAGGAATATTCCAAGAAAAATTAAAAGATAATCCAGATTAGTTATAAATTATCTTCTCTACATGATTTTCACATGATATTCTCCCCCTTTGAGGTTAGTATAAAAATACGTCCTTAGCTCCATGTTAGGGAGGAGCGAAAAAAAGAGGAGAAAAGGTGCAACTAAGTACTAACTTTGACTTAGGAAACCCCTCTCGATCTTGGTCTTTGTATAGGAATGAGGCTAGAGAAGCCTCGCTCTACTTGGACTATTCTCGCATATGAATTAGAGCCACATCATGCTAATACAGATATCAACGATATTTGTCCTCGTACACTCCTCGACAAATATTAGGAGAAAGTATTAGGAATTTGGTACTATTTGGGCAAGTGAGAACTTCAGATAGTTGAAAGTAGCCTCAACAAAAAAATAAACGAAGGGAGAAATAAAGTCATGCCTCGAGTGCATTCGTGTTAGTGCAAAATATGTGATACAATATATAAGATTGGTCGTTAGGTTGAGCAAGCACCAGCTTGAACTTGATCGGAATATGATAGGCCTCTTGAAGAATCTTTAGGTTAGAGGTCTTTATTGCTGAGTCCAAGTTAAAGGACTCTACATTAGATGGCCAAACTGCACCACAAAATGGATTCACCTCCACTAATGGAGTAGCTTGCATTGGAGTAGCTAACTCAGCTCCTTTCAACTTTCGTTGCCTAGGGGTGGTGATGGGGATAACATCCTATTTGAGTTTAAGGTATTGCAGGAGGAAGCTAAGGAAGATATTATAGATCTTAAGCTAGGTTGCTGGGAAGCCTTGAGAGTTTGTTTGTAGAGTCTTTGATTGTGAGTGCAAGTGAGAAATCCTTTAAGCAATTGATGGGTATTTATAGGAGAGGAAGATAATATTCCACTTGCCTAATCCTCCTTTTGACTCCTCAAATGCTTCAAGTAAAGTATGACATATAATGCCATTAATATGACTTAGGATGCATAATGCTATCCTAGGGTCATAATGGTTAGACAAATCATCATCGTGATTGTAATCAAATATGTCACAATCTACGTAATGACCATATGTCAGCAAGTCAATTTGCTATGACCCCTCTTTATTATAGGTAGGTATGATGCGTGCAATTATATTCGAATCTACTCATATTCTTTTGCTCACCGATGGGGTGGTGTGCCTTGCATGTGCGTCAATTGAACCCTCACCTCACCGTACGACGATGACATTGATAATATACACTATCGTTCCTAGTTACCTGACCCTATCATGTTATCGCACCAAGTCTTGTGGCCTTTTGTGTGTTATTACACCTAGTTGTTTGACCTTATCGTGCCATCACACTTGCCCTATCCTCCGTGGGTCATTACATTTGGTCTCATGACTCTATCACGCTATTACACTTGTCCCTTTGGCCCTTTGTGCATAAGTATGTGTGGTTGTCTTATCCTATGGTGCCATCACACCTACGATCATCCGTGTGCCCCCATAAATGGTCATTTGATCAATAATACGTCACTTAGCACAGTTTCTCGATCCTTTGCGTATTGCCATCTTCAATTTTTTCTGAACCAGTACGCCATCGTCCATTGATGGCCGGTAATTATCGAAACGGTGCCGGTCGCTACTTAAATGCACTCGACCCCGGCACCACAGCCGACGGCACTCTTTCGCCGTATAGAGTAGAGTAGTTCCAGTCCAACATCCAATTCCAAACAGCACGACCGCGAGAGCGGTTGATCAATCCGGAGATCCGATTCGATCGGATCTGGCAGAGGCGAGCGGCGCTCCGTCCTTATTTGATGGGGGTGGCGGCCATGGCCGCCTTCATGGGAGTCCGAGACGCCATATCAACGGGCGCCGGCGGAGTGGCTGCATCGGTGGCGATGGCAGCTGGTGGATCTCCGGACGCTGCCCTGAACTTCGGCGACGGTGCCGTCCTTCCCTACTCGCCGGCCAAGGTGAAGGCTGCCCCTAGGGGCCGCGCATCCTCGTGGTCCTCCCTTCTCCTCCTCCTCGGCCGCACTCGGAAGCTCGCCAAGGTCCGGCTCGTCCTCGCCGCCGGTGTCCTGCTCGCCCTCGTCCTCCTTGCTAGCCCGGTGGGGCCTCTCATTGGGTGGAATCACCAGCCGTCTTCCTCCGCCTCCTCGCCCTCCAGGTATTATCTCACTGTCCCTGGGTCTCCTTCTATTCAAGTAGTATTTAGACGCCATCAAGTTGTCATTTTTAATACGGCTTGAAGAAATTTGGAAAATGTATTGTTTTATCTTGCTTCAATGACCTAGGAGTCCTCTTGTTTCAAGAATTTGTTCTTGTTTCGACTCTGATCTTGGCTTAATCTTTTATTTGAGATTGTAATGGAAAGTAAATAACAAAAAGAAAACAACTGTTCAGTTATGGGGGGTTAAAACCCCTCGTAGTTCATGCCATTTTGGGACCATTTGTAGCTCAAAGTGGAAGACTGAATGAGGTCGGATATTTATGGAAAGGGAGAATCATGATCTTATTTCTTGTGGAAGATGAGCTGAACATTTATCTATTATAACAAAAAAACACCTTCCATAATTCTGAATCCAGCTTGACAGTATATCTACAATTCCTGGGACAATAAATTCCAAAATTGGCTGGATATATAGCTTATCTACTTGAAACTATGGAAAATGAAAGCATAATTGTCTACCGGAAGCAACTGCTAGTATTTTGGTTCCTTTGGCATGACAGGTTGTCTATGGTCCATTTTAAGAGCCAAGACATGGACCATCATGTTCCATATGCAAGGCAGATATGAGATATAAATAAGTTGTATGGATCAAATTCTGGGAACTTGGATAGAATTTGAAATAGTGGAGAGCTTCACACCTAAAGAAAATAAGTCAAAAATAACAACAGAGATAGATAGAGAGAGTGGATGTGTGTTCTATCAGTAGCATTAAAGTTGACTAGAGCTTTTTTCTATAGGGGAAAATCCAAAGGGAAGTGAGATCATGAGATGGGTAAATGGTTGTGAAATAGAATTATGACGAGTATTGATCAAATTGGTCCCACTACCATACTTGAAATTAAAATTGTTAGAAGACTGATTTAGGCTACAACATTAACCTTTACTCTTTCAGTTTATTTATCATGACTACTTGTCATTGGCCTGCTAAGAAGCATGGATCCTTACATATGCTTCCAATGTCTACGTTGGGACACATCCAAAAAAACAATTATTTTGGATACTTTATTATTGGATACTTCAAATAATATTTGTATTTCTATCTATAATGCATGGGCACCAATGAGCCCATATAAATGCAACAGTCAGTTAAATCCTAAGAAAACAGATGTATCACAACATGAATTTGGGAGCAAAAAAGTTATTAAAGCATTGATGCAAGCACAAAACCCAGTATCTCATAAACATAAAGTCCAAAACTTGAAACTTGAAATGGATTTTACTATGATGGATTCATTGACAATTCTATGCTGTTGAAGAAGTAGCATAATTAGTGGAGGTTCTTGGAAAAAATAATTCAAGGTGGTCTTCTCATAACATAGCATAACATAAGTTCCAAAAGAAAAAGGTCCTCCGAAAATTTGATATGAAAATTGAGGACAATGAAGATATTGAGTGATTATAGAAGTATCTGAAGGTTACCTTCCATTTTGATATGATTGGCAATGAATGATGTACAAATGACACATGATATAAATCTTCTTGCGATGTGTTTTCCAATGGAGGTTAGGATTTTATACTTCTTTTGGTGTTCTTTTATCTTAGCAACTTTCTTTCTAGTTTCTATTGTGTCAGAAATTGCACAGACCTGCCAAAATTGGTGTCCATTTATGAGTTATTTGGACACCAAAATTAAAAATGCTATTCTCAGCTTTTAAGATTTTAATGGTATGCAATTGCATTATTAAATGTTATACTACTGCTGATTTTATTAATTATTTCCATCATCAAATTATAGATTCTTTGTCTCCACATTTGGTCCTTGTACTTATCCAAGTTGCTTATTGTACTTTAAGGGATGGCTACATGGTGCTTATTAACACTTGGAGGCGCAATTCTCTTCTCAAGAAAGCTGTGGCGCATTACGCATCGTGTCCAAAAACTGATGCAATACATGTAGTTTGGAGTGAGAATGACCCACCACCAGAGAACCTTAAAACCTATCTCAGAAATATTATAATGTCACGGTCCAGGAACTCACAGAAGCCTAAACTCCAATTCGACTTGAATGAGGAGGATAATTTGAATAATAGATTTAAGCCAATTAACGGTTTAACAAATGATGCAATATTTTCTGTTGATGATGATCTATTAGTTCCTTGCTCTACACTGGAATTTGCATTCACAGTATGGCAAACTACCCCAGACACGATGGTTGGTTTTGTTCCTCGCATGCACTGGTTGGATGAGGAGGTGAGTCATCTACTTTTTCGTGTGTTACATTTTGTCTATAATTGTCTGGAAGATCAAGTTATGGACTTCTGACAGATAACAAACCACTATAATATGCTTATTTACCCTTAAGATTTCCTTTCTATGCAGTCAGGAAAAGATGAATATTTGATTGGCCTATTTCATATGATTCCTTACACTTGGATTTGGTAGAATTTGTGTCCCTTTCTCTATATTCTCAAGAGTGGATTTAAATACTAATTCAAAACCGGTTTCAACAACTTGTTCGACTGGTACGGTACTAGAATACAAGGCAGTTATTTGATCCTATACCAAAGGTATGTAATTCGCTCGGACTGGTATGTACCAGTCGTTGGTTACCAGTCCGGATGTGAACCGGCATATGGACTATCCAATATCGGACAGTCCACATGCAATACAAGGCTTACTTGGTGGGGGCAGTAAGCCTTGTGAACTGAATGGTAAGCTCGGTTCTCCATAACAATATCTTTTGAAGCTGGTTGGACATTACTCGATTAGCTAGGGCCATTGTTTGGATTAAGTCCAATCTGCTCCAAAACAAGTTAATTCATGGAACTACAAGATGATGGGAATGCAGTTTTCAAGATTCACAACAAATGAACACTAATGGGCCCTAGCTTTTACTGTTTAAGAGCTTTTAAAAGCAAGCTTAAGATAATTATCACCTAGGGACACATACACTATAGTAATCATCTCAAGTCACATGATCTCACCTAGGAACATTTTCTGCCTCTAACATTTCATATTACAGAAGAATGGTGTGGTTTATTACAAATATGGTGGCTGGTGGTCAGTATGGTGGACAGGCACTTATAGTATGGTTCTTTCAAAAGCAGCATTTTTCCATCGGAAGTACTTGGATATGTATACTTACAAGATGCCATCAACAATTCACGATTATGTAACAAGAGAAAGGTCTGCAGTTGACAGTGATTACATTTTTACATTGGTTTTGCATTTTCATCTGTTTACTCATATATGGTCTTTGCAGGAATTGTGAGGACATTGCAATGTCACTACTTGTTGCTAATGTCACTCAGGCTCCTCCCATCTGGGTCAAAGGTGACGTGGCGAATGCTCGATTTCATTATTCTATATCAAGAATTTCCTTTGTGTTTAGTGAAGAACAGACAATAGTTGTGAGTTGTGACATCTCAAAACCAAAAATGCATTGCCTTGAACACAAGTAACATTTGTTGAAATTATGTAAACTAATTATAATACGAGACAAAACATATTTTGGCAAGTTGATGATATAGATTGGTTGCTAATATATAACAATATAGTCCACAGACTGCTGCTCTTACCACTTCCATCACAACAATTCTATAACATCATTCCTGGGTCTCTCGTTGCTTTGGCAAAAAGCATTAAGGATAAATCACCAACCACTTCCCTACTGTTTGGATTTGATCAAGTACCTGTAAATTGATATTTTATGAGATTACCTTGATGATTTTAGCTGTGGTTACTCTGGTAGATTCCTGATTTCCCTTTTAAGAAACAAAAGATAGATGATGAGTACTCTTGCTATATACATTAGTATATTACCTTTGCAGAATTCCTTAGAAAATAGATCTAGAATTGGACTATTATTTTTATGCATCAAATATCTTGGAACCTCTTAAACACAAAATTATTCAACAAGTCTTTTGAAATTATGAAAAAGAATGCATGGTTCTTTTTTTTTGAATTAGCATCTTTGGTTGACTAATATTCTAGTGTGTATTTCATAGGCAACACCTAGATGACATTACCGTTTTTATACTCTACTCAAGTTACATTAAAGCCATCTTTTTTCTTCACGGGTACTTCTCTTGTATCAAGGGTAGCTATTTCCAATAAAAAATATGTTATGTAAAGCCAGATTGGATCTTAAATTGGAGATCCTTTAGGAAATTTAGGCCACGAAGAAGGCTCTTTGAATTACATGTACTGAAGGAAAGCCCCTTGTTTACAAAGTATATTTATTATAATGTTGAAGTGCCTTAGGATTATAGGAAAAAGACCAATGGCAGCCTTCAGCCATGTGTTATACTTAAACCTAAACAGTGCATGAGGCTCCCACTAATGTAAGATCTGAGAGTCACATATCATACTTCTACGTTATATCTTAATATATTCGTCTATATTGGGCTAAGGTGAATCTATTTGTGACCTCAAAATGAGCTGAAGTCTGGCTTCTGAGTTATAATACTGCTCTTTGGCATGGTTAATGATTTTAGTGAATATTATTTTCTATTTGACATTCTTTAGATGCATCAATTGTAGGGCCTGCACTCACATTATTATGGAGTTTTTTTTAACAGGAAAGATACATGAGATTGGTAGCTATGGTATTAGCAGTTTGGCAGGCCATAACAAAAGGAGGAATAACTGCCTCAATGACTTCATTTCCCTTTACGGAGCTGTTCCTTTAGTTTCAACCAACATAAAGGCTGTAGATGCACGAGAAGATTGGTTCTGGTAAACGAAAGGTCATCCTCTGAAACTGCATTTATCAACATGCAAGTAGACAAATCACCCATGTCCTGTTTCAATTCTGTTTATCTTCTTGCTTGGTCTCTGTGGTGAGGACTTACATCTGCAGATTTTGCCACTGAATTCTTTCTTCATTTTAAATGTCCTGATCTTCTTACCTTGAGAGCATGGTAGGAACACTTCATTCTTTTTGCCAAAGCTGTGTTAGCAGACATTTGTTATACCTAAACAATGTTTACGAGAGTTATGAAACAACCACTGAATTTGAATTTAGTGACACAAACACTTTATTTCTATATTCCTTGGCATTGACAATTTACTCTAGTGAATTTACATTGGTCATTTTTTTCAAGGATTGAATTGATCTCTGAAACCATGCTTTAGCACATCTTCAAATTGGAGTGGAGAAAGAAATAGCTCAGAGAAGCTTGATATTAAAATGTGGATTATCAGAGGTTATATTAATTAATAATCATAGTGAACACCTAATCCTTAGAACATGACCTTTTGGATCTTGTCTTGATCAAACAATATCAGTATATTGTAATCTCATCCTTCCATCAACATAATGCATATTAGAAGAAGATATCACTCAATTTTTAACATGTTCAAGCATTACACATAAATGTCTAGAAACATGAAAAAGCAAGTCAGCAAAACTTGACAAGAAATCAGCCATAGATGAGAAACATGGAGATTGTTTACTACAGTGAAGTAAATACAAATATACTGTTAGAGAGAGAGAGAGAGAGATTAATGGGGAATTCTCTCTCAAATCTGTAGGTTAACAGGAATGATTGTCTATATAGCTACCCCCAATCTAAACCTTTGTTCTTGTGGTGGTAAGGTCATTGCCACTAATGATTATTGCTTTAGCTAATGTCGACCTGAGGAACAAAACCTGGGGAATGCGAATGTTATAATAGATTCTATGGTGATGTATAACTTTGCTATTGATTGCAATGGGTTCTTAGAACCTAATGCTTATTGTGCAGGGATAGGGTATGTTATCATGGATAAACAAGGAATCGTTGCTGCTGGTTGTCCTCCTTGCCGTGTGCATAGTGTCAAAGCAAAGCAGTTTCTGAAGGATTCAGGAGAGCCAGAATTGATGGCCTGAAGAATCTGTGAGATCGGATGCATTGTAAGTGATGAACTGACTCAATGGAAAAGTGGAGTTCATTGAAGCCACCAGAAGCTCGATAGTTGAAGACGTTTGAAATTTGATATATGTTAACAAGAATGTAACTATTTTGGTTCACAACTTTTTGCAAAATTTGGTAGAACGGAACCATTATTGGCAGTTGAAGTCAGCTTGCTTTTGGTATCTGGAAACATTTCTTTGTGCCTAGTGGACAGTTGATAGAAGCTCTACTTTAAAAAAAATAAAAAAACTATTATATTAAATAACATGTATGATACTCGCATTTGAATTTGAACTACCTATCATCGAGACCCAGAAGCTATACTTTAATTTTAAGATAAAAAAAAAATGGAAAGCACTTGTGAAATATATATTTTTTGAGTTTTTAACTGATAAGGAAAATTATTGTCGATGTTTGAGTCGACTCGATGTGATCCAAACTCCAGAGCATAGGAGTGTCTGAGGTAAAAGTGTCGAGCAGACATCACCTGCACTAAGACTGATATCGGGAAAAAATTTTTTATCCGAGTTAGTGATCGAGGTATTTTTATAGGTATGAATTATTTTTTAGAAGAGAGCCCTTCGGTATGACATTGAGGATTATCTTTTATACCTAGCCTTAGAAGTGACAACTTGTAATTGCTCCACTGTCTCTCTCTTGATGTTTTTTCTTAACATAGATTAGGTTATCTCAACTCATATGCCTTAAGCACATTTTGCCCTATGCCTCTGCCATAATATATTTCTCTTGACACAGGTTGAGTTGTTCTAACTCATACATCTCGAGCACATTTCACTCTACACCTTTGTTATGGTAGATTTCTCTTGGTGTAGGTCAGGTTATCCCGACTCATGTCTTGGGCAAATTTTGCCCTACGCCTCCGTCGTGATAGATTTCTTTTGGTATAGGTTGAGTTTTTCTAACTCATATACCTTGGGCACATTTTGCCCTGTGCCTTCATCATGACAAATTTCTCTTGGCATAGGTCGAGTTTTCCTAACTCATACGCCTTAGACACATTTTGTCATACATCTCCGTTGTAGCGAATTTCTCTTGGTGTGAGTTAGGTTTTCTTGACAAACATGCTTTAGGCAAATTTTACTTTATGCCTTCGTCATAATGGATTTCTCTTGACGTGGATTGGGTTATCCCGACTCACATGACTCTAGCACATTTCGCCCTATAGCTTCACTATGGCAGAGATTTCTTAGCATAGGTTGAATTTTTCTGATTCACATGCCTTGGGCACATTTCGCTCTGTGCCTCCATTGTGATAAATTTCTCTTGGCCTGAGTCAAATTTCCTCAACCCATATGCCTTAAACACATTTCACCCTCTGCTTCTACCATGACGATTTTTTTTTTTGGTGTGGGTCAAGTTGTCTTGACTCACACACCTTAGGCATATTTTGCCTTACACCTCTATTGTGACAGATTTTGAGTCCTCCACCCATCATGGTGGTTGCAAGTCATCTCTGCACCATAATGAATTTCGAATCTTCCTCTCATCATGGTAGGTTGCAAGTCGTCCCTCCGTTATGGTGGATTTCTAGTCTTCCCTTTGCCATGGTGGATTTTAGGTCCTCTCTCTATCATGGCAAATTTTGGATTCTCCTGCTATGGATGGTTTTAAGCCCTCCCTCTACCATGGTAGGCCTTAGGTCCTCCCTCCATCGTGGTGAGCTTTAAGTTATCCCTCCGTCGTGGTGGATTTTGGATCCTCTTGCTATCGGTGTCTTTAGAAATTTTTTCTCAAATGGACACTTGTCTTGATCATAAGAGGAGAGATATCAACATTCCTTTATAAATCCCCTCCTCTTATAGGGCAGGATCCATCTAGAAACCCCAACCTTCGGAGCCTCCCTAGAAACTTTCAGTCTCACCCCCAGGGCCTTCTTACGAGGGTTCTACACCTTGCCCCTATTCTCGGTAGGGTGGGCTAGTCCTTAAGTCCCTCATCCCGGCATTAGTCCTGCAACCATCTAGTCAATCATCCTGCTATTTCGTCTCAGGTCAAGATATCTTTCCTCTCTCATACAAGTTCCTTTGATCGTCAATCGATTGAGATTTGTACTCCGTCTTTGGACAATCCAAGGGCAAAGGAGGTCACATCCTCCCCTTCCTTGAAGGAGGCATCTCCCATTAACCTGAAGTTTTTTCTGGACTCAAAGTTTATAAAAAGTTTATGACTATGACTTAGTGATGAGTATGCCGCTCTTAGATCCCTTGTGAACTATATATTATATTTCTGTCGAGTTTGACCTACAAGTCCCCTAACCCAGTTAATGCCCTTTTGACACCACACTCAGGTCTTTTTGCTTATCTTGTGACGCTCTCAAGGTGAAACTCCATCTTCTCCTCCATTCAGTGATTGTGTGCTACCTCCAATGATGAGGGATATTTGCCTTCTCCAATGACGTCAAACTCATGTTGCTACCTAATAGTGTTCATTGGAGAATGCCAACGTGCCTAAATTACTCTAACTTACACTCTCTTTACTGTTTATTTTCAGTTATACAAGGGGAGAAATAGCTATCACTTTACTGCTCAAGTGGGGTTTCAAGATCAGTGGTGCCCCTTCCAATAACAATGGTTGGAAGGAGTGTTTTTTCTTCATTAGTTAAAGTCGAGATTGGGGATTCAACCTCACTTGATTGGAACATTATATTGATAACACCCTTCCCTTCCTATCGGACGAGAAGGCAAATCAAGTGCTTTGACTGAGGGATATACTCTTTTCCTCTAAGATAGTTCAAAAGATAGATGAAGACTAGCTGATTGACACGGGTCTCAACCCTGCTCCTCGAGGTATGACTCGAACCTTCCATCGCTTCAGTTAACCTTTCTTTTTAATCCTTAACCTTATGATTTAGACTTTTATAGACATGGATCTATACTCTTTGATGAGGAAGGTGCCTGGTTCCTCGTTGGACATGGCGAAGCCCCATTCAATCCAATTTGCCACTCGCGAACCATCAATAGAGGCGTTGGACTCTCCTCGATCTAATCACCATAATAGCATCAACAAACAGAGGAAGAAACACAAAGTTATTGCAAGGAAAGTTTTGTGCCCTTAGAGGGATGATGTGTCCGAGAAGTCATCCCAAGAGAGAGAGCCTCCCACCACTACGACATTGGAGCCTCTCACCATTATGGCACCAGCACTCCTAAGATGCCAAAGTTTTAGGTCATCTTTAAGAAAAAGAGGAGTAGGCCAGGGTCAATGTTGGACCTATGCAAGGGGAAGCCCCAGCCCTTTACAGCTTTACAGATGGCTGACCTACTGAATTTAACCCTGAATGTACTATAGCCCAAGTATAAACTCTTAGAAGATGTAAAAGGTGTGGGGCGAGAGCATAGCTACGGAGTAGTACTACCATGGTCCTTATACCTAGGGATGGCAAAGTAATCTACTACTCTCCCTTGGAGGTCTTGATTGATACTTGCTATCGAAATAAAGTGGTGGTAAGTTAGGCCGTGGCTAGCTCCTTCGATTTCACCTTGCTTACTAGCTTACTTTTGATTCACAGCACTACCACTACGTGACAGCTCTCATTGATCATATATAGGTTACTAACTACAAGACATCCATCAGGTTAAAGAAAGGTCTTGAGAGAATAGGGGTCACCTAGTATAAATTCGAGTACCAAATCACTTTGGCTCATTTTAAGGTGAGATACCCTAAGCTAAAGCTTGAGGAGAATCTATTCACGGACTACTTTGAGGGCCAGAATCTCTTAATGTTGACTAAGATGCCCTTCAATGATAGCTTTTACTCGCCATCCATCCTATCGCTTGAGCTGTCGTCTCCAACTTGATCCCCTTTTTAGTTGTCGAGTTGGTCTACCTAACTAGTTCCTTTTGTCTACCCCACTGATACCTTAGTTTAGCAGGTTGGGGCTTCACCTTTAATGTAGAAGCTCGACCTGGTTGATGTAATCCTTCTAGAAGTAATGATATTTTCTCTTTTCAGTTTGTAACTAGCACTTTAAAGATACATTCTACAATTGACACCCTAGGCCTAGTAGACCAACATCTAATGCTTAGGGTGTCATCCTCTATGGACTAGTCCTGATGGAGACCTTACAATTCAAGTTTACAATATGTCACGTTACCAACAACACCGCACCCCATGTTGTCTTGAAGCAATATGTTTCATATTAGACAACTTCGATGAATCAAGTAAGACCCTTCCCAATTTGGCATCAGCTTCCCTCGGGACCTAGTTGGGTCACTAATCTTAACTTTTTGGAGCACTAAGTCCTCGAGTCCAACCCCTCGAGGGTGGACTCCTTTGTTGTAGAGCTTGGCCACCGCCCTTTTGTACCTTAACACCCATAGGTGTGCTTCAACTTTGACTTCACTGATCATGTCAAGCCTGAATCAAAGCCTCTCTTCGAAGATTTCTTCATCAAAGTCCTCAATCCGAGGTGTCGAAAAATCTATCTTGGGTGGCAAGACAACTTCAGTACCAAATGTCAAGTTGAATGGTGATTCTCCCAAGCCAATCTTAGGTGTCTTCCAAGAGGCTCATAGAATGCTTGGTAACTCATCCACCCAAGTACCCTTTGCTCCATTAACCCTCTTCTTTAATCCTTCAAGAATAGCTCGGTTAGTGACCTTGGTGAGATTATTGGTTGGGGATGAGCCATCGAGCTAAACCTTAGCTGAATCTCATCAGATTTGTAGTACTTCTTGAACTTTGCATTATTGAATTAGGTCTTATTGTTAGTAATTAGGGCCCTCAAGATTCTGAAGCATGTGATAACATTTCTCCACATGAATCCCTCAACTTGCTTCCAATGATCGATGCAATAGGCTTGGCCTCAACCTACTTCGTGAAGTAGTTCACTCTCACGATAAGGAATCTCCGTTGTCCCAAAGCTAGGGAAAAAGGTCCTAGGATGTCTATCCTCATTGGGCAAAGGACCATGCATAGTCGATTGAGCACACAGGGATCATTGGTTGATGTTGTATCCAAACAAACTCTTGACACATGTAGCACCATAGAGCATAGTCAATTGCAATTTTACACAATGTAAGCTAGAAGAACCCCTACTGAAGTATTTTAAATACAAGAATTTGTCTATCTACGTGCTCCTCGCAAATGTTTTTGGTCTTATTGTTGGAGATTTGGAATTTGAATCGAAGAGCTTGTTCATACACCAGCTTATTCGAACCCTTTAAGACAAGTTCAACGCTCCCCTTTCCAAGGTGGTAGAACCATCCATAAATAAGGTCCATCTAAGGGGATGTGACTATTAATAGCGATCCCAAGCGAGAGAGCCAACTCTAAAATAAAATCTGTCAATGCTTGAGCTTTTATGGCAACCCTCGCCATATATCAAATGTTAAACTCGCGTACCTCTACCAACCATTTTAGCAACTGTTCGCAAACATCGAATCAAGAAAGAGCATGCCTTAGTGGTTGGTCAATGATCACCTATATAGCGTGTGCTTGGAAATAGAGATGGAGTTTCCTTGCCGCCAATATTAGCACAAATGTTAGCCTTTCGATAGGGGGTATCGCTCCTCAAGTTCGCATAGGACATAGCTAACATAATAAATATGCTTCTAGATTCCTGAGTGCCACATCAACATTGAGCTGATAGCCTGCTCGATGGTGATGAAATAGAGGCTTAAAGTTGTACCCAAGGTGGAGGATGAGAGTTGTGGCAATTGGGCAAGGTAGTGCTTCAGCTCTTTGAATGCCTCCTAACACTCGTCGGTCCAAAAGAAGTCTTTCAAATTCTTTAACGCCTTGAAGAAGGGCATATATTTACCGACTAAGGTGAGCACATATCTAATATCGCTCGTACCTTCTTGGGGTTTGCATTTATTTCTCTTTAGTAAACAATGAATTTGAGGAATTTTATCAAGCTGACTCCAAAAACACATTTGGATGGGTTAAGGTACATGTTGAACCTCTTTAGTACTTAGAATATCTCGGCCAAGTCTCCATGTATGAGAAATCCGATACGAGGTTGAAATGTGCCTGAGGCGTGTGAGTAAAAAAAACCTAACTTGCACTAAGGAAAATCTGCTCGACCAATGTGTGCCATTTTGATGCCACGAAAGGGAAGGTTGGCAATGAGCTTTTTAATTGAACATCATACTTGAGGTCCTCTAACAAGAGTCCCGATGTATGCCTGGGTAAATGATAGGGAATACATTAACGACCAATCATCATCCGACACGTAAAAGTCATGTGAAAACTATCATGGAAGGAAAAGGATCCAGATTATCCTTGCCTATCTATCCATGTGGACAAAAGTCTAAAATAAACAGTTCATGTTGTCTCTCCCTTGTCGCCCACGTGGACAAAATGCCAAGAGAGGGACATTGGAGCAATTACAAGTTGTCCCATCCAAGGTCAAATATAAAAAGTAATATCTGATATCGAGAGACTCTCTTTCAAAAAAAAAAATCTATACTCATATAGAAACCTCAATCACTAACATAAATGTCAAAGAAATCAGATCGAAAAATTTCTCTCGACATCAATTTTAGTACAAGCGATACCCTGGGAGTTTGATACTTTTACCTTGGAGCCATCATTCCACCTTTGACATTCCTATGCTCTCAGGTTTGGACTGCATCGGATCGGATCGACTTATACTTCGACGACGATTTTCCTTGACAATAACGATTAAGAAAACTATCATAGAACAAAAGATGGTTTTAAGAAGAAACAGCAAATTAAGAAATCACAAATAAAGTAGAAATGAAAATTTGCATACTTCCACTTTAAAGGAAAACCAAAATGGAAAGACGATGCAAATCTTTACATCACATGCAGAGTAAGAGAATCCTCCAAGAAAAAAAAAAGGCGGCAGAGTAAACCATATACCAAGAATTTTCTTTTTCTTTATTAGTATTGTATTATATCATTAAATTCTCTCTTCTCAAAATTGAGGTTGAAATACACAACAAGATGAATCATGGATTCAGCATATCATCTGCTGTCACCTCAAAATTAATAAGATACATTAATAATCATCATCACTCTTCTGAAGCATAAAGACCACTTTTGGGTCTCATCCTGGGAGGTCACAGTGTTTTGACTGGAAAAGATAAGAATGACACCAGCAATTAGCCAAGCAATTGCTGACACTCGTACATGTTCCTTGCATGGGTATTTGAATGACCAAAAATACATGTGACTTGTAATCATCAGAGAATCAAGAACTGCATGTCGCAGCTCTCGCGGCAGTATTAGCCTCCTCTGTGTAAAGTGGGATTCCTCCACCAAGTTCTTTGAGTCTCGTCACCATATCATGGAGCCACTCAAAGGTCAGTTTTGACTGAGCATTAAGTTCCTCTCTTACTTGAGGATGTATCCTGAACCAATCCCCTAACATCTTGTGGACATGGGAGCGAATCATTCGCCATGGCACTGGATACTGTTCACAGAACTTCAAATACTCCACTACCAGATCTGCCTGGTCCAATCCCCCATTGTCCTTAATCTCATCTGCGTTATTTTCTTTTGGTTCCATTGTCCTGAATCCAGCAAATAAAGCTGGATTTTCGAGAAGAGACTCAGCTGATAGAACCCCATCAGCACCTGTGTGGTCCAAACAGTTGTAAACATCTTCCATGTGACGTATGTTTCCATTGGCGAGCACAGGTATCCCAATGGCATCTTTCACAGCCTTGATGGCATTCCAATCAGCTCGGAATTTCTTCCCATCCTTCTCATCTCTAGTCCGGCCATGAACAGCTAGGAGAGCACAACCAGCCTCTTCAAGCATCCTGGCATATACTATGGTGTCTTGTAGGTTTGGGAATATTCTAATCTTACATGAAACTGGAACTTGAAGATTTTGTGACAGCTTCTGGACAAGTGCTTTTATGAGAGGGAGGTTATCCATGAGGAAAGCTCCATAGTTCCCTCGCCTGGCAATCCGCTGTGGACATCTGCAAGTTTAAAGATGTAATGAATCATAAAATAATATGGAAAAGTCTCAGACAAGATATGTCACATCATATATTTTAACTCCAACTATTTAGCACCAAACTAATGTTATATAAATACAGTTGAAGTACCAACTATATCGATTGTACCATACCAGTCCAAGTTCTTACAACAAAAAGTATACTGGTAGTTCAACCAATTCACATTTCAACTCATACAAAAAAAATTTTCACACTTCAACCAGTTTGTTCTATTTTCCTAATGGTACTGTAAAGCATTATGGTACCCAAGATTTAATTCCTTGCAAAATGAACTAGTTGGACAAACAAACCTAAAAATTCTATTCAGAATGCACAAGACAAATATATCAACAATGTGAAACAAGTCCACACTTGAAAAGCACTTCAAGCTAAAATTAGTGACCAGTGTGTGAGAAAATAAAATTAGTTATATAAAAAACGGCAACCTTTTTCATTTGAACTTGATGTAACCAAGTAAAATCCCTTAGTTATACACTGTGACAAGGTCCATGACCACAGAAATCCAATTTTAGTACACATCTTGTATGAAACTGCATAATTTTCTCTTCTAGATGACAGCCTAAGCAATTACGAAATAGACTCAAGCTTCTTCAAAGAAAATACATGACAAACAATTATTCCCAAATGCTGCATCAGAAACCGAGGATAGAAATTGGGTTCCTCCATACACAGTCAAACAATTTGGTATATTTGGAGGCTATTTCCTAAGCAAAAAAGGAGTAAAAAGCTAGCTTGCAAAGACCACAATACAGCAAATTTGTAACTGTCCTCCCAAGTCAATAAGAAGCCTCAAAAAAGAAGTCCCTCTTAAATGTGCATATATAATATAGAATGAGAACATTATCACATACTCGATAGTATTGTTTCAACTATTATATCCAAAGCTAGAGTTAACTATGGAACATGATAATATGTTATTCATCACTTAGAACTCGAGTTGTCCCTAATAACTTATCACTTGAATATGTTATTACATGAGAGTAAATATTTTATAAAGTCATTTTTGGTCTCAGCATGTACTTTCTCATTAACAATTTAAAAAAACCACTCAGACCCGACGTCAACCAGGTGGTAGATACCACAATCTGACAGACAATCAGGCTCTGAACCTCAAGATCGCTGCAACCGGCCCTGAACCTCAGGCCTCCTTAGGAACTCAGACGACACTGGTCTGGCTAGTGACAAGTAAGGGTCCAGTATCAAAAAATTTAAACATGCTTCATTTTATGGTTCGAAATTTTGGCATATATACTAAATGTGCCTCCCAAGTTGGCAGTACAGACCATGGCATGCATCTCCTGATATCGTGTATACTCAAATCTTAAAAGTTGTGTCACATGCCAACATACCCTGTCGATACATACGCACATACGAGACCTATACCAATCTAGCCAGGGACCAGCACGAGTCTAGTACCCGAAACATCAAACTATGCTTTGTAGTATAGTTCTTTATTTATACTTAATTAAATATTAGTTAAAATATTATGCATGCTACATATGTAATATGGCATAATGAGTTGCCTGGATCCTACAACTGCTTTTTGTAATATTGCCCCTTGAAGAGTAATCCTCTAGTAGAAGACAATTTCTATCCATCGGATCTTGCATCCACCATCACTGTTCCAAATACCACATATACTCAATGTACAATAAGAAGAACCTATGTTTATGTTTTACAATTAGCAATAACCTATGATGCAGAAGCCAATTGCATGCCAACTATGGTGATCAAACTGTTAATTGAGATAGTAGTCCCATCATGTATAGATGAAGTAGAATGATACAATCATAAATTAGGCCATTGAAGGTGGATACTAAATCTAATGTTTTCTAGACCAATCATAATGCATCATGCAAAAAGTTTCACCATATCTTACCCAGTGATTGCAAAAGGCGCTCGGGCGAGGCGAGGCGAGGCCCGAGCGCCTCGCTAATGTCCCAGGCGGCGCGCTTCAAACAGGCGCCGCCTGGGCGCTCGCCCGAGCCCAGGCGCTGGGCGCTTCGGGCGAGCGCCTGGGTAAACCAAGGCGACCGAACCAGAATTTTAGGTCTGGTTCGGTCCTGGTTCGGTTATTAGTTGGTTCAATCGAACCAACTAAACCGATATAACCCCAACCCTAACCCTAACCCTAACCCAACACTAACCTGCTGCCGCTGCCGCTCTCGATCCCGATCCCGATCGCGATCGCTATCTCGTCGCTCGCTGCCGCTGCTCGCCGGTGTCGCTGCTCGCGCCTCCCGCGAGCCTTCCCGCTGCTCGCGCCTCCCGCGAGCCCTCTCGCTGCTCGCGCCTCCTACGAGCCCTTCCGCTGCTCGCGCCTCCCGCGAGCCCTCTCGCCTCCTGTGAGCCCTCCCGCGAGCCTTCCCGCTGCTCGCGCCTCCCGCTGCTCGCGCCTTCCTCTCCCTTTCCCTTTCCCGCTGCCGCTGCCGCCGCCGCTCGCCGCTGCTGCTGCTGCTGCTGCCGCCGCTCGCCGCTGCTGTTGCCGCCGCTCGCCGCTACTACCGCCGCCGCCGCTGCTGCCGCTCGCCGCTGCTTCCTCCTTTCTTCATCAGGCTCAGTATACTCTTAATATTAAGTTTATATGAATTTTAAAATGATTAATTTTCTGTTAATAGATTAATAATATATTATTTTGATTTTAATGTTATTAATTTTTATTTATTTGAAATTATTGTTAGGTTTCAACATAAATGGCAAGTGCAGAAAGCAACTCAATAGAGTCTCCAATGGTATCAAAAAAAGATCCTGCGTGGAAGTATAATTATTTGAAGGATCCGAAAGATCCTAATGCAGTGACTTGCATATTCTGCGATAAGACTACCAGAGGTGGTATTTTTCGTGCAAAACAACATCTAGTAGGAAATTTCAAGAATGCAGCAGCTTGCAAAAAATGTCCACCTGAGGTAAAAGAAGAGTTGCTGAATTATATGAATGAAAAGAAGACACAAAAGAATGAATCTTATGGGAATTTACCAGAAGACAATGTTGAACATATCAGAGATGAAGAAGAAGATTATTCTACGAGTATTAACCCAAGTGAAAAAAGAGTATACGACAAAAAGGGAAAAGAAGTTATGAGTACTAAAAAAGGTAGAAAAGGACCGATGGATCTATATATGCTTCAAGGATCCCAGAAACAACAAGGGCAAGCAGGAGGCTCAAAATTGAGACAAACAAATATAAGTGATGCTTGTGATAAAGAAATAAGAGGAAGAACAATTCAGCACATTGCTCGCTTCTTCTATCAGGCTGGTCTTCCCCTTAGTACAACTCGTTTAGACAGTTTTAAGGATATGATTGAAGCTATTGGAAGATATGGTGCAGGATTAAAACCTCCAAGTTATTATGAGATGCGAGTTCCATTGCTGCAAAAAGAGTTGAATTATACAAATGACTTACTAAAGGGTCATAAAGAATCATGGGCAACACATGGTTGCTCTATTATGTCAGATGTTTGGACTGACAGGAGGCGCAGGAGTATAATTAATTTTATGGTTAATTGTTCTTTAGGGACTATGTTTGTGAAGTCAATAGATGCTTCATCTTTTGTAAAATCTGGAGACAAGATATATGATTTACTTGACAACTTCGTGGAAGAAATTGGAGAACAAAATATCGTTCAAATCATAACCGACAATGGAAGCAACTATGTTTTAGCTGGTAATATTCATCTTTTGATTTTGTTAATTATTTTATCTTCAATTAAGTGTGTTAAACTCTTAAGTCTTATCATTTTTGTTATCCTTTGTCTCAGGTAAATTGCTTGAATCAAAAAGACAACACTTGTATTGGACTCCATGTGCAGCACATTGTATTGATTTAATGTTGGAAGATATTGGAAAGATCTTAGAAATCAAGAAAACCTTAGAAAGGGCAATTTTTATTGTTGGATTTCTTTATAATCACATTGGGGCTTTGAATATGATGAGAGAATTTACAGGGAATAAAGAATTAGTGAGACATGGTGTTACCCGATTTGCTACTTCATTCTTGACATTACAGAGCGTGCATCGTCAAAAACATACTCTGAGAAATATGTTTACCTCTGAGAAATGGGTGACAAGCAAATGGGCAAAAGAAGCAAAAGGCAAGAGGGCTGCTGATATCATCTTAATGCCATCCTTTTGGAATCATGTAGTTTATATATTAAAGGTAATGGGCCCTCTTGTTCGAGTCCTTCGATTGGTGGATAATGAAAATAAGCCTGCAATAGGATATATTTATGAGGCTATGGATAGAGCAAAGGAGACGATTAAAAGATCTTTTAATGAAAATGAAGAAAAATATGAAAAAATTTTTACAATCATTGACGAAAAATGGAATTGTCAACTTCATCGTCCCTTACATGCAGCAGGATATTATTTGAACCCTGAATTCTTTTATAAGATTAAATCTGTTGGATTTGATGCAGAAGTTTTGGGTGGGTTATATCAGTGTGTTGCAAGATTAGTTCCCAGCATTGAGGTTCAAGATAAGATTATTCATGAATTATCTTTATATAAAAATGCTGAAGGTCTTTTTGGAATTCCAATTGCCGTTCGATCCAGGACAACTACCTCTCCAGGTATTAATAATTTGATATAATTAATTTCATATATATTATGTTACTATGTTATTGCTAATAATAACATAAATTTTGCAACTGAATGGTGGAGTCTATTTGGAAATTCCACCCCGAACTTACAGAAATTTGCTGTCAAAGTACTTAGTTTGACATGTAGTGCTTCGGGTTGTGAGCGAAACTGGAGTGTCTTTGAGCATGTAAGTATTACTAAATATTTTTATTTTAATTAATTTATTTATTTAAATATATGTATTAATATATTTTTAAATTATATGACATGACAGATTCACTCGAAGAGAAGAAATCGGTTAGAACATCAACGATTGCACGATCTTGTTTACATAAAGTATAATCAAGCTTTGAAGACTCGTCATGATTTGAAAAATAGATTTGATTCAATCTCATTGCAAGATATTGATGATTCAAATGAGTGGTTAGTAGGAGAAATGGGTGCTAACTTGCAAGATGCTGAAGACGAGCTTGTATTTGAAGATGATAGATTGACGTGGGGAGATGTGGCAAGAGCTTCAGGTGCTGGAGAATTACAAACATATACAAGACAGATGTCAAAGAGAAAAATGAGTGCAAAAGCATCAAGCTCGGCTCCTGCTATTGTTGAAGACATAGAGAATGAAACATATCTTGATGAAGAGGAAGGAATCGAAGAACAAGAGGAAGAAGACGAATTCAATGAAGATGATTTGTGTGAAAATGACGATAATATTGATTATGATGAATGACTTTGATGTAAAATGTTAATGTTTTGAATTTTGAAACTTTTTGTTAATGTGACATTGTGATTTTGTATCTTAGATTTTCTTAATTTAATAGCATATTTTTATTTAAAATTTTAAATAATTATATTTATTAATTATATTATATATTTTTATATTTTAGCGCCTCGCTTCGCTCGGGCGAGCGCCTGGGCGAGCGCCTAGCGCCTCGGGCGTTTTTGGACCTTGGCGCCTTTTGGCGCCTAGCACTTTTTAAATCACTGATCTTACCACAGGTGAACTTCTAAAGAACAAATTTATAATTCATGATTATTCTCATTACTGAAGAAAATGCATAACCAAGTATTTGAAGTCAGAATATGAAAAAGTACCCAAGGTTTATGTCCACATAATCACAATAAGGCTCGATCATTTTTGCTGCTTCCAGAAGAACATCAGGATCATTCGCACAGAATTGCACAAAGAGAGGGCGATCCTCCTGCACTATATAACATAGAGAGAGGTTATCATACTTAAACTAACTAACTCATTGGGATTTGCCTGCTATATATACATATATATGTATGTATATACATATATATGCATGTATATACATATATATACACATATATATACATATATATACACATATATATACATATATACACACATATATACAAATATAAATATATATATATATATATATAAATATATATATATATATATATATATATCGGCAGTGTGAAGCATTCAAAATATGGCTAACTCCATAAGTCTATCACTTCAAAGTTAACTATGACAAATATAAACAAAATATATGTTAGGGTACATTATGAAGAACTTTCACTGAATGTGGTTCAATAAAGAGGGTGAACAAGTATCGTTGCCTCTACTTTCTGTAGTAGTTATTTGAAACACTTTCATGGCATGAACTTATTGTCCAGCAAGACAATTGGCACTATTCTACACAAATGGAGGCAGAACAGTCAAACCTACAACTAAGAACAAATGTTTCCTCAATATTAGGAAAAGCCTCATTCAGCAAATGCAAATAGTTAGAAAGCACAGCAAATTCATAATGATTTTCTTTTCTGAAATTTAAGATTAGTGCACGATTTCAAAATAATTTTATCTATTAATACAAATTTATGTTAAATGATTGTTGCAGCATAGCAATTTATTGTATCTCAACCATAGCCTAGCCTATCACTTTCTTTCTTAATCATAAAATAATATAACATAAATCAATTATTGCATTAGATGCTATGAAGAACATGGTTAATAAATGTGTTTCACACATTCTTTTTGAAGAGAATTATACCGTTTTATTCTTCTTCCTAAAGGTACTCTTTTCTACAGTTGCACTGTGAGATATGTTCTTTATGGTGGAGAAACAACTAATGGAATATCCATTTTCTTGGAGTCATTTTTAGACCAAGAAACCAGAAAACCAATACTCTACTACTAATCATTTAAAGAAGATGAGAAAAAGAATTGATTAAAGGATGTCAAAACAGTGAAAATTTCATAGTAATTTTTACAGAATGTTCCTTCCATTACAGTATACACTGTATATCCATTAAACATAAAAAAATCTAAACTTAGCAATTTTGATGCATTCACCGGTCCAAAAAATATCATTGACTAGGTAAATATACATGTCATTGATTATTACAACAATATGGTTCCCAAGATTTTCCTTTGGTTTAACAAGTAATGGTAGTCTCATTACTGGAAAGGAAACAGCTTTGACCCCATATAAACCTTGAAATTGACCCATAAGTTAGACACGACCGCTGAACTACCATTTCCAACCAATCTAATGAGCCCTAGGCACATCAATATGGCATTTAGAACTCATTCAGATGACAGACACATCTAACCTTGCAGGTGGTGAATTCCATGCTCCGGTACTTCTCAGTCTCGGAGAAGATCCTCGAGTGGAGCATCGGCGTGTAGGCGGCCTCGGCGCCGTACTTCCTACAGAGCATCCGGAACGGCAGCTCGGAGTTGTCCACCATGGGCGCGACTACGAGCTTGGGAGCGCCCAGCCGATTCCAGTGGGCCCAGGCCCGGTCGACCCGGATCTCCCCGCTCAGCGGGCGGCCGATGGGCTCCGTCGGCGACAGCGGGGGCGGGTCGGAGAAGGAGCAGCGGTCGAGGGCAGCGCAGAGGCGCTCGTCAGGGTCCTCCTCGGACTCGAGTTGCGGCGGCGGGGGATCGGCGGCCATGGACGAGATAGGGTTTAGGCGGCGGAGAAGGCGGGCCTTGGGGGGAGGTTTGTAGGCGGCGGCGGCGGCGACGGAAGAGTGCAAAGGCCGAAACCTCATGCGCTCTCCGTCCCACTTTGTAAGAATCGAGTCCTAACTTCTCAATTAAAACTGAAAAAAGGGCACTATTTTATACATCCCTCTAAAATAAGTGATTTCCGAATTTAGCCCTGTAAAATGGAGTTTTATCGCTTATATTATTATATAATTAAAACTTTTGGCATCAGAAAATCTAAATGACATTAATACACTTTAAATAACTATTATAATCATATCATATTACGACTATTTAGCTATTAAAATTATATTTTTTAACTCAGAAAATTTAATGTTAACTATATACATATATATATATATATGCTACAGTAGATCTCAGATCACTTACGAGCGTCATATACATTATTTGATGTAGAGAAATATATATTTTATATAAAAATTTATACGTGAAAATTTACTATTTTAAAACTCTGAAAGGACAGAATTAAAGCCCAGAAAAATCCAATCATTAGGTTTTCTTCGTTGGAAAAGGTGAGCCAATCGTTCATTCATCCCGTACTGTAAGGACAGAAGTAGGAAGATGAGAGGAGACATAATATTTATGTTCCATCGTCAGTGTTTTTGATGGTTGCGTAATATTCATCTATGAAGTCATTGGGCAAATAAACTTTTCCAATAAAGCATATTTAATTTACAGAATGATACAAGTCATGAAAAAGAAATTAATTGCACTGTACAGAGCATTACACACCCATACAAGACTGAATCCACAGCACGAATTATGGAGGAGCATGCTAGCTTCCCATCAAGTTTCATGTGAAACCCCAGCGTAATCCTACATAAGGAACAGATGCACATGAGAAGAATTAACAATGGCACCAAGACCTGGTAAAATAAATAAAATGAAATAATTATGCATTAGTTCTACTTAAATCCAAATTACAAAGGCCTTTTATTTGTGCAACATTTTCCTAATTCATCAAGCAGAACGTTCTCTCTTAGCTAAAAGAAAAACCTGTTGATTGATCATCAGTCGGAAAAGGATAATGCCAATCATAGACTAACTCTTGGCATGCTAAAATAATTTGTACGATCCTTGTATTCTCTTGATGACTCAGTTACTTATGCAAAGAAATTTGAATAAGAGAGCAATTACAAGAATTGGAGAACATATCATGGATGATGTAATGGAGAAGACAAATAAGAAACATAATAAGCTCTGTCAACTTCCCCATATATAGGACATGATGACTAAATTTAGACCCCATATGACATGTACCAGTGGATATTCAGCTTAATTTTTATCTGTTGTTTCAGATCTTTCTGTCAACAGAAGCAACAAACAGAAGTGACCATAAACATTAAAAGAAAACTCATACTAAAGAAAGATGCAGACCTATTATGATTCAAACCTGGGCTTTCAATTAACTCAACCTACCTGTAACAATTTGTTTCTATTATGTTGATCTATTCCATTCAATCCTTCTCAATATTTTGGGTTCGCTGTATTCTTTACAAGAATTGGTTAAACAACTATCGGGTAGAAAGATACCTTAGTTTCTTAAAATAGGGACTAATATTTTATTATTTTAAGCATCATTCGATGAATATTATTATATATGGAGAGTTTATCCCCTTTTGCCGCAAAATATCCATTTTACAGGAATCAATAACTTTCAGAATATGACTCTAAATAGGAACAAGCGTGATTTATACTACACCCATATTGAGATATTTTGAAACTAAATTCACATAAGGAATTTAGAGATTAAATTTACCTTTGCAAATAAGGAAGAAAATATAATTCTATTTCAGATCCCAGTACAACTAGCACTCTACCATCCAAGTAGGACAATTCATTTTCGAGATTCGATATGATTCTAACTTGGTCTTTACCTAGATCTAATCTCCAAAAGGTTTAATTTGATTATCTTCCAACATGTGTTATTAATTGAATCAAGGTTCGCAATACCGTACCGGAGTTTCGATCTAACTCGATACCGGTACGGTACGGTATATCGCTCGGTACACCCAGGTGTACCGAGCGGTATATCCAGGCGTGCCGAGCACTGTAGCACTGCTACAGTACCGCTACAGTACCGGATCGGTAACAGGCGATCCGTGTACCGGAAGCCTGTCGGACCGGTACTGCAAACCATGAATTGAATATCATGACCCACTAGTGAATACGTCCAAGTGCTGTGAAGTCGAGCAAAGATCTGGATCAGCCCATCTAGGCTGCTGGGCTTTGATTTTCGCAAGATCCTTTTTACTAATATAAGAGTCATTAGATCACTAAGGATTCTATTATAACAAATCCCCACCTCTCAAATTCACCTTGGCCACAAAGTGGTTCTTCTGGAATCATTAGACCCATGTTGAAACTGGAAGTCAAACAAGTCATTTCATCTTCATTGGACAAGACAGTAAATTAGGAATAAGAAACACATGACCATCTGTGTTAAAGACTGGAAGTACTTCCGAAAGAATAACTTGAATGCAGTGTGGAACATCTAGGAAGCTGCAAAAAATATTAATATTAACTAATTAATGAAGATGAATTATAGAAGTTGACATGCAAACATACCTTAAGATTGGAACAGAGTAACAGTAGCTATATAACCATTCTTCATAACCTAGTAAAGTGCAAGAAACACAATATTCAAAGGTCAATTTCAATAGAAAATTTTCCTGCACAGGGTTCAATGAAGTGAAAACCTTGGCAAGGATACTAAATAAAAGTTTACAGCAGACTTTGTATTTCTGACCTCGAATGCCACATTTTGGTATCCATAGACAAAAGTTGATCCAAATGGATTGGTCATTGAACCTTGTGTTTGAATTGCAGCACGACCACCATCCCCAAGAATCTCCTACATGTATATGTGAAATAAATTTTCTTTCAAAAAGCTGACGTAGTCATTGATTAAAGAAATACTTGTAATTCAGTTGTGAAGTTTGCGATCCAAACTAAGAAGCAACATGTATGGATAGAGATATAAAATTTTTAAATTATAAGAAGATAGAATTCACAAAACACTATCCACCTCTGGTGAGCAATCTCTAATGGTCAAAAAAGACTAAAGGTCATCCATTTCAATTGAACTAGGGTAATCTAGTCTTGATTTCTTGAATAAAATGTAACACTGTCCTACTTTAATTTTTCAACAAGCTTTTCTTTTCATAAAAAATCAAATACTAGTTCACAGTTAACAAAACACTAAGCGTTTCACAAGAAATTACAGTCAAGGCTGATAAAGATATGCATTTCAGTTGGGGCAGGGATTTCCTGGTTCCTTGATGCTAACACTTCCACTTTGATTGCATACAAAAAATGTTTTGTTTTATTTCCACATGAACTCGTATGTTAATTCGAAGCATGCAAACCACATTTTGAACATATCAAAATCAATTATTATTAAATAACTGACCTCTATCTTTGGTATATTATAGGACTAATAAACATCAAACAACTGTTTTGTTTCCACATGAAATCATCTATGAATTCTTAGCATGAAAACCACAGTTTGAACACACCAAAATCAATTGATGTAAGTTAAAGTGACCTTTATCTTCTTGTGGATCATAGGCTAGTAAACACAAACAGCAACAAAAAATCTTAATGATGGAAGACTAAGATCAGAGTAGCCTATAAAACTGCTTACTCTGAAGATCACCGCAATGTAAATATAGCACCAAAAGGTAAATGAATTTCCAACATTACAAAAACATGAACTTATAACCTGTTAATTCTAAGCATGCAAACCACATTTTGAACATATCAAAATCAATTATTATTAAATAACTGACCTTTATCTTTGGTATATAATAGGACTAATAAACATCAAACAGCTGTTTTATTTCCACATGAAATCATACATGAACTCTTAGCATGCAAACCACAGTTTGAACACACCAAAATCAATTGATATAAGTTAAGTGACCTTTATCTTCGTGGATCATAGGCTAGTAAACACAAACAGCCACAAAAAACCTTAACGATGGAAGACTAAGATCAGAGTAGCCTACAAAACTGCTTACTCTGAAGCTCAACGCAATGTAAATATAGCATCGAAAGGTAAATGAATTTCCAACATTACAAAAACATGAACTTATAACCTGGTAAACCAAAGGTCAATTTTTAATTGCAAAATGATTCAGTTAGATGCAAAACCAAATATAATGAGCTTGAAGAGTTTCTACTACAAACTTGCATAGTTGCAAAGCTTCACCTTTACTTGTTCCCATTTTGTGTTTGGCGTGATGCAATTTTTAGAAGTATTACCAGGTTGAATTGTTCCTTTATCTACAAAAAGAAAGCATATGTTAAATAATTCAGATGTCAGCAAATCAACTTCAAATATTAAAGTGTAACAGTATTCACCATCAGAGTCATAGATAACAAAGTTGCATTTCATATATGTATTGAAGTCTGAATGCCCTGGAAAATTTGTGTGTAACACGAACTTCTTGATTTTATGTGTCTGCATATTCAAGATACAGGAACATAGATAATAGAATATTAGAGACCAATAACGACCTGTATTGTGTATTCAGGAAAATAACAGTACAAATCTTTCTTTTTGATATCCACCTGTCCATCAAATAAAATGTCCAGACCACGAGAGAAATAATTATAAAAGTAATCTCCACAAATAGTTGTCCGAGGACGGGGATCTGAAGCAGAGTGGATAACCATTTGATCAACCTAGAACATTAAAGAAACATCAAACCCTCAACATCTAACTAGATAATGCCATGCTATCTACTACAACAATCTTATCCAGAAAATTTAACCATATAGAAGTTACTGGAGCAAATCTAGGGTTTTGTCTTATGTTTTAAACCTACCATATAGGAATTGTTGTCCAAGTAATTTAAACATCAAGCCTTGCATCCTCTGTCTCAAACATTTCAAGATTCCAACATCACCTAAGTTTGTAAGAGCATTTGCTTTCATAAGTTCAGAAATTAGATATCAGCTTGTATTTAGCTCCTACTGAGCTTGTATGTTTTACTGCACATCTTTTTACTCCAAAATATCTATGCCATAGTTTAAAACAGAAATTAATAGATAACATAAAATCAGTCAACTAAAAATGAGATCCAATTACACATAGTAAAACGGCAGGAACATACCAGATGCCCTAGATAAATGACATCTTCACTCTACTTTGATTAGTATTTCTGTGGTTCTACTACAATCACACATCCTCATGTTCACAGTTTACACTTAAATGTATTTTAATTAACTAAAAACCACAAGTTAGGCAACCAAATGATTAAAGGCTGTACTTTTTTTTCCTAGAATCTACAACTCTTAAGTTGCCGAGACTCAGAAGCAACACTGTATGGACTAAAAATTGTAGGGTATCTCTTTCATAGGGATCTTCAAAGCTTAATAACAAGAAAAACTAAAAATTTAATTTGAAATTAGAACAAAAAACAAATGGCAAAATTACTTACCTGCTTTTGGTGGATTCCACAAGGACGACCTAACTCCGTCCAAACGTCCTACAAAAACATCTACTAGCAAATAATCAGATCATCTTTGGTATAGTATAGGGTTCGGAAAAAATAATAAAATGAAAATATTATATACACACATGGAAAATAGTAAAACATTGCTAATAACTATTACAGCACATGGCATCTTATAGAGAGGGATTTTCACAAGCAAACTTATAAATAAAAAAATTAAACATCCGGATACATTTAGGTAAGAAATAAACATCCTTCTTTCATGAAAAAGAAGAAAACAACTTGCCTGAGGTGATGCACCAAAAGGAATGTGCTGACCTCCAACAGTGAACCATAATTCTTCTCCTAGCTATAGATGAGAAGGCAAAAAGGACATAAGTCATAGGTCTAACGATGGCATGCCATATCCAAATTATTGAATACAAAAGTTTTGCTGCACAGTACTGCATGATTGTGAGACTTAAAACAATACTGCCTGAGCAGAATGAAAACACAGCATATCCAAATTATTGAATACAGAAGTTTTGCTGCACACAACTGCATGATTGTGAAACTTAAAACAATACTGCCTGAGTAGAATTAGCATATACTAGAAATTGGAAGATCCGAACCTTAGCATGCACCTCTTCCATGTATAGACTGCCAGCAGGCAGCGGAGGAACTGAAGCTTTGTCAAGAAGTGATCCCACACCAACTTTACTATCTGAAGAACCATCATACACAGAGACACGGCATGCAACTGGAGTTGTTCCATCGGGGAACTCAAGAGGCAACTCTGCTGAGACTGTCATGGTAGTTAGGTTATTTTAGTTGTTAATAACAAATTTCATAATGACAAACAAGGGAAGTGGTAAAAACTTGAAAAGTATCAACTATCAAGTACCTTCTCCATTTTGGCAGCAATATGTATATTGGCTTGGAATGGGAAAAGCAAAAGACAACCCCTACAAGCAGAGTTATTATGTAATACAACATTCAAATATGAAGCTGCAAAATTGTATTTATACAAGATCATGCAGTCACCATATTTACCGGATAAAATAATGTATAAATTCCTCTATCTTGGTCATAAGTTCCAGGATACGTGGGTCCAAAAAGTGCATAGACTGCTACAAAGGTGGCTAATGTTGAAGGACCACTAAGGATAAAAAGATTAATAAGATCTTACTATAAATCACTGATAAGAATACAGAAAAAATAAACTAACCCAATTAGAGAATTTGCATAACGCATCTGTAACCGTTTGACATCATAAACCTCAATGAGACGCAACCTCTGCAAAAAAAAGAAAAAAAAAAAAAAAAGCAAGTTCTAAAATTTAAAACAGCAAGAAGCAAATCATAACATTCAAAGAGGAAGAATCAAGGGTCTAAGTCAGAAGAACTACAGTATACAGTAATTTACCATGTTATTCAATGGCAAAATTTGCCCATTCCTAAATTCCTACTAAATTTCCACAATTACTAAATTTTGTGTAAGCCAAGGAATTTATTTAGTTCACCATAATTATGATGCCAATTATGTTGCAAAAGTAGCAGTAAGATTATTAATTCCACAAATTACTAAACAACCCAGTGACTCATATTCTTCCAATAAATGCATACATAGTATGCACTTAAAGATGTATCTAAAAAAATCCAAGTGTCCTCCACCACTTTTAACATGATTAACAAAAAACATAAGGATACCTGTGACCAAGGATCAAAACGCAGATGAAAACCATGATCCGGAAAACTAATAACAATGTCCAACTTTAGAGGCTCCTGCAACATATTGAAAATAATACAACCAACATATAAGGACATTAAAATGCATAGCCAATGTCAAGTAAACATTTTAGCTCATAGCTGTGCATGCTAGGACATCAGAGAAAAAGTTATGGTACCTTCTAAGAATCCAATGTACAGAAGTATACGTATATATTGCTTTAGAATTTATAAAATAATATAAAAGGTAGATTTTGTAAGTAACTTTCGAGGACATTAAGGTAAAACGTATAAGTGAGATACAACGAGTACCTAGGAGAGACAAAAAAGACATAATGGCCCAAAATGTAACGAAAAAATATTTGTAAAAAAAGATGTTTTTCCTAACTATTAAGTTAAAAATCAAAGAGTTTAAAGCATATCTTGGGAACTAGTTATTCCAGTAAAAAACTGAGATTTGCTAGCAAGGGACACAAAGTTCCATGTGGAACTAGCCATATAAGGTGAACCACCATCCATCGACACTGAAACCAGATGTTTTTTAATGTATGAAGTCAACCTAATAGCCAATGGCTTTTGCACCACTCTATTCATGGCATGCATGTATAATTCTGCTCCATGGTCAAGTGTCTAATTTATCCATCTCCGCAAATTCTTCCTCTTCTACTTGCCCAAGGACTTCAAAGAAGCTTCTTCACCTTCAACATCCATAATCAAAAGGTTGGAAACAGCCACACCCTTATGACCAAAAGTTGACTCTCATTACAATGAAAACATAGCCCTTTCCTTATTTTGTAGGTTACTCTTGCCCAAATAATATGATGAAGCTAACCTATGACTGAAATATCTCTGCTCTCTCCCTCTTTGGTTTTGTTGAGAATTCCTTGAGGATTTTTCTCTCAAGAGTCGATGACTTCTGTGTCAAGTGAGATAGGGTCACAATGACTGACTCTGCCCTTGCCCTTGCTGGTTCCTAGGCAGTCCAGATAGGGGTTTTAGCTGGGTCTAGGATAAGGACAAGGCCCATAGAACCTTCTTTGTAGCAAAGATACATTCATTTGAAACTATTATGGATAAATTATATTTTATCAACAATCCTTGTGCCAATAGATGCACAAATTACATGTGTAATATGTTAACTATGCATGTGAAACATGTATGAACTCATTTATGAGTAAACTAGATTAAAAAGTTCTAAAGTGTAAGAAAAAATTTATTTGCTACAAAATTCACCAGTCACTAACATTTTGTGGCCCAGTGATTTAAAAAGCGCTATGCGCCAAAAGGCGTCAAGGTCCAAAAACGCCCGAGGCGCTAGGCGCTCGCCTAGGCGCTCGCCCGAGCGAAGCGAGGCGCTAAAATATAAAAATATATAATATAATTAATAAATATAATTATTTAAAATTTTAAATAAAAATATGCTATTAAATTAAAAAAATCTAAGATACAAAATCACAAAATTAATAACATTAAAATCAAAATAATATATTATTAATCTATTAATGAAAATTAATCATTTCAAAATTCAAATAAACTTAATATTAAGATTTAAGAGTATACTGAGCAGTCTGAGCTTGACGGAGAAAGGAAGCAGCGGCGAGCGGCGGGGAGAAAAGGAAAGGGAGCGGGAGGCGCGAGTAGCGGGAGGGCTCGCGGGAGTCGCGAGCAGAGGGAGGGCTCGCGGCAGCTGGGAGGGCTCGCGGGAGGCGCGAGCAGCGGGAGTCGCGAGCAGAGGGAAGGCTCGCGGGAGGGCTCGAGGGAGGCGCGAGCAGCGGGAAGGCTCGCAGGAGGGCTCGCAGGAGACGCGAGCAGCGAGAGGGCTCGCGGGAGGGCTCGCAGGAGGCGCGAGCAGCGAGAGGGCTTGCGGGAGGCGCGAGCAGCGGGAAGGCTCGCGGGAGGCGCGAGCAGCGACAGCGGCGAGCAGCGTCAGCGGGAGCAGCGGCAGCGAGCGACGAGATCGCGATCGCGATCGAGAGCGACAGCGGCAGCGGCAGCAGGTTAGTGTTGGGTTAGGGTTAGGGTTGGGGTTATATCGGTTTAGTTGGTTCGATTGAACCAACTAACAACCGAACCAGGACCGAACCAAACCTAAAATTCTGGTTCGGTCGCCTTGGTTTACCCAGGCGCTCGCCCGAAGCGCCCAGCACCTGGGCTCGGGCGAGCGCCCAGGCGGCGCCTGTTTGAAGCGCGCCGCCTGGGACATTAGCGAGGCGCTCAGGCCTCGCCTCGCCTCGCCCGAGCGCCTAGGCGAGCGCCCGAGCGCCTTTTGCAATCACTGTGGCCATCATTCAGAGTCTATTAGAGCATACCAATATTCAGCTTAAAAAATAAAGTAAAAGTTATATGCATGCATAGCAATTAATAGAAATGAAATGAAGCAAAGAACAATTCACGGGCAGTAAGCACTCCAACCTCATCAAGATACTTCACATGGACCACATCATATATGTTGGGTTGATGCTCAACTTGAGCAAATGCTTCATGTAATGGCATACCTATATGAAGTACCCAGAATGTGAACATAGCATAGCCAAAGAAAGACAGAGTATTATTAGAAGTTTCAAGATTATTAACATTTGAAATGTAACTTCAAGCTTTAATCTTCCTAGAGATTAGAGAACCATGGCCTTGAAGCATGAGAAAGAAACTATGTTCTGCATATGATCATATTACCATAAATACCATCTTCATGCACAACAAGTTCAAATCTTAAACAAAGCTAGCTACGTATTTGCTTGTGGTGAGTCTGTCATATTTAACTAACCAACAAGCCCATTCTGACCAAAATAAGATTAATGTAGTTTCAAAACGATTACAAAAGCTCAACCTTAGATGCAATTGAAAATTTTCTGTGGAAAATAATAAACATTTATGATAAGTTGTCCACCACCTAAAATTTTAGGAGACTGATTATAATAATACGAATAAAAAATGCTCAGATTATGTTTCTTCACAACTTATAATAGACCATAGGCTGAGTTCTTATCCATCGGAAACAAGGTATGATATAATCAATCCAAAAGTTATTAATTTAATGTTGTAAAGTGTTGTTATGGCTTCCTAGTATTGAGGATAAGAATGAAAATGGATAGATCACGCAATTTATGGTTTATATTGTAAAAGTTATAGTATCCTCTTCAAAAGTATTTGTCGAGTGATGAGGTTAACTTATTGTTCACATCTCCCATAAAAGTAGATGCTTAAAAGGCCATGAGGACATGCTTAGCAGGGTATTAATTTAATAATGTCTTAGTAGTAATCTCTTCCCTCTTCTCTTGTTATGTGAAGCCTCTCTTCTACTCGGAGGATGCATAAAAGTGATTCAATCTTCCATGATAAATGTCTACACGCTTTACAATGACACCTATGACATCCATAGATATCTAAGGGCACAACCCTAACAAATTCTATAGCATCTCCAATGCTAGTGACAATTGCTTTTTGTGCATATTATGGATCTTACTTCAAACCATATGCTTCCAAATAAATTGGAAAATCTAGGTGCTGTAGTTATGAAAAAGGCAACAAGTTGCTTATCAAGAAAAATTAGCAGCTATCAGCTGTGAAGAAAATAAGATGCGATCCAGCTGAACCAATTACAACAGGTTTCAGAAAACTTAGCAATAAGAACTAAATCAATTAATGTAAAACCCAATAGCATAATTGTGCTAAATAGAGCAGTAACAGCAAAGAAGAAAGAGAAAATTGAGTAGGATAGAACAGGCAAGAAAGAGAAAAAGAGACTAGACATTTTTTTTCCTTCTCAAATAACTTCAACATATATAATCACCAAAAAATCTCTTCCTTTATTTATTACAATCCAATGTAACTTCAACAAAGCCTACCAAAAGCTCAGAATAAGTCACCATAAAATCAATGTAGCATAATATTCACACTATAGTGATTAGTGATGCATACTGTACCACATCTGAAAAGATACTTAATTGGTATGAACTTTACTTCCAAACCAGCAAGCTGCACCAAAATATCGTATCATATCGAGGTGAAATCTAACTAGAATCAAGTAAATAGATTACACCCAGATTGACTGAATTAGCATCTACAAGAACCTAATATATTGAGCATTCCATTTTTCCAAACTGAATCGAAATTATTGTGATTGAGCACAAGCCTTGTATCTATTTCAATGGCCTTTGATATGTTGTAAATAATCCTTTCTTCCTATAGAAACATGTTGGTTCAGGGTATTGAGCAACATGGAAACTGAGAACTCCTACTCCATTATGAACCCCTTGATTTAAGTTATGATAATTCAGTATAGTCATTTAAGCAAACAATTCTTTTTACCTTTTTTTGACTAGTCTACCCACATTCTAATTATGCACCTTCCCAAATCAATCAAACATTAAATACAAATGCTTTCACTATTTTTTTTAAGTTCGCAATTAAAGCTAGACAAGTGATCAGACAATATGAATAACGCAAGTGATGAATCATGACATGTAAATCCTTGTCTTTCATGCAAATGCCAACACAGAAATTGATGGCTTAAAGTCATAAAATCCCACACGATAAACGAACCAACAAAGAAGTTTGCTCCACAAAAATCTCAACCTTCAATCCTTGATAGACAACCAACGAGCCTACCGTAGCCAAATCAATTGGAAGAACTAATTCGCGGGCTAATCAATTTATTTGCACCAACCAAGATGCAATTAGGATTAGGGGGGGGTATAGTCAAAAAGGATTTGGATAGAGAGATGCGTATACCAAGGTTGAAGGGGCCGATGCCGAAGCCGGGGCGGAGGTCGAGAGTTATGGCGCCCATGGCCGTGCCCTCGCACCGCCTCCTCGGCGGCCCCGGAGCCGGCCCGGCCGCATTCGGCCCACCGGTGGATCTCTGGTGGTGCTGGAGCTGCTGCATCGCGTATCCACCACCGCCCTCGCCCTCTCGTGCGGTCTCAATGTTCTCTCGCTTCGGCGTCGCGTCTTCCGTCGGGTCGGAACCTTTGCCCCGTTGCGTTACGAAACGTCTCACCTCGACCTCCTGTGGACTTCTTGTGAAAGAAACTTGACCTGGATCCTCTCCAGTTATAATTTCAATTTCGACTATCCAATTGTGACCGTCAACTGCTAAGAAAATTAATTAATTAATTAATTAATATTATTTATATATATATATATATATATATATATATATATATATATATATATATATATATATATATAAGTTCATGATAGAATAAACATGCCAACTCTTACACTAATTTTAGAAAACTAATGCGGTCTGAGTTAATTATAAACTTGTTTTAAAAAATGACTGTATTCATTAATTTAATTGATTATTGCCTCTTATTTCTATAAATTTCCATAAATTAATTTAAGAATTCATTTACATGATAGTAATACTTTAAAATATGAAGGAAGTAGCAAAGAATAACATGAAATGAGGTTAATTTCTTCCTTTATCAAATGAAGAAAATTTTCTCTAACAATTCCAGTTGATAAGTTATAAGTGAGAGTAGATTTGATTTGGTTGATACTATTTTGATGGATGTACAAACATGAACATAGACATTTAGATCAGAGCTTCAGGCTCATATTGATAAATATGATAAAAGATTTTGTATATAAAGAAAGGCAAGTTATCATTGTCGAAGCTCAAAATCATGTGAATCAAATATTGTCCAAAATTTTCCTACAATGGATAAGTCATTAATGTACGAGTAGCTGAGGATTAATTTGAATGAGGTATTATTCAAAGCTTTACCATATGACATAATAATTTGTGAGTATATGAAGGTTTAATTTGTTGACCTAATAAATAAATCTAAGATTTATTTTCTAACAAATACCTTTGAATATTTCTTGTAAATAATTTTGGAAGCCACCAACATCATAATCTTCTTTCTTATATACAAATCAAAAATTAATTTTGTCACGACCCGAGTCTGAGCCAACTCATCAATAAGTCAATATCTCCAACTCATCGGACCCATATAAATAACGTAATACACTCATCAGACCCATATAAGCCAATTATATATATTGCTCACTTCCGACCCATATAAGCTAATACTTAAATAAAAATTAATATAATACACCCATCAAACCTATATAAGCTAATCATACATATTGCTAGAATAATTATAAATTTAATAGGACTAATGGGATGTTACAAATTTAACACTAGATATATTATAAATAATTTAATAGTGTAAGTCAATCAGATTAGTGATAGAATACTAAATAAATCATAAGACCACATTTACATGGAATAACTCTTGACAAGATTTTTAGAATTTTGAGAGTTTCTATTGTTATCTCTCCCCTTTTGTTCTATAACAAGTGCATCACATTTGAAAACAAATCCATGTTCCTTTTTTCTAGTTTCATAATTAAATAGACTTTTTTTTTATTATACTCATAGACAACTTATTATTAGGAGCAGAATTATTAAGAACTACTATCAAAATTTTCCAACTATCAGGTAAGGTGCCAAGGAGAACACAAGCCTGCAACTCATCTGTCAATGAAACTTAGATTAGTCAATCTATTCATAATATCTTTCAAGTCATCATCTGCTCAGTTATATTATTTTCTGAATAATTTTTTTAATAAGAAAATTTTATTCTGTAAGATTTTTCTCTCATAAAATTTGTTAATTTTATCTAGAAAAAAAAGGTATTTATTTCTTGAGATACATGATGGAATACATTATTATCAATTTATTGTCTGATCAAATTAATATTTTTTTATTCATCTGTTTTCACTCTTTGTCTGTTTTGTCACTTGATTTGCCTTCCTATTATTCCTTGAACGGATCATACAAATCTTTACAAAATAAGATATCCTCGATCTTGGGCTTCCAAAGTAAAATAATTGATTATTATTATTTGAACATGGTGCTACTTGGATTCACTATTTGATTCATACAACAACAATCCAACGAACCTGGTTCTAATATCACTTTGTTGATAAAAGATTAGATATGGAGTCATGAATATGTGAAAGCGATAAATATCATAATATTTTTTTCCTCTTTATATGAATCAGATAAGATATAATTTAATATTAAATATATTATAAATAACTTAATAGTACAGGCCAATTAAATTAGTGATAGAATACTAAACAAATCACGATATAAATTTTACATGAAAAAACCCTTTCAATGTGAAGAAAAAAAATCATAGACAAACTACATCAATCTTGTAATATAAAATAATAGAATTACAATGTCACTCTCTCCATATTAACTAGAGTATATCAATAACATATAAAAACTAGGCATTTAAACGAGTTTCAAAAAATCAAGAAGAAAAATTGAGTAGAAAAAAAAATCAAAGATATACACCGATCAATTTAGAGAGCATACACTGGAAAATCATAAGAATTGAATCTTTGATGAATTTTTTTTTCATCTCCTTTTAGGTTTTTTTGATCTAACTTATATAAGATTAAGATTAAATTTTTTTAATTAACCCTCATCAGTCTCACCACCCAACATGTTTCTTAGCAATCAAGCATAATTTTTTCTCCTTGGACATATATAAGATATTTAATAGCTTGTGTGGTTGGTGGAGTTTGAGTCGTGTATTATCTTCTTTCATTAGTAATTATTCAAATAATTATCTATATATCTATATCATGGTATTAAAGCATATCATGAGTTTTGATCTTGCATCTATCTTCTTTTTTCCCAATATTTGATAAAAAAAATATTTGTATAATATCCATTCTACATTTGTGTTTTGTGTACTTGTACATAAAAGACTAGACTTTTTCTTTTGCGTTTGGTTTCTTTTGATGGGCTTGAAAAGAAATCCAAACCAAATCTCCATGGTCTTCAAGAACAAAGTAAAGAAAAATAGTTGATCTTGATCATGAACCACTTGCTATGTGCTTGAGTTCAAGCCTCTTGCTTCAGATCCCTTCATTATCCTCATCCTCTTGCATGAAGAGATGAACATCCTACAGATCACAAGTGGAAAGAGTTTTTAGCCTTTGCAGGATACACATATAAAACGGATCAGGAATCCATCCACAAGCTAAAGAGCAACAAAATACTCACTCCCATGGAACATCTCCAACCAACATCCAATCTCCATCTTTATCTTCATATGTGATTGCATAACCAGACTCTTCATGTCCTTCTGCACCACCTATTATAAGCACAGATCAAAGTCTATTCTTTCTCTGGATCTTCTCATAACAAGTACAGAGAGGATGTCTTCCTCCTTACCTAAAGAAAAACATTTGAACATGTCATTCAAGGCCTCCAGGAGCTCCTTATAGCCCGTGTAAACCCTAAGATCCACTTTTCTTAGGTAAGGGGCTCCATCCATGCCGACCTTCACGTAGATTCCGGTGTTGTCTTCTGCCTCCATCTTTCTTATCCTGATGCTGTTCATCCTGTAAGATCTTAGAGGTGGCCATCCCACGACCTGTTTCCTGCCATGCCAACCCACAAAGAGATGATCAAACTGAAGAACATAAACACCTTGGTACCATCTGGCTTAGCTGCTTGCATGGCGAAACTTACTTGGCTACAGGCAAACAGCACTCATCGTTGGCCCGCTTGTTAGCCCCAGTGGTGCTGGCCGGCGATGGCTTCTCCGGGGCGTCGGTGCCAGGGAGACCAAGTGTCAACTCGGTTGCCTTGAGGTTGTCGAGATCTTCCATGTCTCCCCAAGATAGATCGAGCCACTCCACACGATTTCTGAGTCGTCCTTCTCCGGCGAGGTAAAGCTGAGGAGGAGGAGGAGGAGGAGTGGTTGCGTTATATCGTGATAAGCTGTGTGTAAAAGAGAGAGAGAGGAGAGAGAGAGAGAGAGGTTGTCTCTGTCAAGGTAATGGGCAAGTGAGCGGGTCGGGGAGATGGGGAACAGGGTTGAACACAGTGCCGGGAAAGTCCACGACATGGGGACGGAGGTCGGTCGGCCGCCTCTTTGGACGGTCGGGCCGGCTCCACCGAAGACGGGGTCCAGCAGACGGGGGATGCCGCCCATGTGGGTGGCCAAGGGAAGGTGGGCCACGTGATGCCCGGCGCCAACGCGGGTATCGGGGTGGCAGAGAAAGAGAGCGATCTTTCAATAGGGTGGCAGCCTATGACTTGTTTATTTATTGTTATAATAATAGTTATTACTATTTTTATAATAATAATAATAATTATTATTATTATTATTATTGTTGTTCTTTCTGTGCCCATGGAGAGATGGATCTTGAAGAAGCTCTGTTCCATATGCTTGGTTTATTTTTATTTTTATAAGGGAGAACTGATGCTTGGTTGGGAACATTTTGTAATTGTGAGCACATTTGGCTCCAATCACATGGAAATACTGTAATTTTAAACAAAATGATAAGTATCAAGAGGAAGTATAAACAAGTAATTTTTGGTGTGTGGATACAACTCAATTGCAAGCTATTTATCCTTTGCTAAAAAAATTGAGAATTTAAAAGTAGAGAAAACTAATTGGATGACAAACTATGTTATGTAAAAAATAATAATAATAAAAAAGGGTTTGGACCATCTTTGGAGTTACAAATAAATCAATGAGTTATGAGTCACTAGAGATTGCACAAACATAATATGTTTTGTGATATAGTTGTCATACTTTTGCTTACAATTGCATCTCAAATTGAAAATTTTGCATGAGCCAAGACAAGATATGACCATGGATTTATACGTTTGTTTACATAAGTACAGTCAAGATCTAATGGCTTGGGACCTACTCAATTATTCTGCATTAGTCAATGAGACACTAGGCCTCCTAATGTTGCAATTGGCACCATTAATTGCCTTTTTCTTGTTCTTGGATCACACAACATCTCAAGGTATTTTATGCAGAACCCAAAGAGGCTACTAGTGTTCAAGTGCTCAATAATTTGTATAATCTTCCTCAAATTGGATTATACTTTCGAAGCAAGAAATCAGTAAACAGATAGAGGCAGTCTCAGTAAACTACTCAATAATACCTGTGGAGCAACTTTAAGTAAACCATAGTCACAAGTTCATTATCTGGGAAAGATTCAATCAGCATGAAGCAAAAAGTTCATGAATCAAAATATTATATTTTGGAGTTAATTTAAATAGATAGTTTCTTAAAAAAAATACAGAAAAGATAGAGATTTAAATATATTTCATAGTCTTGTGCAAAAAAAAAAAAATTGCATGGAAGGAAAGTTAGATGAAAATAGAAAAAGAATATAAATCTTATGATTGTTGTTGTACATTATAGCTTCTTAAAACATTGTTGGACCATTCACTAATATATTTCAAATTTAAGAATGGACATTTTAATACAATTTTTGATAAATTCAATTAGAGAAAACATCTGACGAAGAATTCTTCGAGTAAAAACTTGAAAATAATTGAGAAATGTTCAGTTATTTCTAGAACATTATTCCTGTGAATAAAACCACTACGAGGTGAATAAGGTGGCAAAACGAGTCCAACTGTCCTCCCTCATCTTTAATATCCTAAGCACTGATTGCACTAAGAGATTTACAAGCAGGAAAACAGAGCAATCTCAAGTGAATATTTTCTTGTAACAGTAACAGCAATAAGGCAAAAGAATTCCACAAGCCAACTCATGCGATCAGGTATGAAACAACAAGTTTATGGCAACAAGACAACTGTTACATGAAGATCTAGCTGATAGGATTATGAGTATTCATATTCCTTTGGAACCCAATGATGACAAGAGATTGGGTCTCTCTAACCTTTGAAGGGCAAGAACATCATCCATTTAAGGATCATAATTTATGATAAGTACTTGTAAGAAGAAAGAAATAGTTTCCAAGACATCGCAACTAAGAAATACTTGCATCAAAGATATTTCACGCCTTTAGATTTGAATATATGTATTAACAAAAATAGGAAATATCTGTATTGTCAAAACATCAGCACTGGTGATGTATAGCACTCGTCAATAACAATACTATACAATACTGAAAGTTTCACATTTTTTTCAAAGCTATATTTGTCTTCCAGAAGACTTCATAATGCAAGGAGGAAGTGGAGCATTGAAGCCTGCTGTAATCTGCTTCTCTTGGCCTAGCATGAGATGAACTGTCTTCTAGTAGGCTTGAAGATACTTGTATTTATTGTAGCATACTTGTCATGCTACACATGACTTGTTATGATGGCTGCTACACCATGCTATGGGTGGATGTACATTGAGCTCCAACATGGTGCATGTGAAAGTTATTGCTCTCAGGTCCACAACTTGTCTCTCTTATCCATTGTCCACCACACATTTCAATCTCCCAGTTATTACTTGGAACTACTTCCTACTCGTCTTTAAGTTGCTCAAGATTGTCTTCAATATTTGGGCATGTAGGACCCAATGCTCTATCCCAAATTTCCAGCTGTGGAATCTCTTCATTAGTCTCAATCTAATTCATTCAAACATACCTAAAATAGCTGACTTCTAGTCTCCAATATCATACAACCACTAGGTTGTGACTTTTTAGATCACTGGGAGTAGAGAATTTTATTGAAGTACTGCAATAACCTTTAATCCATAAACAAATTCCATTTTCTTCCTAAATTTCCTTAGAATTGTGACAAAAGCAAATGTCGTTGACTGGAAAAATCGTTTATAGCACACAAGTGCTTGCAAGAAAAAGGCAACATCAATCACTTTTCAATGCCAACTCTAGAAGAATTCATCAAACATGTTAATGCTAGCTCAAGGATTCTTCCTATAGCTTCTCCAAATTGTGGATGGATCAAGTCTACATGTCCTTTGTTTCTTGGTAATCAACAATAAATGTGATTGGATAGGTATTGTCATTCTCATCCTTAATGATTTTTCGTCTACACATTTCATTGCAACTATAATAATTCCAATTATCAACTGGTTTCATATATGGCATTGTGTTTTGCTATTCAGGAAATTTCTGATGATGTATCATCGCTTATATCTTCTTTTCGTTTGTCTTTCATGAATTGTTCTTGATTGTTCAAAGCAGACCATACCATATAATTTTATTGTCATTTTATATTTTCACCATCGTTGAATATTTTCTTCCTCGACGTTCTTAAATAATATTTTTTGGTTGATTTCATTCTGCTCCTTGAGAAAAAAATTAAAATTCTCTGCTTGAAATTGTCCACTAGAAATAATCTTTTGGACACTTGATTGTCATGATAAAAGTTGGAATCCTGTTCCATTTATGACACTGTGATGTGCTTATTAAGTTATACCTGATGGATAATTATCATTTTTCTGCTCTTATTTAATTGTCTATAATAACTAAAAAAACTATTCTATGTAAACTTCACAATAGTTTTATAATTTTACCTTCCTCCAATATTTTCTTACTGAAGATTGCTTTTAGTTTGTGTCCACCTGTAATATTACATTTTGCTCACAAACAAATTTCTAAAATTGGTTTCCCTTATTTCAGGAGAGATATCTCAGTGGTTAAGGCACAATATGCATAGTCAAAAGGTCAAGAATTTGAGTCCTGTAGGTATGAAGTAGTAAATTTTTAAAAAATGACTTCATTCTAAAAAAAATTGCACTTCTTTTCCTATTCGCTCTAAAGGAAAAGTGATCAAGCTTTGTTCTAATATCAGATGATATAACCCTATTACTTTGATCAGAGGCAAAAGCCATTACCAGGCAAAACATAAGCAAGATATGAGACTTAGTCTTCTGTCCAGATTTTCCAGCAAGCTTTTTCATGGAGAAAAAAAATCCGGAGGCATTTGACATAAAAATGGAATCTTCAAAATGAAATAGATGATTTATAAAGATTACATAACAAGTTTTAGCACCAAAATCCAAGAAGGCAGAAGCCAATAAAAGAAAGAGAGATGAAATCTACGAGCAAGAAATTGGATGAGAAGAGAGAAGCGAGAATTGCACAGGAGAGACAGAGAAAGAATGACTTCAATTTTTATTCCTTCAACACTAACATTTGCATGTCTATGGAAACTCATATCTATATATGAAACTCAAACAAAAATAGACTCTGTCCTTCACTTTATATGATTTTTTAAAATGTTTTCACTGTTATATTTCCTTCACTGAACACCATCCTGTGGTCCACAACTTAGGTTAAGTGATGATGTGGAATCCCACTCTCAAACATTTGGGCTCTTAATTTACTCCAGATCTTCTAATCTCAACCATGGATCATTTGATCTCATTGAAATAACATAAGAAAAAGCTAAAATAACTGCTCCTAAATTGACATTCAATTTATCATTTAGTTGCAGGTTGTAGATACACTTCAGATCCCAACTGCTGACTTACTGACCTTCTAGCTATCAAGGGGTGAAGCATGCAACGGAGGAAGGCATACAATGAATTGTGATAGAATCAGATACAAAGGCATTGATTCAAATTCTTGATAGAAGGGAATAGCTTCCATAGTTTGCTATGGACAGTATCGAGTCTCTTCCTAGTCTTTTTGAATCTTTTGTTGAATATAGAATTTCCCATATTTACACAGAGGGAAATAGAAACGCTAACTAGCTTGCATTGTGTGCCAAAATCAATAGGATTCATCATTTGTGGAGGTGTCATTAGGCTCTAGAATTGTCCTCTTTTTTATGCTCCAAGGAGCATGGTGAATTTTGTACTAGAATGTTAAGTTAATCCAATCCTTTTTGCTTTTTGAAAAAAAAAATTATATCATTCAGTTGCTCCGAGATGAAGATCTGATCCTTTCATTGCATGCAGGCGCATCACCATTATTAGTAGTCAGGTCATTTTCAGAGAGTAGTGTATTACATATCCATCCTATTGATAAGAGTAAACCACAATGTGCATCTCTCAAATCTTTGTTATTTTGGTACTTGTAAATTTTTCATAAGTAAATAAAATCTCACCTTTGGGTAGATTATATATTCCTCTAGTCGAGCTCCCTACATCTATCTATCTTCCACACTTCTCCTTCACCCTCTCAATCCGTTCTTTTTCATAATCTCCACCTCAACTTGTAATCTGCCAAAAACTAAATTCCAAAGTCTCTCCATCGTCCTAAATTGTGGTTGGAAACAATTAGAAGATCCTCCTGGAACATGCTAAGAATGAAACTATACACCACTTACCATCAATTTTTTTTCAGTCCATAGCAATCAAAAAGTGGAGAACTTATTTCAGTACACTTAATATCACAACGATAGGCCATCAAAGATTCATATGTCACAACCAAAAGCAACAAAGTTGGTACATCAACATATTAATCATGAAGAGAAAAGTCACATCTTTTACAGTGGAACAAAACCCGGACCTAGATACGAGTTGGGGTTTCATATAAGTTTGAAAGGGAGGGGCCAGGGGGTAGACCTGGGGACCTCGACGCGGTCCTTGATGCGCTGGATCATCTTCTTCCGTTTACCCCGCGAGTTGCCGAACGACCCCTTGAATCGCTTCCCCCGTTTCGTCTTTTTGTCCCCGCGACCGCACGGCACCACGGAACCAATCGCCGCCGACGCCTCCGAAAACGCAGAAGGCAACATGGAGGAGAATGAGCGCACCGCCGGCTGCTCCGGCAGTAACTGCATCGCCGTCCTCGCCAGCCACCGCATCGCCATTGGAGCCGCCTTCCTGAAGAATCGGAACGGCAGGCGTTTAGAGACGGCGTTCGATAACCCTTCTCTTTCGAGTTAGTGAGCGAACACAAAGCTATGTCGGGTTGGTTTCAGTTGGATTCGCGTTTAAACCGGGCATCATCTTAACAGAAGGAGATCCGATTGGACAACGGGTTGTTATACACCGACGAAGATCCGATTGGATAACGGGTCGAGAGTTAGACCAGGTTCCTACATTCAATCTAGACTTGGAATGATATATATATATATATATATATATATATATATATATATATATATATATATATATTGTAGGTTATACAATAAAGATGTTTGGGAACTATATTTATTATTATAATTATTTTGCAAAATATTTGGACAATTATTATTATTATACGATTGATAGTTGCCAGAATGTTATGAAATATAAATATATTTACGTCCATGATCAGTGTTTGTACCTATTATTCAATATTGAGCATAGCATGGTTCATGCTCATAAGCTCTACTAACCTAGGATTTAGTTCAGGTGAATGAAAGAGATCACCTTCTTAGCGGACTAGCTGAAGTGAGAGAAACTGAAACAGATGATGATATATAGCAACATGATAATTAATTCGGTGAACCTATATTTCAACTAGTCTAAGATGATAATTTTTATTGATGAAAAATATTAATTATTTTATGATAGTATATATGAGTAGGATCACTTATCTAATGTTTTCTTGAAAGTACTTTTATTTTAATTTTTTTTCATTTGGTGCTTCTACTTCGTATAATAGTCAATACTTATTGTCACTTGACAATCTCCGACCGTTCCCTCATCTCCCTTAGTCTTCTAGTTTTTACTATCCTCACCCACCTCTACTTTAGGCACCTATCATCTTATGATAATCATGAAATCATCATTTTACTATAAGGTGACGAGGGTTGTGATAGAGATGAAGGTCACAAGGGTTGTGACAGAGATGGAGGTCATGAGGGCTATAACGAATAACAAGTATGTAGGAGGAGGAGGACACAAGAGTTGTGACTATAGGAGGAGGTCACGAGGGTTATGACAGAGATGAAGATCACGAGGACTATAATGAATAACAAGTATGTAGGAGAAGGAGGAGGACATAAGGGCTATGACGAATGTGATGTAAATGTGCTTAGCGAGGGCCACAGGAGAGAAGCTTTCCATGGTGAAGGTGGTGGTGACGATACTCATTGGAGCAAAGTGGTGGGTGGATTTGGACGAGTAGTGCTTGGCATAGTGGACAATATCATGGAGGAGGGAGGGGAAGCCTTATTATAACTATCTACTTCCTCACAACCCTCGTAGCCCCCTCCCACGGAAATGACAAAGTCGAGGGCGATCAATATTGGGGAGTGGAGTTGGGTGACAGCAGTGGGCAAGGATTATGGGGAATCACATGAAGTTGAGGTGGACCAAAGTGATGGTGGAGCTGAGGGCTACACGAAGACAACATGAAATGATGATGCATGGGGAGGACATGATGATTGACATCGTGGAAGGTGATAAAGCCTCATTGTCATAAATGACCATCGCATGCTCGGAACACCTTTGTCAATGGATTGTTCATCACTTTTGTTTGCTTATACATTCATTAGATAATATGTTTTTTCTTATTTTTTTAATAATTTTACTTAAAAAATATATGCAAAAACTACTTGTAGAGTGACTGCTCACCAGAATAGGCAAAATTACCTCAAAATGGTTCAGTTTTTGTGATATGACCTATTTTCTGCATGCTCCGATACAGAGCAAAACATTGGTCATCTTAATATTTTGAAGCCCCGTGGATGGCATAGGGTTAGATAAGAGTTTCGGATAATGTTAAGTGTTGATTAGATTCACAAGTTTACACATAAAGCTTACAAGAACTTGCCAATATGCTCGACACCCGGTGAGCAATTGTTCATGGACTTATGAATATTCATTTACCTTCTAAAGTTCTTATTTTTCCTTTATCTTTTCTCTCTCTTGCACACAAAGTATTTATTGAATTACTTATAAAGTTATCCTTTTTTACGAGATGTTAGGACTTGTTTATCGCTCGTTCACTTAAGCTAATCAACTTTCTTTTTACAAGTCCTCTAGGCCCTATTTGAGGTTGCCTTTAGGTTGATCCTTTGCAAATGGATAATATAAGAGTGTCTTATAACTTAGACAATTCTAGCTAAGTATGTGATATTTGGTTTCAAAACGAGCAAGTAATTTGGGTAAATAATAAAAGTTCACAATCTCACCATGGCAAAGCACTATGACAAATCAAACAAGACATGACAAGTCATGCCATTATCCCAAGCAATCATAGATGGACTGCAAGTACAAACTCATTCTTAAACTATTAGATACACTCAAGAGAAGCACGAGGAACTGTAAGCTATAAGTTTTCTATTCTTCATTAACAGAGGAACTGTAATCTGATGCACCAATTAAAAAAGCACAAGAGTCATAGGGAGAGTCTGACTATTGCATAAACCCACCTCAATATTCTCGAAGTGATCTTAGAGGAACTTTATCAAGGCTAGCGAAGGCTCCTTGGGGTAGAGAATTCACAAGATAAGACAGAAGATTGGATCGACAAGGTCAAGTCTCGAGTTCATCAATTGACAGAAGACAACCAAGAGGTTGTGCATCACTTATATAATGTTTTAACGGATCTCATGGCAAAGATTATCCTGCTAATGAGGACTCTTCATGCGGGAGGGAATAAAACCCACATTGCTCCATCACAAAATTTGAAGACACCCAAGCCGCATTAATATGACGGTGCTAGGGATATGAAGAAGCTTGAGAACTTTCTGTTCAAAATTGAGCAATACTTCTGAGCAATGAGACTTGACTAAGAAGAAACTAGAGTTTTGATACCAACCATATATTTGAATAGGATGCAAAAGTTTGGTGGGTGACTTGATTGAAAGAGATCCAATAAGGTCAGTGTAGGGTGGACACATAAAAGGATTTGAAGCAAGAGTTGAGAACTCAGTCTACTTGAGAACACTAAGTTCATGGCATAAAGAAAATTGAGACAACTATGCTAGGGAATTTGTGTATAAGACTCTATGAAGTAGTTCTCGACACTGAACATTCAAGATATGTTTAAGAAGGATAAGTTGTTTAGTTTTCTCAATAGCCTAAAGTCATGGACGTAATAGGAATTGCATCAATATAAGGTCATTGATTTGGTCGAGTCAATCATAGTTGCTAAAAGGTTTATTGACTTTGTTTCCTTGAAAGACTTGGAGAAGAAGAAATAATCTTCAAGTAATTGCATGTCTATAGATTCAAAGGGAAGAAGTCCACAATCGAGCAAAATAAGAAGAATTCTCATAAGGGGCTAAGTTCAAAATGCAAAGTCCTGAAGCCTGATAGAAGCTTCTTGTGTGGAGGACCATATATACAAGGGAGTGTCTACAAAAACAAACACTCAATATGCTAACAACATCAATCTATCTCCCAAGACCGTATAAGGGAAAAGTCATTGTCGTTAGTTTGAATAAGTTCTGAATCTAGAAATTATGATAAAGACTCGCAAGGACCCTAGAGGGGAGTAATGTATTTGTTAAATACATTACAGGGTCAAATGGGGGGAACGTACGAAGACAAAGTAATACAAATTAGGGAGCAGCGAGCTAATGTAAGTGGATATCAAGCTCAATATTCAAACATCTCATGTAATGGTAGACACGGGCATTATCACAACTTTATTATCAATCGTAGAGTAAGGCGACTAGGGCTAAATTTAAAAAAGAACCCAAATCAAATGAAGGTGGTGAACTTTAGAAGCAAAGCAAATCTTTGAGTTGGCAAAAAAGGTCTCTATAAAAATTGGAAAGTGGATTAGAAGCAAAAAACATGATGTTGGTGTCATTAGATGACTTCCAAATGATTCTTGGAATAGAGTTCATGCACACAGCCAAGAGAGTGTCATTGCCACTCCTAAACTCTTTATATCTGATGGGAGACGATGGCCCCTATGTGATGCCAATTTCTTAAGGAGAAACCAAGGACCTGCAACAACTATTGACATTACAATTAAAGAAAGGTGTATGAAAAGATAAATTAATTTTTGTGGCTATAGTGAAACTAAAGCTACTTGATATAGAGTTTGCTTAAGAACTTATTGTGATAGCAAATATTTTGAAAGAATTCACGGATATTATGCCACCCGAGTTGCCAAAAACTTTGACTTAACATAAAGATATGGATTATCGCATCGAACTAGAGCCAAGAGAGAAACCTCTAGTGAGACCACTTTACTAGATGACTCTCCTTGAGTTGATAGAGCTAAGAAAGAAGTTGGATGAACTATTAAGTGATGGTCCCATCAATAGTTTTAAAGCATCATTCAAAGCTCTAGTTCTCTTCTAGAATAAACAAGATGAGAGCTTTTGATCATGTGTCGATTATCAGGCCTTAAACAAAATAAAAATAAAGAATAAATATCTTATCCCGCTCATCGTTGGACTTGTTCACTAAATTGGATAAGGCAAAGTACTTCTTCAAACTCGACCTTCGATCGAGGTACTAGCAAGTGCAAATCACTAAAGGTGATGAAACAAATACAACTTGTGTAACTAGGTGTAAAGCATTTGAATTCTAAGTAATGCCTTTCAGCTTAACTAATACTCCAGTCATGTTTTGCACTCTCATAAATTAACTATCAATGAGTATTTGGATAAGTTCATGGTCATTTACTTAGATGATATTATCATCTACATCCTAACACTAAAAAAGCGTATCAAGCACCTTTGAACAATCATCAAGATTCTCAAGGAGAACACTTTGTTTGTAAAAAAAGAGAAGTACTACTTTGCTCAAATGAAGATTTTATTCTTGGACACCAAGTTGACAGAGGATTAATTCAAATAGATAAATCAAAAGTGTAGGTTATAGTGGAGAGGTGAACACCAAAGAAGGTACTAGAGTTGAGATCATTTATTGGTTTCATTTACTATTATCAACATTTCATATCGGGGTACTCGAAATATGTAGCTCAATTAACAAAGTTGTTGAAGGAGCAACCTTAGTGGTAGTTCAAAAAATATGAATTGACATTCTAAAACCTAAAGGTCATTGTGTTAGAGGTATATTGCTCAAATTGATAAATTATGAGAAACCATTCAAAGTCCATACAAATGTTTCTGACTTTGTTATTGGAGGAGTACTTGTACAAGAAGATTACCTAATAGCCTACAAAAGCTATAAGCTCAATGGGATAGAGCGACAATATTCGAGTAAACGAGAAAAAGATAACAACAATTATCCACTATTTATGAGTGTGGTGACACTGTTTTATTAGAATGTGATTTGTGCTAACAACTAACAACACAAAGTTTCTTCCAAACTCAAAAGAAACTCTTTCCAAAGTAAGCCCGATGGTAAAATTTTCTTGCTAAATTTGATATGATAATTGAATACGAGCCTAGAAAGAGCAAATGTGGTGATTGACACCTTGAGCAAAAAAGTTAACTTGATGAATGTGATATCATTGGAAGATGGAAGCCAAGCAAGTCAATTACATTTCAACTTTCTCTCGTGAATCAAAAATAGATTGTACAATGATCCTAGAGCAATAACCTTATTTAATTAATCAAAAAAGGTAAGACATAATAATTTTGGGTTCAAGAAAGATTTATCTATACCAAAGAAAATAAAGTTTATATTCTTGGAGTAGACACTTTGAGACATGAGCTCTTAAGGGAGTATCATAATTCTCTTTAGGCAAGAGATCATGAAACTTTGGTTCTCGTGGAGAAGGCCTAGAATTGCTAAAAATGAGGATTGATGTAGAAAAATATGTTCGGATGTACTTTACTTACCAATAAGATAATATGAAGTAGTGGAAGCAGATGGATCTTTTGGAGCCATTGCTCGTACAAAAAAGATCGTAAGAGAGCATTTCCTTATACTTCATATCAAGTTTGTCGATGATAGGAAAAATTGGATCGATACTCATGATAGTTAATTAGTTCTCAACGTATACAATATACATTGTTGCACCCCTACACTGCTCAATAATGAGACAAACAAGTTGATGATAAAGAATATAATGAAGTTTTGGGAAGTTCCACACAATATCAATAACGATTGGGATGCATGGTTCTTATGGCGATTTTGGACTGAGTTGTTTATATTATTAAGATCTAATTTATACTTCTTTATAAGTTTCCAACCCCAGATAGATAGCCAAAATAAAAATAGATAAATTCACTTCTTAAGCAATATCTTTAGCACCATGTAAGTGTCAACCAACGAGATTGGGTGAAACTGTTAGACATAGCCCAATCCTCCTGCAACTTATAGCAAAACTTTGTATCCAACAAGGGTCCCTTTTAGATTATTACATGACAACAATCGTTAGCTTCTCATACTTCATTGATCGATTATACTGCAAGTAGCTCGTTAATATATCACTTTACAAATCAATGATAAGATATTGTCTGGGCATACTTGAAAAAGATGACTAAAAAGATGAAGAAAGTGGACAGATATGGAAAGAAACCACAGAAGTTCAAAGTTGACAACTTGGTGTTGGTGAAATTCTAACTAGCACCACTCCAATTCTTTAGGCATAAGAGATTAATGCATAAGTACGAGGGATCCTTCCAAATTATTAGCATGATAGATAATATCTCTTACAAGTTACAATTACTGATATGGCTCAAAAATTATAATATATTATATACAAGTAAATTAAAAGCCTATCACTTAGATTTATGAGATGCTTCAAAAAATTATTTCAACTCAGCTATCACCCGCCAAAGCTTCTTATTAAAAGTGAGTTGAAGTTATTTTAGCAAATTATAAGTTGAAGTTACATAATAGAGCAAAGCAAATCGAGTACTCAAGTAGTAAAAACTTCTCATAATAGAAGCTTGTTGAGAGGTCGAAAATGCCTTGCTACATGAAGTAGTCATCAAAGTCTACTAGTAAACATCGAGAGGGCATCAATAATTTAGGTGGGGGAGAATGTCACAAACAGTCATCGTGTGCCTATAATATCTTTGTCAACAGATTGTTCATCACCTTTGTTTACTTATATATTTGTTTGGCAGTATGTTTCACTTTGTGTTTTGATTACAAACTGTAAGTATGAATAATTTACAGAGCTGTAGAGTGATCGCTCACCAAAATAGGTAAAACTATCCCAAAAGGACTTAGTTTTTACATATCATGATCTATTTGTTATAGGCTATGTTATGAAATAAAACAACAACCATGCCAATAGCTTGGAACCCTCTAGATGACACAGGACTAGATGAGGGTTTAAGGTAGTATTGGATATTGATTAGATTCACAAGTTTGCATATAAAGTCTACAGGAACTTTTTAATATGCTCGATGCCTGATGAGCAATCGTTTGTAGACTTACTATTGTTATTATGAAATCCTTGTTTTTTTCTCTTTTTTTTGCTCTCACGTACCAAGTATTTGTTGAATTACTTATAAAGCTATCCACTTTTCACTAGATGTCTGAGTCTTGTCTATTGTTTATTTAATTAAATTAATTAATTTTCTTTTTACATGTCCTTTGAACTTATACAAGATTATTTCTAGATTGATCCTTTATAGATAAATAATATAAATATACTTTATAATTTAGATAATTCTAACTAAGTCTATAAAATTATGATGGGAGGAAGACGATAAGGGATATTGTGATTATTATCTAAAATAGGAGAAAAAAATAAATAGGACACCTTTCTAAGGAAACTCAAAAAAGGTTTCTTCCAACAAAATGGTATATATATATATATATATATATATATATATATAATTAATTTTAAAAATATTATTTTAGAAAGAACTCTACGGAGTGTTACTTTGTTTGCGTTCAAATGTGGCCCCATTCCCAGACCCAGAGATCTGATCATTAATCCATCCTGTTTATCATAAATCTACACGATCAAACGCCCACAGAAGCCCCAATTCCTCGATCGTCTCCTCTCGCTTCTCGGCTTCCTGGTACGCAACAAGAAACGGAAAAAGAGCCAAATCGGAAGGGGAACAAACCGAGGGGAGGGCGGTGGCGATGGCGACTGATGTGCCGGAGGGGTCGGTGCGGAACATCTTAGAGCAGGAGACGCTGAAGTGGGTGTTCGTGGGTGGGAAGGGCGGCGTGGGGAAGACGACCTGCAGCTCCATCCTCTCCATCCTCCTCGCGCAGGTCCGCCAGTCCGTCCTCGTCATCTCCACCGACCCCGCTCACAACCTCAGCGACGCGTTCCAGCAGCGCTTCACCAAGATCCCCACCCTCGTCAATGGCTTCTCCAACCTCTATGCCATGGTATTACTAACACTCATTCTCTCTCACGTATCCCATCGAATCTACTCTCCGATCTGAGCCATCTTTTATCAATCCTATTGTCGATTGTTCCTCTTTTTTCTGCTTTGTGATCGTGGAATTTTAACCAATTCTTCCGTCGACTGCAGGAGGTCGATCCGAAGGTGGAGGGCGACGATTTGTCTGACGAGGGACTCGATGGGTTCCTTTCGGAGCTAACGAATGCGATCCCTGGAGTCGATGAGGCCATGAGCTTCGCTGAAATGCTGAAGTAAGTTTTCTCTCGTTCCATTTGCATTCTATTTGGAGAGCGCATATAGAAAAAATTGCTGTTGATGTGTAATAACATAACTGTGGGGCTGGGCCTCCCTTTATGCTGATGATTTAACTGATGTTTGTGTTACTTGGATTATTATATCAGGTTTAAACCCTTCATCAAATATGCACTAAGTTTTGATTCTTCACGAGAAATATTACTAAATAGAGGTTTTTGGTATCCTAGAGCAATCCTTAACTAGGCATTTGTATGGGAGAGATGAAAACAGATCGTTGCTGCGGTATGATATTATTGGCATGGTTCGTTAACTAACAAGTCTGGATCTTCCCATAGTATTAACTGTCTGCAATTTGATAAGTTTTAGGAGTTCTCTCAAAATTATAAAAAAAGCTTAAACTTGGATAAAACCAAGTTCTCAGTTATTTAAATACAGTGCATTTACTCTTGATTGTTTAGCTCCTGGATGTTGGTTTAACACTTTGAGATGTCAATTGTTGTCTTAAAGAGTTCTGTGAACAACCAAATACGATGCCAATAAACAATATATATATATATATATATATATATATATATATACATATATATATATATACATATATATATATACATATGTATATACATATACATATACATATACATATACATATACATATATACATACATATATACATACATATGTATATACATATACATATACATATACATATACATATACATATACATATACATATATAACTTTAGCATGAAACAAGAATTACTTTTATTACATCGAATATGTTTTTTTGCCTATAGTAATAAATATTTAAAATATTGCTTCAGTATAGGGTTATGAGGAAATGTGGGATTATGTTCATTATTGATATAGTGTTTGAATAACACCAAGGTGGAAGAGCATATTTAAAGTATTGATCATTTCTAACTTTTTTCTGTTCTCATCTTAGAACCAAGAAAAATACATATAGATCTTTTAACATATTTCAATATTTATCTCGTCAATTGAAAATGGCCAACAGTTGGAAAGTTCACAAATTGACAAAATCTTAACAATTCATATTTGTCATAATCCATTAACTTGTGTTACCAAGTCTAAATTGTCAGAAAGTCCTAGCAAAAATCTTCTTCTTTCTTGGATGAAGAATGAGCCGATCGACCAAGATTGTCTAACGAGAAGAAAAGCAACTGTGCTAAAACAGAAGATGATTGGGGAGATATGCTTGATTGAAGATGCTTTAAAAGAAATAAATAAATCTAAATTAAATATCTTGATAATAAGAAAGATCGTCTTTTGAAGCAGAAAAAAGAAAGTGAAGATTCTCTAGAGTTGGTAAATGAGATGATTGATTCCTTGTTATAAGAAATAAGAATGTTTTTATTTGTATTTTGTTTTTCATGTACTTGGATGGCTGATATCTTCATTAACTGCTTTATTTTTGTTAGATCTTTTATTGTCTGTGTTCCTTGTCAGATCTTTCGTTTTTTTATCTATCCTATGATGTTATACTGATTTGTGCAGCTATTACTTCAGTAAATGTTTGAACTTTGACCGATGATAATTATCAGTTACTGATGTCGTCTTGCCTGTTTAGCAACCTGTTCAATGCTTTTGGATATTGTGTATGCGGCAGCATATTTATGATTCTGAATCCAGAGGCTTGTCATGTTAATTTAATGTTTGTTTAGGAATCTCCTTGAGATGCTTGAAACTTCTGTATGACAGTATGTTTATGATTTCTGGATTCTGATGCTTGTCATTAAACATAGTATTTATTTTCTTATCTGGAACTGCTAGTTATCTTAATCCATTTCTTCTTTTGAAGACAAAAAATCCCCTAAAAGCCATCCTTTATTTTTTACTGCAGATTAGTCCAAACAAGTTACCCAGTTATAGTGTTTGATATTTCTGTATCATAGTATATTTTTGATTTCTGAATTCTGATGCTTGTCATTAAACAAAATATTTAATTTTATATCTGAAACTGCTAGTTATCTTAATTCATTTCTTATTTTGAAGACAAAAAACCGCTAAAACCCATCTTTTATTTTTTTACTGCAGATTAGTCCAAACAATGGATTACTCAGTTATAGTGTTTGATACTGCTCCAACTGGTCATACTCTACGATTGTTGCAATTCCCATCAACTTTAGAGAAGGGGCTGGAGAAAGTTATGGCCTTGAAAAACAAATTTGGTGGCATTATGAACCAGGTACTTGCACTATTCTTAGGCAATTCATCTAACTTTATAGTTCTGTAAGTTGTAATGTTGTATAGGGGACTGATTTATGGAACAAAGTTATATCAAGTAATGATGTCCCAAGAAGGCTGCTGAATAGGGCCGATGCAACAAGCAGTCAAAGTTGATTCATTGTCCTCTTGAAGTGGTCTCATATATATATATGTGTGTGTGTGTGTGTGTGTATTTCTAAACTTAGATTGTCTTTAGGTGCTAATTCAATAGCTCAAGCAACATTTTTCTTTTACAATATCTGGTGAAGATCTTGGCTTCACCGTTGGATTGTCTCTCATCTACAACTATGTTTTGATTGTTGAAACAGCATGACCTGTCGACCAACAAAAGTTATGGTCCACCATCCTCATTCTTTATGGAAGTTGTTTTGAGCCTAATGTCGCCATAGAGGATTTGAAGGTGATTGGTTGTACTAGTACAGTAGTACTCTTTGGTGTACTCTATTGGATATAAGCTACCTCTGTAGATTCAAAATCTTGACCAATTCTTTTGGGCTTACGATGAGCAATAAAGATTTTCTGAGACCTTATATGGTCAAGAATGCTGATAGTATAGTGGGATACTCTGTGGTGGTGTTTGGATCATCGACAATCCCTTGGCTGTATATGTAGTCACTATAGTAGTGACAATGCCTACTTGATTTTCGATATTGACCATTCACTTCAGATGGGTTATCTAGCCAACAAGTGGTCCACATAGATTTTTGATTCCCACAGCAAGGTTGTCCATCGCGAGAAGTTAGCCATGTAGACATATTAGATATGCTGATAGATAATCCAGCATGTGATAACTATCATGGTTATAGTCAATTTTCAAGTTATCATAGTAGCTTGCAGCAATAGATGGTGGCATATAGTTGATATCCATTAGTGGTCATGGAAGATGATTGATATAGTCTAGAATGTCGTAGGAATTGGCATAGTGCGTGGAGTAACTTGCTTTACTTCCAAATTATTAAAATGTGTTGCCCTGCATTATTACCAAATCGTAGCTTGCTTTCATTATTTTTGACATGTTGATAGTCTGCTAATGCTTGTCTTGATTGCCAGCTGATGGCCAGCTGCATCTTTCCATAATTGCTGATCTGTTGGTCACATCATGACTGGAAAGGTGTGTGAATATTAAGCAGAAAGTAACTAATAGGACTAAAAAAAAAGGAGGTCATGCTTATGAATGGTAAGCACCATCCACATATAATGTGTTTTTTAGAGGTTTACCGAGAGACAGCTGCCTACATGCTAGCCCAAGCATCAGTGTAGTGCCATTACCTGCCGTGGTTGGTATGTGTATTCCTAGATTTAAACTCAGTTTCTTGAACTAAAAGATAGCCTCAAGTAGGCAACTAAGAAGCCGGAGCACAAATTTAATTGTCAAAACTCTGAAGGTTCTAAAGTACTACAATAGTTGCACTAATAGTTTTTCCTCCACGCATTTGATGAGAGAAAAAAAGATGAGGATCAGTTGACAATCAAAAGTGACATCATATTAACCATGTGCTACATTAAATTTGATTTACAACAAATCTGTTAGGTACTTGAGTTTTGGTTTTGGCTTTTGGCAAAACGTTTGAGATAAAGAACTTCCCTTCACTTGTGAATATTGGCATCCTCTTTATTGGAGCTAATCTACAGACTTACTGATAGAACTGGAGTTTCCGTTTTGTAAACAAAGATAAACCTAATAAATGTAAATTAGATGTTCATTGGTTTTCTGGTCTCATTCAAATTGAAAAGGTAAAATACGATTGAAAACAGAGGTCAGTTTTTACATCATAGGTGCTTGCTGAAATCTGATGTAGCAGTGTCTTACATTTGGTCACCGGTATTGCGTTGATCCTTGTTGTCCATAGTATGGTCTTTGCTTCTAGTGGTTATATAGGTCAGTAGCTATAATATATATCAAGGTTTTTAATTTCGTATCGTACCAGTATACCGAGCTTTGTTCGGTACGGTATGGTACCAGTGTACTGAGCGATACTAAATATATAAAAAAATATATATAATTAATATATAAAAAAGATATAAATATATATTTTTATATAAAAAGATAAAAATCAATATATAAAGATATAAAAAGATATAAAGAAGATACAGGGCGTACTGAGCGGTAGCCTCGTCATTGTCGCCTCGTCTGCGGCCTTCAATGTCAAGGAGGTGGGGAGAAGAAAGACGACATCGGAAAGTTCCCCGTGCGGTGGTAGTGTACGAAGGAGATCGTTTGGAGATGAAGAAGGCCGAGGTCTTCGTTGCCTTCCTTGCGGCCGCCTCTTCCATTGCTCTCGTCGCTGCCTCCCTTGATCCCTGCACCTTCAGCTCCTCTCCAGAGAGGCATGACTCTCCTCGCCGTTACCGCCTGGATCGGGATCGTTGAGGGAGGGCGACGCCGGATCGGGATTGAGAAAGGGCATGGAAGATAAGTTTGCGCCGAGGTTCGACGGGCTTAAGTTCATCGAGACGCTGGTGACAACGCATCGGTGACTTTGTGGTCCTCTTTCTTGACTCTTCTCCCTCTTCCTCGATGCTTCTCCCTCTTCTTCGAACGTCTTCTTCCTCGCCTCGCCTTGGCACAGCCAGGCTAATACCACTCAGTAGTGAGCGGTCCATGTGTCGGTCATCTGGCGGATCGATACGTACCGCCCATACCTGGCAGTATGGAACGATATTAAAAACCCTGATATATATACGAAATAAGGGCTGCACTTACCCTAATATTTCTTCTCTTCGTGATATTTATTTGAAAATTTTACATATTTATCTTAGCTTTTTCAGCAAGAGAAATTGGAGAAAATATATACCAACTTTCTGTCCATTAAGTTTGAGTTGTCAAAAGACTAGCAAGGCCTAAAATCTGCGTTAGTACAAATTTTTAAAGTGGAATTTCACATAAGAATTACACATTTGTTGGCGAACGAACTCCCAAGTTTCACATAAGAATTATCACAACAAACATTTTTTATATATGATCTTGAAACATGTGCTTATTATTCTTTCATCAAGTACTCTTTCTTATAACTGAATGCTGTGTCCACATTACATGTCTCTATTGAAGTACTAGTTTTTTTTCACCAACTCACGTTGATATTAAATTCTGCTGACAGGCTACTCGTCTTTTCGGTCTTGGTGATGAGTTCAGTACTGATGCTATGCTAGGAAAGCTGGAAGGTATGAAGGATGTGATTGAGCAAGTAAACAGACAATTTAAGGATCCAGTAAGATCACAATCCTTTTAGATGTTTCAGATGTGCTTATCGGTTGGGTAGCATCAGAAAGTTTTTCTGTTAAATGCTACTTACATGTGAATATTTGATAAACTCTTTTAGGAATTGACTTGCTACTAGCTATTCATATTTTGAATATTTTGGAAATTTATTTAACATATGATTTTTCTCAGAGGTGCTTCCTGTTTACTTCTGGTTTTGGGGGGTATGTTCATTCAAAATCATAAGAATTGAGCTTATGGATTTGTGACCTGATCATGGTAGATCCTTAGAGTGTTGGCCATGACAGTAGTAATTGCTCCTGTAATTGTAATAGTTGTTTGGAATTACCTGAGGAAAATAATTATACATACATATATAGTTTGTTTTCCTTTCAAAATTTGTTTCTTTCATTTATTCTTATAATTTTGTTCCTTCTATATGGAGGTGTTGTACAGTAGGTGTTCCTAATCTGATGTCATGCTGTTGATTATATGATTATGATGCCAGGACTTGACAAAATGATCCAAGCTAATGATACAGATAACTGTAAGGATTTAGTTTCTCACATGTTGCTTCTTACCCTCTGCCTGTGTTCTAGAAATCAGCCTAATTACCTTTAGTTGAAGAAAAGCATCCTACCTCTTCTATTGCAGTGTGCTAATTGATGTCCATTTATGCTGTCACAACTGATTTAACTACTGAACCTCATCAGTGATGCATGTAGAGTCACATCACTCGAGGACAGGAACCAAATTCTTGAGGTGATGGGCTTTGATCATCGTATTTTGGTATATAAGTGTATGATACAGTTTCATGTTATAAATGTGATGTTACATGATTTGCTAGATAGGCAACAAGAGGAGAGGTAGATCATGCTAGGAATAGAGAGTCAAGAAGCTGGTAGAAATTTTACTCTAGGGAGAAGAAGATACATACATAACCCAACAAAACACAAGTCTTACTGTTATTATTTTTTTGTCATGATCATGGTACAATCACTCCATCTAGAATATAATTAAAATTTAGATGTAAAATCTTAAAAATAAAACAAATGATTATTTTACATAACCAACTTCATAATTAAACCCTTTGAATTGGATTGCATCAGTTCATTTACATTGCGTAGAGCTTGTTTTTGAGGTGATCTGTGTACAGTCACATTGGTCTTGATCTTTGTATTTGTTTTGGCTTCATGTTCAACATAGATTTCATTACAAAAGAATATCCTAATTTAGCCTCTAAAACCGTACCAATGTTCCATGTCCCAATATAGAGAATACTTAACATTTAGAAGAGTAAAGATAGTAGGATGAAAAGGTGGAAGACCTACAGTCGCCTTCAAGGGATAAAAAGAACCAAAAAGGTAGAAAAAGACAGGTAGAATTTTTTTTCTAGGCTTTATAATTTTGTTCTGATCTCACTAGATGCAAGCAAATAAACCCCTCTCTCTCAGATATATGAATCTAATGCTTATAATGATCAGCTTTCATTATAGTATGTAAGGCTACAGTGTAATGTTATAAAAATAGATGATGTACTAGATAGCTAGTGAAAGAAGGTGGTGGAAAGGGGACTACAGTAAGAGGTGGTTAGAATTTAGAGGTGAATACAAAGGGAGAAGAATATAACTAGATATTTTGTGAATATAACAACATTTGCAAGGTTTTAAACATTGGAATCGAGCATCCTTGAATTGCTATGAAGTGGGTCATATAACTTATGAGAAAAAACTCGTAGGGTTAGACAAACATAAATAGGGGGATTTTATTGATAAAAAATCAATTAAAACCTTTAGAAGATGAGAAAAATATATACAATTCAAAGAATAGAAAAATCTGAAAATAAATTAAATTAGAAAATTTTAAATTGGATAAGGAAAATACCATTCTATTCAATAACAACAACAAAGCCGTAAGTCCCTACTATTTGGGGTTGACTACATAAATCTTTTATCATCGTTGAGATATGGAAAAAGTCATATATTTAGTTAAGTTTAGTATTTAAATAGTTAAATATTTATTTATAGTTTCTATTAAAGTCTTTTTAGGTTTTCCTCTATCTCTTTTCGTCAAGGATATTAATTTCGAATGAGGTACGGGCGGTACGTATCGGTTCGCCAACAGATCGGTATGCGAACCGCTCGCTATCGGGTGATATTGTCGATTGGGGCTATTTCCGCCTCATTACCGCCCGAAGTCGGTCGGTAACGGTCGATTTTGACCGTCGCCGCCTGCTACCCGACAGTATGAGCTAAGGGAGAAGGAAGAAGAGGGAGAAGAAAAGGGAGAAACCTGGAGATTCGACGCTACTCTCCCTTAACGATCTCGATCCGTTGTCGCCCTCTACAGATGAGATGTTGCCTACTCCTCATCGTCGGCGACGAGGCCTCAGCGTCGTCGGTGACTTCTCCTTATCCGCGCGGGAAGAAGAAGCCTCGGTGGGGAGAAGAAACGGTTCCCCACGCGGGGAGAAGAAATGAGGCGACGTCGTCTCCTTTTTTTATTTTTTAACACACACACACACACACACATATATATATATATCGAAACTCTGGTATGATACGAAATTGCAATCATTACTTTTCGTACCATTAACATTAATCATTTTACCTCTTTTGACTACCATATCCGAAGGTCTCTTATCCGAAGGTCTCCTCTATTGAAGCAATACCTAGTTGTTCAAGAGTAAAGGTATTTTTTTCCTACCTTTCCTAGTAACTCTACACATTCATCTCGACATTCTCATCTCGACTCTATAAAGCATTGTTGGTCTCACAATTGTCTTATAAAATTTTTCTTTTGATCTCAAAGGTATCTGATGATTATATAAGACTTCTAATGCCCCTCATCATTTTAACCATCCTGTTTTATTATATAAATAATATCTTCATCGATCTCTCCATCTTGTTAAATAATTAATTCAAGATACCTAAAGCTTTTACTTAAAGAGACTTATTATCTATTTCTAGAATCATTAAAATTGTATTTGATATATCCAGTTCTAGTCTTACTTAATCTAAAACCTTTAGTTTCTAAGACTTGCCTTTATAGCTCAAGTTTATAATTAATTCCTCCATAGCTCTCATCAACTAAGATAATATCATCAGCAAATAACATACACCAGGGAGGTTTATCATATAAGTAACTAATAAATTCATCCATTATCAATGTGAAAAGGTAGGGACTTAATGTAGATCCTTGATATAATCCTATGCTAATAAGAAACTCACTAGACACACTTCCTATAGTTCTAACACTAGTAGCTACATTATTATGCATATCTTTACATCAATATAATTAGTGGATACAATTTTATTTTCTAAGACCCACTGTAATAAATCTCTCGGAACCCTTTCATAGGCTTTTTCAAAGTCAATAAAAACCATATGTAATTTTTTTTTTCTCCTTATACTTTTTCATTAATCGTCTTAATAAATAAATAACTTTTATGGTAGATCTTCCAAGCATAACATCAAAATAATTTTCAGAGATATTTGTTTCAAGCCTTATCCTACTTTCGATAACTCTTTCTTAAAGTTTCATACTATGACTCATGATTTTAATTCCTCTATAAATTGAACAATTTTGTATGTGATCCTTATTTTTATAAATTGTCACTAAAAGACTCTTTCTGCATTCATTAGTCATCCTTTTAAATCTCTTTTCTTAATCTCATTATCATTAATAAGTATTCTTTGATCTTCATCTTTAATTCATTAAATATTACCTAAATCTTTATACTGTCGTTTCCTACCTTTGGCAATTCGATATATATCTTTTTTGACTATCTATAGTATCTAATTTAGTTTAAAAATTATCATAAGCTTTATATATTATCATGCTAACTACTTTTTTAGCTCTTTTTTAGATTCTTTATATCTTTTAAATTTATTCTCATTTTTATAATTTTACTAATCTTTAAAACATGAAATTTTAATCAAAATTACTTTTTAAATTTTATCGTACCACCACTAACTCTCGCTTACGGTTACACTTCTACTTTTAGTTTCACCAAGAATTTCTTTTATTAAGCTCATAATCTTATTAGCCATCGTAACCCAAATAATATTAATATTATCCTTATCTAAGTTTTAAGTCACCTCCCTTTCCATTATATTCTTAAGAGTGTTTGCAGTATCATTTTTAAAATTCCATCATCTGGTCCTAGTAAAATTTTCTACTATCTTTTTTTTTTTTCATTTTCTATAGTAAATATCTAAACCATCAATCTATATTGAATTGTCAAACTTTCGTCTGGTATAACTTTACAATTCTTACAAATAACTTTATCTACCTTTCTAGTGAGAAAAAAATTTATTTGACCACAGTTGTAATCATTATTATAAGTAATCAAATATTCATCTCTCTTCTTAAAGTGAGTATTTACAATTATAAGATCGTACAAAGTTGCAAAATCCCAAATCATACCATTATCTTTATTTTTCTCCCCATAACTAAAGTCTTCATCCATCCCTTTATATTCATCATATGTTTTCCCTGCATGACCATTCAAATGTCCTCCAATTATAAGTTTTTCGGTTATAGACATTCCTTGAATGATATCATCTAAGCTTTTCCAAAATTCTCTTTTGGTTTGATCCATCAATCCGACTTGAGGGGCATAATGCTAATGACATTCAAAACATCTTGTCCTTTTATAAATTTAAAACTATAGTTCTATCTTCAAATCTTTTTACATCTACAACATTATTCATAAGATTCTTATCAACAATAATTCTTATACCATTTCTGTGTTTATCTTTTCCATTATATCAAATTTTAAATCCAGTACTATCAATCTCTTTAAATTTTTCCCTACTCAGTCTCTTGTAAGCAAAAAATCATTATTATTCTTCTAATCATAATGTCTATCAATTTCAATCCCTTCATTGAAAGTGTTCCTATATTCCAAGTTGCTAACCTAACCTTCTGTTCTTGAACTAACTTTTTTACTCTTAGTGGTCCAAAACAATGAGAGAACTCTTGCTTGCTTATCACCACATCCGGGTACCGATGTGATGGGCTGTTTTTAGGTGACCTCCTAGCCCACTATTTATAATTTGGACACCTAGGTTAGTGTAGGTGCCTCGCGTCACTTTTAGGTGACGATCTAGCTCTATATTGAAGTTAGTTAAGATCCATGCTCATGAGATCTGACATAGTTTTATGTTGGTTGTTAGTGATCTAATGCAACCCTCCATCTTTTTTGTCCGGGCTTGGGACCGACATTGGCGGTGTTATGTGATCATAAGAAAACAATGCTTAAAAAAAGATTTGGAATCTGTACTGTTTCTTCTCCTCTAATGCCTTTTGCTGACACAACCAAGTATAACTTAATTTTGCAATGGTTATACACAAGGAAACATCAGAAACAGATAAAAACATATCATTAGAATTCGAGTGTCAGAGACTTACGATAAGGGACTATGACACAAATCCACCCAATCATCATACACTTGTCCATTGATGGCAAGGTCAAATAAAAGACCCTAGATGTCAGAGAGATAAGCATCATATCTTTTTTTGTTTCATACACCACTTCTAGATATGTTTTCTTCTCCATTTTCGTTATTCCTGGTCATCTCATCCATCTCTTTTTTATTTTCTTTTCTTTCAGATGTGGCACAGGAAATGGGGTCTTATTGTTTTGCCATTTTATTTTAGTATTGCCAATCTGGATCGGGATTGGCTATTTTTAATAACCTTGATCATTTATCATGCATAACTTGGCATGGGCTTTTATGTTATCCCAATCAAAACTTTACAGTGTGTTTATTATCATACCGGAGTCTATAGTCCTTTTTATTAGTGTGCCTTATGGTTCTTACAAATACCTTATGGTTCATGTATATATATAGGGCTTGCCTTGGCTTCTTACAAATGCCTCCTGGTTTTATCATGAGATTGACCTTTTTTGTTGTTGTGCTACAGATGCAACGTCTGAGCACAAATGTTCACTGAGATAACTGATTTCTTGACCTTGTAAACTTTCTATGACAGGATTTGACAACGTTTGTCTGCATTTGCATTCCAGAGTTTCTTTCTCTCTATGAAACAGAGAGGTTGGTGCAAGAACTAACAAAATTTGAGATAGATGCTCATAATATCATTATTAATCAAGTACTTTTTGATGATGAAGGTGCGTAAAATATAACAGCAAGATATATTTGGAAGTGTCATAATGTCCACTTTGGATTTTCTAAAATTTATCCTACTTCAAATCACTCATTTTCATTCTTGTAGCTGTTGAATCCAAATTACTCAAAGCACGGATAAAGATGCAACAAAAATACATTGACCAGTTCTACATGCTTTATGACGATTTCCATATCACCAAATTGCCATTACTGCCAGAGGAGGTAAAAATTTGTGCTAATTGAAAAGACAGCTTTTTAGAATTTACATGGGAATGTGTGTGTATATATTCCAGTCACTGTGATGTGTGTTTTGTAGGTTTGTGGAGTTCAAGCTCTTAGAAAGTTCTCTCAACACTATGTTTCACCATATAAGCCGGATCTCACCAGGGGCACTCTGGAGGAAGTGCAGCAGAGAATATCTACTTTGAAATTACAGCTTGAAGAAGCAAAGTTAGAGCTAGAGACACTGCAAAAGGGCAAACAAGATGCCTGATGGTGCTTCAAAGCTAGTGAGGCTTCAGATGTTGGAATTCTTTTTCCAAGATCAATAAAAAGGTCGAGAAATCTTTCTCAAATCCACTGCAAGCTAATTCCTCCTTGTTAGACTCAGGTAATTCCATCAGAGCCAGCCGAGAATTTTCTCCTCCTCATTTTTCCTTTAGTGGATTTCTCTAATTTCATCGCAGGTGCTTGTTGCCTCGATGGCCTTCAATTTTTTATGAGAACCTTAATTACAATTATCTGCAAATGGTTTGATGTGACCATTGTGATATTTTGGTAAGTTCGTTTTCCGTTTGAACATGGGGGTCTTCCCAGTTGTCAATTGTTTTGGCATCATATCTATTACATTATAGTTTTCTTCTTTCATGACATTATTTGTGCTAGTTCTAGTTTATAATAGGATAAATAGCATGCTGGCTGTGTCAATAACTCAACATTACTATTATTGTTCATATCGCAATGGCAAGGGAACATCACCAGTGAACATTCATCCCTGCAAATTACTTCCACGAAGTTTAGGGTTTAGGATTTAGCCTCATTTTCTTCTAATAAGCATGGCTTCTTCTCACTGCCTGAATACGATACATGTATTGCTGTGTTCATTAGATCACTCTCTTTGTTACCTGCACAAATAAAGTATTCTTCTTAACAAAACAATGAAAGATCATTTGCATAGCTCATGTGTGTTATCTACAACTCACTACACTTAAGATGCTAGCTGAGTTTATATGATAATGGAAGTAACTGCAACCTCCTTGTCCAAAATTTCAATATTTCCATATGAAAAAGCAGATTAGCAGAGAAAGAAAGAGATGTGAAAAAGAAATTGAATACACTTTATAGTGATTTAGTCACATATCTAACTTAAATCCACTCTTGAGATCCTCCTCTCTTTCCAGTTTTTGACAATCATCAAAAGGTTTTCTTTGCAAGTGAGGAATCTTTCGAGTTCAATCATATCTTTAGGGCTACAGAGCAAATACTTATTATCCGAACGCTTTATCTTTGCTCAAAGGATAAAGCTATACAAAGTCACCGTTCTTTTTCTGAAGCTCAGTGGCAAACCTTTAAACATTCAACCTTACGATATAATGCAAATTTTCCAATAAAATTAACGTAGTCGAGGGTTGTGAAAGATAGATATAGAAAGTTATAGATGGAGGGATAAATAAGACAAATGAGAGCCAAAGAAGTATTTGCGAGTAACTAAGTCCTAGTTTGGCATTTAGGAAATCTAAAAGCAATCCAAAGCCACCATCCTCTATATGGACATCTCCTTTTCATTTCGGTAAGGTTTCATCAATGCTTTCCTTATTTAAATAATAATTGTATTTGATTCAAAGATATCTTTATATTCCTTGCATTAGTGAGAAAATTCTAAAACTTTGTTTGGATTGGACATTTACGAATATTTCTTTTATTATATATTTCACAACTCGTAAATTTAACCTTGAGCTTTGAATGGTTTTTTTTTGGACTAATTAAATATTATCTTCTATAGTTCGATCCTATTGGTATCGTAATATTTGTATTTAAAAAATTTATATTGGGATCCTTATAGTTCTGAAAGTGAAACAAATAACTCTATTTATCATAATGTCATCAGCTACATTGAAGAAACACATAACATGTGATACTACCTATTGGATCGATATGAAAGTGATGGATAAAACGATAATTTCAATATCTCTTCCATTTTTAGCAAGTGAGACGTTGAAATTATCTTTTTTTGATAAAATCATTAAAAACGAAAGGGATATTAAAATTATATTTTTATCCATACCTTTCATATCAATCTAATACATGATATCACTTATTATGTTTTTCATCAATTCTGGTATTATGATAAATAAAATTATTTATTTTATTTTTAAAATTATTATAATTTTTTTAAATATAAAAATTATGATATTAATAGGATCCAAATACAGAGAATAATAAATAATTAACTCTCCTTCTCTCGATGCCTTCGTCCTTTAGCTGCCTCTCTTCTTGCGTCTTTCCTCACTTCCTTTGGCAATTCTTTATGTCACCATCTCCTCTCCTTTTCGTAAGATCTTCCTTTAGTCCAGTGTTTTTCCTTTGATCAGTCTCCTCCCTATAATTCATCATATCGAACATAAATTTCACTCTTAATTCTCATCATACATATGGATAATTTTTTTCTCTTATATTGTCAAATAATTTGTTTTAGGTTGGAGTAATGTAATTAGTCCGTGTATCATTGAATAATTTTTACTGATTAATTATTTTTTCGAGTATCGCCATGTGTTTGCACCTCTGGACAAAGCATTTATATTTATAATATTGGTTGATGTTATTCTACCAAAATTTTATTTCTATTTCTATTTAATATTATCTATTCTTTAATTTTATTTTGGAATATTTTAGTATGATATATAATATTTAAAGGATTTTTTAATTAAACATATTATCCAACTAGTGATACACTCATCAAAGGCTCGATTTACAAAAAAGAAAAAAATATGTACTTTTCCACAAAATTCGCCAACGAAAGCCTCCCTTACAGCATATGAAAGCCCTTTCAGAAGTGCCGTCGCCACTATATTCCATTTGTCCCGCTTCCTCGATCTTCGCTGGTCCCAATAATGGCGAGTATTCTATGAAGTGCGACGGCTTTGGATTCCGGAATTCTTGACGTCAGAAACCCTTGACCTCTCTCCCCAAAAGAACCACCGAATCCCTCCGGAGATGATTCCGAGGGCACTCGGCTTGAAGACGCCGATTCCTTTCCCCGCTATTCACGCGCGCACATCTCTCCCCCTTCTTCGCCGACGAACAGCATCGTTACGGTTTTCTTCTTCTTCTTCTTGTTCGTCTTCTACCCTTAATTATTGGAAGTCCTCCTTTTTTCCCCTTTTTTTTCTTTGTTTTCATGTTGTTGATCTTTGGTTTGACTGTTTTACTTTGTTCCTCCGCTTTTAAGCAGCAAACGATGATAAGATTTTGTTGGGAAGATGCGTTTCGGCAAAGGCGGCCGATTCCTTCGAACCCGATCGAAGCGCTAAAGATGCATTCCGTCCTTCACAGGTTTTCCTTTTTGACATATTTGAATCTCCTCTAAATCTGTATAAAATTTGGTGGCATGCGCTAACTCTCTAGTGTAGTGCTATTCACTTTATTATTTATGAAGTTAGGCCATTGGTTTGGTCTAATTCTCTAATTGGACGGTATTGGTGCTTGGTTTCTTTCAGGAGGTTCGGCAGGATGAAATCAGCATCTTGAAGATTCTAAAGGGAGCGAACTCCATTATCCCTCACGTAGTGCTTGCGAGTACAGTGTTGGCGCTTGTATATCCACCGTCTTTTACATGGTTTACAACCAGGTCATGCATAATATTCCTTTGTGTTCAATGCACATTCCTGATATGGTACCACTTGTCTACTTCCTCTGATTCGAAATTGACGATTTGCTTCATCCACCGGGTGAAGTAATTGAGTAATTGAATACTTGGTTTAGTTGTTCATCATATCGGCCTTGCTTTGATCATCTTTTTTCCAGAGATGGATTGCATGAATAGGCATGGATATATCACGATGTTTTAGCATGTGAAATCCTCACCTAGAGGCTTCTTATCCACTTTAAAAAGCAGGTTTCTAAGTTGTACGTTAATCATTTGTTATCATGAGCTATTTTACCTAGTGAATTTTCTCTAAGAAATCTAAATAAATGATGCTTTGTCCATGAAATTAATATTTATTAATCTCATGGCTTAAGTAGTGTTCGGCTGATGGATTTCTGACATGGACAAATGGATAAAAATTACAGCTGAGGAAAATTCATGGAGAAGCAGATAACATCCTCTCAATTTTGGGATTGTGATTGAGATTATTGTTGGGCATTTGTACATAGTCATTAGGATCAATATATCTAATTCTCTCTTTAGTGTATTGAACCTTTTGTACCTATCGATTTGATTTATGAAGGAAAGAGAAGCTTCAGGTTAGTAACCTATTGTCATTTTTTAACTCCCATCAATTATCTTATAAGTTTGGGAATGACAAATATTACTAATTCTGGTACTCATGCCTGGTTATCTTTTTGAAACACATTCATCTTATTATGCTCATATTCTTTTGTTAATCATGAAGGTACTATGCACCAGCACTTGGGTTCTTAATGTTTGCCGTTGGTGTAAATTCAAGTCTCAAAGATTTTGTAGAAGCATTCAAGAAACCTGATGCAATTGCTGCTGGATATGTTGGGCAGTTCATTATCAAGCCTCTGCTTGGATACTTATTTGGCAGCATTTCAGTTTCTCTCTTCAATCTCCCTAATTCTTTAGGTGACACAAATAACTCAAATTTCTATTCATGGATTTTGAAGAGCAAAACTTATTGATTCAGTTTATTCTTGACCTAGGTGCTGGGATCATGTTAGTATCATGTGTTAGTGGAGCACAACTTTCAAATTATGCAACCTTTTTGACAGATCCACCAATGGCCCCATTAAGCATTGTCATGACATCATTATCAACCGCCACAGCAGTTTTTGTTACACCAACCTTATCTTTATTGCTCATTGGCCAGAAGTTGCCTGTGGATGTGAAAGGAATGATGTCAAGTATCGTGCAGATTGTAGTTGCACCAATTGCTGCAGGTCTTTTTCTAAACAGGTACCACGCTTAGCTTTCAATTTCTTTTTAGTTTAAAGCTTCTTTTCACATTTGGGATGATTCAATCATTAGTAGTATAGTGTATCATGCATAATTGTTGCACAAGTCTGAATGGAAGTGACATTATATATCACCAACTGCAATGCATGACATCATGTGGATATGTATTACAAGCTGTTTTGTGACTAGAAATGAGTGAATAATGAATTAAAACATGTTTTGTATATGTATTACAAGCTGTTTATAAAGAAAACATATCTAGAAGATTCGTAAACAGATATATATTAAATTAAAAATTCAATATTATACCTTAAGTTATGGCTACTACGATTATAAAAATGACTTGAATTTATGGGGGATGGTTTGAGGTCCTCGATATGATCCTATTTCAGATCAATATTGAAATCATAAATGCCCCATGCATAAGACTGCTCTCATGATATCTGATACTGACAAATAATGTATCATTGATGGAACAACATTGTAGCAATCATGACCTTGTTGTCATTAATAATATGAGTGCTAAGAGGCACCTGAGTCCAAAATGGTTGTGGCAAGTATGACTTGACATGTAGTTTAGTAGAGCTACGAGTGTCATCTAGTACAAGAGGCCATATGGTACATCCAATTCCGAGAAAAATGATTCACTACCATCATGAAACTGTTGGCCACAAGATGCATGGTGTTAGGAAGGTTGTGAACACGATGAGCTTCTACTGGACTGAAGATCATACAAAATGTTTTACCTCCATATAGTTATCAACTGTCTTTTCTTTGCCCTTATTGTTGTGATCATAAACAAAATTGTGTGGATCTATGTGCATCATCATCTTCATCCTAGGTGGCATGACTGTGCTCCACCCATCTGTGTTTGCGTAGCAGGAACATGAGCTTCTGAGTACTGGCCACTATCATCAATGGACACTATTGTCCATGTCACTATCATCTCCGTGGACCTCACAATATGAAGTAGAAGCATCTCTTCTCCCAATTTGTACTCGTTGCTCATTGATTACATCCAGAGAGTCAACTGCATTGAGCAACCTTTTCCCTTGCTATTGTGGCCGGATGACTTACTCTGATGTAGCATGCCACGGGCCATAGAACAATGATTATTTGTAGCTTGGTTGCTTGACCACCTCTTGACACCAGGCCTTGCCCTTCTTCTGTCCCAGTAGTCTCCTCCTGTAAACCTTGTTATTCCTCCTTGAGTGCCTCAAAAATGATATATGATGAACATGGATCCCTTGCCTCGTCCAAAATAGATCATCCAGTTTCTTCACTGTGCATGCCCAATCAATCAGGTCTGAGTGATCACTATAAAAGTCTTGTTTAAATGGATCTATCTTGAGTTCCTCTCTCCTTGCTTAACTCATGGTAGTGTAGTAGTTATAACTTATAATGAATATAGATAGGTTTCTCTAAGCCTACATAAAAAAGTTGAGATGAGGTGTTGTATGTAAAGGCTAATGTTGGCCAATTACGTTCGTAGGGTTCGAGTCACGGAAACAGCCTCTTTAAATATTTAAAGGTAATGTTGCGTACGTTGACCCTCCCCAAACCCCACATTGGTGGGAGTCTTGTGCACTGGGTACACCCTTTAGTGACCCTCCGAATTGTATGTACAACTCAACTATACAAAATAATGGTGTTCTTGCTGAACATACCAAAAGCCTCTCAAAAAAGTCATCCTAAATTAACATATATCAACAATTAATAATCAATTAAACATGACTTAGTTCCATCACCACAAGTTTAATAAGCAAGTTATTGTACTTCATAGATGAAATCAGCTACATAGTTCTCATCTAGTTCCAGTCTTATAAGGAAGTTGCAGAGAAATTGCAACAGTTCATCATCATCATCATCGGTAAGGTTGTACTGATATTTGTACGCAGAATTAAGATAATCACCTACCTGATGAACATAACATACTTAAAATTTTGTATATTTTAAGTTTCTAATTAACTTTATAAAACACAATCTGAATATTCTTATCTATCTTGTGAATATTTTGGGACATCTGATTCTCTCATCTCCAATCAATGATATGGAGATTGGCTCTAACTGTTTCTTTTTATCCTTGCTTATGGATTGCTTCATCATATTAGTCTAGTTACAACAACTGTGAATAATCCATGCTTTTATGTAACTAATTGTTTGGATTTACACCTTAAGCATTGGTCTGGTGGTGATGTACCAATCTCATTTACCAAAGTCTGAGGGTTCGAAACCTCATCCGATATATTTTTTAAAGTGTCAACTAGCTTAGTTGGCAAAGACTTTGACAGCTTATTGTAAGGTTTTGTGCTTGAATTCTGCCTTCTCCACTTACCCTTTGTAAAAAAAAAGAAATGTTTCAACTTTAAGATTTTTTATGATTTGTTGACTACTTCCATAACTAATTACAATATTCAATATCTTTGTTCCTATACTTCTGATTTACCCCTTCTTCATATGTCAACTTTTTGTTCTCCATGCACTAACCTTACTTTGTGAATTTTGAAGGTTTCTCCCAAGGATCTGTGCTGCAATTCAGCCTTTTCTGCCCCCATTATCAGTGTTTGTGACAGCTCTCTGTGTCGGTTCTCCTTTGGCAATAAATATGAAGGCAATCATTTCCCCTTTTGGAGTCACGATAGTGCTTCTTTTGTTTGCATTCCACGCTTCGGCATTTATATCTGGTTATGGGTTTGCTGGTATCTTATTCCGTAGATCAGCAGATGTCAAAGCACTACAAAGAACCATATCTTTCGAGACAGGTTGCCACATCTGTACACATTATTTTTAGCTTTTGCAAAATTAAATTTAGATGTCTAACAGTTTTGCCTATTTCAGGGATGCAAAGCAGTCTTCTAGCCCTTGCACTTGCAAATAAATTCTTCAAAGACCCTCTTGTCGGTGTGCCTCCAGCCATCTCGGTGAGTCGTTAGCAATCGTGCCTTTGGTAACAATGTTTTATTCTACATTTATTTCGATGTGAGGACAAGTGGAGAGCCAACATTTGCTTGTTATTGAGCTCTAAAAGAAGATGTAAAGCAATGGATGGGAAGGGGGAAAAATGAACGGACCGGTTTTCTAATTTCTCTGTTACTTCAAAATGTAGGTCGTCTTGATGTCTCTGATGGGTTTCGCTCTGGTGATGATATGGTCCAAGGGGAAGCAACAAGTGCAACCAGTTAAGATATAATGCAGAGTGGAACACAAAGAACATCGATGAATCTTGTGGACGATTTGACTGAGAGTATAAGCTGAAAATAAGGATTGTGCGTCTCCCTGCCTGGACATGAATGCGCTATGGAGAGGGATTGTTGGACCATTTTGAATAGTAATCTTTGATTTGTTCGTTGTTCTAAACGCTTTACATGAAGTTGTGTCGTGGATCCATTTCTTATGAGCATTAGATCGAGATGCTATCTGGGAAATTTTACAAAGCACGTCAGAGATGGGCTGCTGCTGGCATAGCCATCGATCTCTTAGTGTAGCGCTGTGGATATACAAGAGTAATGTTCGTGTTTCCCTGTAGTGCCTATTATGATATCTTCCGCTCCAACAGAAGTTTTCTTTTCTTTTTGTTGATTCGCTTTCGATCCAGGTGAGTCGCCGATCGACTGCATGTTTCTCATTATCGTTTTAAAGAACTCTACGGTTCCGGTTCGCTCCTCCTGATCTTTCATGGTTTTGTTCATCAATGATCTAAACACAATACGCCGATATATCATAGTAGAGAATTCATTAATGCTTAATCATCATCTAATATATAAGCGTTAGGAAAAACATCCAAGTTATCCATGCTATTTGCTCGCGTGTAGATAAAAGTCTAAGTAGGTCATTCAAGGTTGTCTCCTCATTGCTGCCCACGTGAACAAAATATCAAGAGGACAATGATGAAACAATTATGAGTTGTCCCATCCAAAGCCAAATATAAAATATAATCCTCAATGCTATACCAAGGGGCTCTTTTCCCCGAAAAAACATATACTAATTAAAGATATCAATCATTAACTTGAGCATAAGATGGATTAGGTCGAAAAACTTCTTTCGACATTAGTTTTAGTGCAAGCAACACCTCGAGAGCTAGATGCTTCATCTCGGAGACACTTCTGACACTCCTATGCCTTCAAGTTTGGAACATGTCTGGTTAACTCAGAAGGAGGGTCTGATATTTCAAGAATGTTCGCCCAATAATCCTACCAACAAATGCTCTAGCGATTAGGCCCTACTTCCGACTCATAACACTTACTCAAAGGGGACAATTGTTATCCTTCCCTTACGTATATGCATCCACTTCAGCGTAAACACCAACATGGTACTTGCTTCTGTTCGATGACCGAAGCCTTTCACCCCAGGGATGACCTTGAGCCACTTGCTTCTCATACCAAGGTATTTCTAAATCTCACTCAATAAATACAGACACTAACAAGCATGATGCAAGCTATTGCCCTACTCCTACCTCAGTTAGGCTAACAAACAATGCCACCATCTCAACTGCAATCAATATCTCAACAACTACTAGCACTGGTGCCTGTCAGGATTCCACTGCCCGACATAATGTTAGTATCTTAGGATCGCCTAAGGTAAGTGAAATTATTGGCTAAGGAAGCGCCCGACTCCCCAATCGTGGAATTCAGTGCACCGTCGCACCACTACTTTTCCCTATTCGAATCTGAGACCTAGTCAGCAAACTCGATGGGTGACCCCTAAAGATCTAACTATGACAAATGGATCAATACTTAGAAAAGATGTGGTGAGATTTCTAGCAATCCTAAGGTAAAAGGTCGGACGACCCCACCTCGGGTCAGTCCTCATTCATTCGGAACATCTAAGATGAGTCAATCTCAATAAACTTTTGTCTCATATCACTGGAGGCCATTGATGGTAGTACTGACTTGATAAAGCACATTATCTCTTTTCACGTCCATATGTTACTATACGACACCTTAGATGCCCTAATGTGTCACACCTTCCCGACAACGTTAAGAGGCTTGGCACAAGAATAGTACACTCACTTGAAGTTGCTCTCAGTTGGCTCTTTGGCTCAGCTTGCAAAGGAATTCAAGCCCTACTTCCTCGGGAATGTGCACTCGAGGTTATCGGTGATAATGCTCCTCGAACTTAGGCAAGAGGAGGAAGAAACACTCTCTGACTTTGTCGCTTGATTCATTAACGAGATCTAAGGCGTGCAGGAAGCCCATCCGTCACTGGTAATGTATGTCTTCATGATGGGGCTCAAGCTCTCTCGCTTTTTCTGGTCATTGGTGGAGACGCCACTGATGGTGATGCCCAAGGTGCTCCAAAGAGCCAACTAATCCATTGCCATAAAGGAAATCAAGTGTGAGGAGATGCACAAAAGATTGAGGCAAAAGTGATTACCGTCGATGTGAACTCCAAGGTCACCACGATGAAGAAGAAATAACCAACCCAAGCTGCCTCGCTCGATGTTCAAGTCGACTCCCTTGAACATGACTAGAACTGAGGTCTCTTTACAGATAAAGAAAAAGAGCTCTTGAAAGACTATCAATCGATGAAGACACTTCTGGAGAGGAGGAACAAATCCAAGTACTATTGATTCTACCACAATTATAGCCATGACATGGAGGACTATTGGGAACCTTCGCCCAAACTTCACGGGTCGATGGAGAGGCAAATCAACGTCATTATCGATGGACCTGCATTGGGAGAAGACATCTCCTTGGGTCGTAAAACCTATACCCGAGCTATTATCAAAAAGTACCCAAGGTCCGAAAATGACTCAAAAATAGCCTTAAAGGAAGAAGAGATAGAGCTTGCATGTCATGTTTGGGGATAAGTACTGCTCCAAAATGATGATGAGCAAATTCATAGTGGTCGACATCCTCTCAGCATGATCACAAGGTGACCCACACTTAACAAGTTGAGAGCAGTGGTGTCAACCTACCACATATTGATGAAATTCTCAATAAGAACTAATATCGGAGAATTGAGAAGCAACCCAAGAGAGTTGCACCAGTACTATCTGACGATAGTCTTCCAACTGAAGAAGGCCCGGCCTGAGGCACCACAAATGGACCCTCTGAATTTCTCCAAGTCCATCCCACATCCAGAGCTGATGGAGTCATTGATTGAGATCTTAGACAAAGCTTGCTACATTGGGAAGAGGATCCAAAAACTACCATGATGGAGAGATGATATGAAATTTGCCATGATGAAGGAAAAACTTGAACATTGCCACAGCGGGAGGATCTAAAATCCACCACAACAAAGAAAGAACTTAAAATCCGCCACGGTGGAGGGAGAACTTGAAGCCCACCATGGCGAGAGGATCTAAAATCTGCCACAGTTGAGAGAAGACTTGAAATCCACCATGGTAGAGAAAGTTTAAAGCTTGCCATGACGAGAGGATCCAAAATCCAACATAGCGGAGGAACCAAAATCCATCATGGCAAAGACAGTGCAAAATATACCAAAGGTATGCGAGTCGGGAGAATCTGACTAGCGCCATGAGACATCTCCCATGATAGTGCTATTTGAAATGTGCTCGAGATGTGTGAGTTGGGAAAACCGAACCTGCACGGATAGAAATCCACCACTGAGGAGACATGGAATAAAATGTGCTTGAGGCATTTGAGTCAGGAAAATATTGTTGGGAAATCTAGGGCAGCATCACATGCATAGTAGAAGAACATAAAATAAAAATCCAAGAATTTCATGCATAAAAAGTTTTCATCGTCGTGTAAAGATTGGTGTGCAAAAACCCGCAAAATAAAAAATTACATATATGTAAAAGATATGTTACCTAGGGAGATTGTATATCCCTGAAAAATTATAGATTTGTAGGAAAGGATGAAGAAGGTCAACTATCCTCCTCTCTAGTGGTGATCCACATGGCAGGCGTTGTGAAGACACTTCTCAAATTGCTGCACAATCCTCCTTTCTATGCATACTATGCAATCAAGAAGGGGTCGACCCTTCTTGTTGTCCACACGCCCTAAACTAGGGCTGTTGGCTAAGAAGGAGAGAGAGAGAGAGGAGTATAGGAGGTGGCAGCTAAAATAGTCTAGCTTATAGTCCTTTGGTTCACTCCTATTTATAGAGATCCCTTGTCAATTTAACCATAATGGATCATGCTATATTGGGTATTAGATCTCCATCCAACTACCCAAGCCTCTTGGATTAGTGGATCTCTACCTAATAATATTTTATTGACTCTTATTGGATCTTATCCATAATATCCAATAATTCAAGGGCTTATTGAATATCCAATAATATAGGGGATCCAACGGATATCTAATATCTGAACATTTACTCGTCACAACACCTACCATATGTGTGTGACTCTCTAGGCCTAATATCTAGTTGGTCGTGAGTCATACCCATTAGAACTCCTTCTGGCTCAGTGAATTATATTATCTTTATAATGATTCACTCGACTCATCAATTATGGATGTATTAAGCCATTACGCAGCGGTCTCCAAACGATACAAGGAAATTTAATCTATTGGGTATATCTTTCCTCAGTTATTATGTATCTATAGTCCCTAATTCATCTAATATCCTAGAGACTATATACCAGGCATGGAGCTGTCAGGCCCATACAGAATTTGCTCGAGTCTTGCTCTAATCGAATTCTCTTGGAGAACTTTTTCTCTCTCAATCCGAATGACCCTGGCTAGAGATTTACCTGAACAAGAACATATAAGATATTCCTCTCATGACACCGAGAGTAAATGATCCTCTATCGATATTTAATTGCTCACGTAAGGTTGGCTACAACTACCAATGACCGATTGTGATAGATCTAGAACTTCTAGACCTAGAAGTCTGATATCAAAGAGATGAGTACTCATACAGGATATTCTTGATGTCTCAAGTCTAAGGACCATATACATTACTAGGACTACGAAATCACTATCTGATAGTAAAGTATCATCAACCATCTAGCATTCTGTGAGCGGATCAATCATTGAACTCATTCTCCAATAAGCATCTGCATTGTATCCCTAGTATCCCCACACTAGCAACTATGAGACCAATCGCCTTCATCATATGGATAAGTATACAGCACGATAATCTGTCCAGTTATCTCAATGTCCCTCTCAAGTAACCTATGACCAGAATTATTTATGGTCTATGTTTAAAGGTGAATCGGTCATATTACCGTGATCTCATCATGATCCGATTCTCATTGCATAGATCCATAAACATCACCATACATGCAACAAGCAATATAAAGTGAGAAAAATATCAAATAAATAATAAGCAAAAAGAGTGTGTATTGTGTTACACTTGCCATCACTTACGTGATTGACTTGCAAGACACCTATGACTAGCAAATATGACACACACCATAAGAAATTCATCATAGTGGTATAGGGCAAAATGTACCTAAGGTATGCGAATCAATAAAACCTAATTTGCATTCAAAGAAATATGTCACGATGGAAGCATAGGCTGAATGTGCCCAAGACACGTGAGTTGAGAAAACTCAATATGCATGAGGTGCTTGAGACATGTGAGTTGAAAAAACTTGACCCATATGAAAAGAAATCTGCCATAACAAAGACAAATGCTAAATATGCTCGAGACATATGAGTTAGGAAAACCCGACACGCGTGAAAAGAAATCCATCACAATGAAGGCACAGGCCGAATGTGCTAGAGATGCGTAAGTTAGAAAAACCTGACCCATATGAAAATAAATTTGCCATAGCGGAGGCATAAGCAGAATATGCCTAAGACATGTGAGTCAAAAAAAACCAGACCTATGTGTAGAGAAATCCACCATGATAAAAGTACAAAGCAAAATGTGCTCGAGGCGTGAGTTAGGAAAATCCGACTTGTGCCACAAGAAATTCGCCATGGTGGTGTAGGGTAAAATGTTATGGCATGTGACTCAAGGAAACTTGACTTGCACAAACAGAAATCCATCAAGATGGAAGCATAAGCTAAATGTGCCCGAGGCACATAAGTTGGGAAAACTCGATCTGTAAAAGAAAAAATCTATCACAACGGAAGCACATGCCGATTGTACTTGAAACGCATTAGTTAGAAAAACTCGACCCCCTTAAGAAGAAATCTGTCATGATGGAGGCATAGGTTGAATGTTCCTAAGATATGTGAGTTAAAACAACCTAACCCGCTTGAGAAGAAATCCACCATGATGGAGGCACAGGCCGAATATGCTTGAGACCTGTGAGTCGGGAAATCCTGACCCGCATGAGAAAAAAATTGTTATATTAGAGGCACAAGTCGAATGTGCCTGAGATGCGTAAGTTAAGAAAACTCAACCCACGTGAGAAGAAATTTATCAAGGTAGAGTTATAAGGCAAATGTGCCCAAGATGCATGAGTCGAAAAAATTCGACCCGCATGAGAAGAAATCCATCACGACAAAGGTACAAGGCAAAATTTGCTTAAGGTGTGTGAGTTGAGAAAATTGGACTTATGTCAAAAGAAACTGATCACGAAGGAAGCCATAAGTCAAAGATGCCTAAGGTGCGCGGATCGGGAAGCTTAACCCCTACCACCCCCAAGAGGCTTAGAGGTCCGGAGACTTGACCGCCTCCGCAAGAGGCAAGGAAGTTGGGCCTCTCGACTTCCACCTTTGTCCTTGCCCAAGGCATGGTGGTCAGGAAGCCCAACTTCCACCTCTGCCTAAGACGTGGATATTGAGAAGCCCAAATTCCGCCTCTGCCCAAGGTGTGGAGTTTGGGAAGCTCGACTCCCACCTCCGCTCAAGGTGTGGAGGTTGGGATGCCCGACCTCTACCTCCGCTAGAGATGCAAAGGTTGAGAAACCCGACCTTTGTCATCACATGAAGCATGGAGGTCAAGACGCTTGACCCCTGCATTTGCCAAGACGAGGAGGTTGGGATGCCCGACCTCCACCTTTACCAAAGGCACAGAGGTCGGGAAGCTTGACCTCCACTGTCACTCGAGGCGTGGAGGTCGAGACGCCTGACCCCCGCCTTCACCAAAGGCGCGGAGGTTGGGCAGCCAGACCTCCATCATCACACGAGGCATGGAGGTCGAGATGCATGACCCTTGCCTTCGCCCGAGGTGTGGAGGTCGTGACGCCCGACCCCTACCTTCGCCCAAGGCGTGAAGGTCAGGTCGCTCGACCTCCATTGTCGCATGAGGCATTAATTAGGAAAACCTGACCCACCAAAGGAGATCTCGAATGCTCTCTTATCATATGAATTAAACTCATACTCTAGGCCCCCCTAACAAGAGTCCTAAAGCATGTCTTGGGTGGGAGGGGAACAAATAATAAGAAATACATTAATGGCCAGCGCCACATGGAAGCTATTGTGGAACGAAAAAGATCCAAATCACCCCCGCTTGTCTACCCGCGTGGACAAAAAGTCCAAGGCAGATCGTTCGGGACTATCTCTCCCTTGCCACCCATGTGAACAAAACATCAAGAGGGAGACATTGAAGCAGTTATATGTTGTCCCCTCCTATAAAAGGTAATCTCCAATGCTACGCCAAGAGACTCTCTTCCCGAAAAAAACCTATACTCATTAAAGACTTAAGTCATTAACTTGAGCAACAAAGAGATCGGGTCAAAAAACTTCTCCCGACATCGATCTTAATGCAAATGACACCTCGAGAGCCCGACGCTTCCATCTCGAAACCATCTCATAACTACTTTGAAGTCACGTCAAAATCATCTCGGGGCTACCTAGAAGATACTTCGAATAATCCTATACCTTCTAGTTTGGACCACATTAGATTGACTTATCTAATTTTCCCTAACACATCCTAGTGCCATGTCACCACCACTGCAGTGCCCATTTAAACGTCGGATCAGTCCATACTTCATAGTAACCCAAATGGTTCCGATAGAGTCATCAAATGGTAGTGGCTACTTTGCGACAAATCACAAAGTCACATCATTTAGGTGTCAATCATAACTGTTACCAAAGCTCCAATATTCTAGCTCCCAAGGATGCTGAACCTCTAAATTTTATTTTCTATATTATTTTTTCTTCAATTATTAATATAAATATCGAAAGAACTTTCATCGGACACTCTCCCCATGTAGTAGGATTCTACACCGAATTCAATCAGCTCTCGATAACAAAAGCTTTCGTCAAGCCCAAACAGGAACCAAATTGATTCATTTAAAGAGCAACAATCGCATCTCCACCTATTCAAGATCAGATAAATTTCTCACACCTTCGGGAATCAGATTCCAAAACTTTTCCCAGGGCAGCAACAAAACATTGATAACATGAGAAGTAAAGAACATAGAAAGAGCAAACAGTATCACCAAACCAACTACCAAAACAAGAGTTGGTCTTTCCTCTCTAGTAAAGCATGCTCTCAACCATGAAGCTGGTTCTTCAAAGGCTGTACATAACGGTACTTGCACGAGTTCTTCGATCACCTGATGGTGATGTATCGATTTGTGCCATGCTTAGCCCAGTGGTTCTTGAGATCCACTGCCATTGACAAATCATAGCCGTCAGCTGCCAGGCATCTGAGCAACTTCCTAAAAGCACTGCCACTCATCTTCCTTCCTCCCATCCGAGCATGGCGCTTGTTGGGCATGACAGGAAGTGGGTACATGGACAGTGACGAAGTGCAGCAAGAAGACTGCCATCCAAAATCCCCCCACCTATAGCACTGCCGTAACTTCCCAGTGCAGGAGCACACTGGCGCTGGCACACTCAATTCATTAGCAGAGAACTCATCAAAGCACAGATTACAGTTTCTCCATGTATCTGTCATCGTAGGGACCTCATTCAAATCTTTTTTACCTCTGACGATCTCCTGACCCTTCAGCTTGCCATGTTTCTTTGCATGTGAGACCAGCATGTTCGAATCATCACCACGACCCTTCTTGCTTTTTCTCGGTGATTTTGATGACATCTTGTGTGGAGTGGCTTGGGTGCTGGTAGTGATCTTCTTAGCCTTCATTTCCTTTTCACTGTAATCAGCAACCATTGAGATTGGATATGCCTCAGTTATGTGCATCTGTCGTATGTGATCATATGGAGCATCTGCCAATTGGGGTGGTGATTCATGAACATCGAGATGTGCGTCTTGATGGCTATGACTTGTCCATAGGGGAGGAGTGCACCAAGAACAACATCCCTGTTCATTATAACCATTATAGCTCTTCTCACGGGCATAGCGAAGGGCAGCAATTGCATTGTCACGCTCCATAATGGCATTATCCCTCTTAGCAAATGCAGCATCACGTTCCTTCAGAGCCATATCAAGCTCAGCCAAAGCAGCTGTCTTTTCAGAGATGGCCAGCTCACGTTCTTGAACAGCACTATCCCGCTCAGCTATCAAGGCAATGATCTTCAAAGCAGGATGAGCCTTCATTTGATTTTGAGGCATTATCTGCTACAGTATTTGGCAAATATAAGGACCACAACAGATCTATTTAGGGGAAACATTTAAACAATTGTCTCCACTGTCAAAGCTATTCCAGTTAAGAAAAAACAAAATAGATGCTTCTGGTAAAAGAGACAGCATCAGATGATTTAACATGCTGACTTCCAAGAACTTGTACTCCATGATATATATTATACCATAGAGATGACAAAAGAGGAACCTTTATTCAAAAGGATCATAAATCAAGTACAATCTTCACAAACAATTAAGACAAGATAACCACTTTCTGAGAAATTTGACATTCTGTAAAGGCACATACAGCTACAATTATTTATCACATAAGTATGAAACTACCTTTGTGTAACTACTAATAGAACAGGTGACAGTGTATGTTGGTTAACAGCTATAAAATTATTCTCTAAAACCAAGAATATGAACATGTAGATGCTGAATCTGCTGAAATATATATAAATAACAATAAAAAACACAGTACATTTTTGTAGTCCAGCCAGTCAAGAAACACAGGCCATAGCATCAAGTTATATTCAGGCATAGGTTTAAGAGATCAATGGTACTTTGTCAAAGACACAGATAATGACTCCACAAAAAATCAGGGTTATAAAGCAGAAAATATGATTTAAATAGGAAACACAATAATGTTTGCTTAAGAGTAACCTTGTGAATGCAATTTCCTATCTTAATCGATGACGGTTGTATTTTTATTTTTTCAGCCTAATTAAGATCAAAATTTTTAGCCACTAACAGGTTCTAACCAGTGAGCAAGAAGATCTAAAAACATGAATTTTTTCTACAAGAATAATTCCCACGATCAGGGTAATGGATTAAACATTTAAACGAAACAATAGACCATTGGACGGATCCCATGTCATCGTAATTTATAAGCTTATCATGACATCAAGTCCAGTCTCCTCAAGATTTTCTGAGGTCATAGCAGTCAGAGGATAGTGAAAACCAGAAGAAACCCATATGAAGGTGTCATGGGCTAGTCTCACCAAGCACATTGTTAGCAACCACACAGGAAGGCTTCCCATGTGATACGCAGGATAGACGAACCAACTCCCACAGATCTCAAGCTTAACCATTTCATTGGCCTTGGCCAACCATAAGCACATGCTGCATTTCATGCCTATACAGTGATAGGGAACAAGCAAAGACACATCATGTGGACAAGCATGGCGTCATGTGCATAGGCCATCCGCAAACAAGCTTGAGGCATGGTGAACTGCCTCATAATGACGTTAGGCTGCCACATGTTCAGCATGTAGTATCATCCACAACACAGCCACTAATCATAATATTGGTGGGTTAAGGTGCACTACATTCTAAAGGGCTCTAAAATGAATCACAATAGTCATTAATCAGACCATGAAAGACTAAATTTGCATCTAGAATGGGATAACAGGATAACATCAATAAAGGACATTGTAATATTCAGAGTCAGAGGATAAAAGGAAACGTAAAATAAGGTGATTGCTCTACTTAAAGAGCACAAATAACATTATGTTAAATGAACGCCCAAGTGGGTCTATGACTAGAAGAAAATAGACAAAACATTAGGACAGTACTGGACAATCAGATGCTGAGACATATAAGAAGATAACAAAGTCGGTATAAGTCAATGTGCATATGTTTATCGTTGGTCAACAGTAAACGTAGAAAATCAAGAGAGGTTTTCATCAAGAATAACAAGATTTTAGAGACAGATTATGTAATGCAATTATCAACAACCAGCTGCAGATAACACTATGGCCGGCTCCCAGTAACCTCCGGCTACTGATCACATTCATGCATGTCATTGCCAGGAAACCACAAAGTAGATCTTGATAACAAAACCAGTTATTATTTGCTAATTTAAACTTCTTACCTTATTGCAAATTGACCTGAACTGAGCTGGTTTGTGCCTCTTATGTTGCCTATGTCCACCATCAACCATATTCAGATCTAGTTTCAAGATAAAAGCAAAGATGCAGGCACCTGATTAATAATTTAGAAAAATATTATTTAAAGGTAAAAAAGTTGAGTCCAACCTCAGTGCTCATTGCCTATCATGACACTAAAAGAGTAGGAAAAAAGGCTTTACAAAATCAGAAGCAGGATAATATGACGGAAAATATACATTAACAAAGCAGGAATATGAAGAAAAATAAACATTACAAGGAACAGTCGTCTTTAAATAAGCCCGGTTGGGAGAGCAAGAGCAACTGGTTGAGACAGCGAGAGCAAGAAAGAGAAAGAGATATTAAAATATCACAAAAAAAAAGATCAGACAAAGCCAAAAACCCTAGTCTGCATCCCAGTTCAACCTTGGCTTGGTAGAATGAGATTAAGAACCATGCAATGCAATACTCGCTATATATTGCATCAGGTAGGAGCTTAGTCTATTTATTTCTTCACAAACAAAATTAGTAGAACTACTGCAACACTCTAGATTCAGAAATGTCAAGAAACTAAATTGAAGAGACTCAGCAATAGCAAACAAACCTTATATCAAGGAGGGAACAAGCAAATATGGATTAAGAGTTGGTCCATGTTGCCTTTCTAGAGATTGCAGCAGACCTAAGAAAAAGAACCATCTTAACCTCTAGTTAACTAAACCTGAAGAATTAGACTTGCTAAAATGCCAATATTCACTTGAGTCAACCAATGATTGTGTTGGCCCATAACTTCTGTAGCTCTAAATAAGAAAAAGATTAAAAATTGACTACAAAACTGATATTGGGAAGTTGTAATATGTCAAAGATTGTATATAAGCACTCATGAAAGTACTGTGCATTTCTAGAATAACACACAAGGAAGAATCATACTACTACCCTTTCTTAGACTAAAAAAGTTTCTTACTTTCCTGCTCAAGAAAAAAACTTTTTTTCAACCAGTGTCATGGTTGTTTACAAAAGTAAAGAAGCAAAATATAAACAAGAGTATGGAAAAAATATAGTTCATAGTTTCATCATTTTGGAAACCAGTATTTGATATGTTAAATTTGTGTCTACTTAGGTCGCCTGGATCTGTGATGGTGGCAAAGCTGAAGGCAGCTTACAATTTAGAACAATTAACTTGGGCCTCAATTCGAGGGTCAAAGCAAAACATAATTGCAGCAAAGATTAAAAAGCATATTAAGCAAGACTTGTGAGCAACAAAGCATCAAAGCAAGCAAACTCAAATGGATATGAAGCAAATAATAATGACATGCTTAAGGAAATACACAGAATAAAATAGAAGACATTCTTCAATTACCATGCCATAATGAAGAAATGGGACTTCTTACCTAAAGCACAGCCAGGTTTGTCTTAGCAGCAAGGTTGAGTCATTTCATCCGAGACAAACCAACTGAAAATAACACCTCTCCATGATAAAGACTTTAGAAAATACTAGCATAATAAAATATCAAATAACCACAGAGTCTCTAAGATTGACAATGATTGCTTCTTAAATAACTCAAAAGTTAATAACTGATCAGCAACCACAACATTTTTAAGCTTCAAACAGCTTCTGATTTGCAGTCTTAAGTTTAAGAAGTGAGTTAGGTTTATGTTGTCATTACCCACTAGCAATCAGGAATATGTACTCTGTAACTAGAGCAATTATAAATAAATATATATGCCTTATCCAAGAGACTGCCCTTTCTCAAACAAGATATAGAGCCACAACCAGAACTTTAACATCTAAATGTCTCATAGCTCCAAGAAGCTTAAAGCCTCCTACCATACAATTTGTAATAATTAAGATTAGTTCAAGCCACAAGGAATAAATACCATTAAAGTATCCATGTCATGGAATTAGCAAATGATGGGTGTGTAAGCAGAGAAAGAAGCAAACACTACCATGTTAAAATACAAAAGAAAGAATCAAATACTACCATGTTAAAAAACAAATTGGCATCTGACAGCAGAATGGGGCATTTAAGATAATCAAACGGCCGATTGTATAGTTAAGTCAATCTCAATACTTCTTTCAGTGTTTTCATTGCAAGACTTAAAGAAAAGCTCATAGTCCTTTTAATAACCGTTAAGTCCCTCGAATTTATTACAACCATCGAGGGTCACATCATAGTTGTTCCCACCATTTCTATACAAGTCCAATTCAGTCTTCTCCCCTTGTAACATCTTCTGAACATAAAGATCATGTCAGCTTTTTATCATATTAATTATTACCAAAATTATAGGCCACATAAAAAGAATCGAGAGATGAATGTTGCATTCATGGAGACAAAAATCTGATACATGTGCATATATTTCAGGAAAACAAAAGCATGCTTATCACTATCTGACGTAGTAACAAATTATTACCAAATGCAATCCAATAACTGACGTAGTAACAAAAACAAAATTGTAAAATCCGATGACAGCTGATCTTTAATAACTCAATAACTGACACAGTAACAAAAACCAAACTGTAAAACCCATGACAGCTGATCCTTAATCAAGTGACTCCCACAAACAAAAAACACTGGCATCTAATACCAAAGTCATCACTTTTATATCATTTTTTAACTGAATAGTGTTCAGGATACCAAATGTATATTACCTAAAGTACACACTGAAGGAGAGAAATATCGATATCGTCCTATAAATATCAAGCCAATGACAAATTGTATTATAATCCACACAGATTGATATTATCCTATACATACCAAGCCAACGACACATTGTATCGGGATCCATTAATTGGAACTTCCCCTGTATATTAAACAATGCATAATCAACCAGGCACATTCAAGAACCATCGGAAAGAAGCAAGCCTCACGAACACAACCTCATCAACTGTTAGAGAATCAGGGCAGTTGTTTGGAGTCAATGAGAGCAATCAGGTAAGAGTATAGAAGCAATCCACAAGACTTACGACACTCTCGCATCTAAAATTCATAGCACGAAATAGACAAAAAAGAGCAAATATGAAGGGAACCTATTGAACAATAATTCCAGAGGAACGCACTGTGGTTTTCTGTCTGGCGGCGGCGAGGTGGTCTCCGTCGTGGTCGACACGACGAGCATGCCGCGGCCACCACGGACGCGGTGGAGACTCTGCTAAGCGATTGTGGCGGTGGGAGAAATCAATCGGTGGAGAGAAAATAGAAAAACGAGGAGGTGAATATCGCGATGGAAGTAGAATCGAAGGGGATCTGGGATTCACGGGCTTGGCATGACATGATGAGAGGAGGAGCTTTTAGGCTCCGACACGGGTGCTGAACGAGGGAGGTACAGTAGACGGAGCGACGAAGATGCGAGGCGAGAGTCCGAAGGAGCGACGGAAAGAGGGTAAGAGACGGGGACGAGGGATTTGGCGAACAGAAGAAACCAAATGGGTTGGGTTTAAGCGCAAGCAAGAAGTGTTGTGGAGTATCCTCCGAAACCGTCCATCTTGCTCAGCTTTTCATCTCAACCGTTGGTTTTGATATTTAAAGTATCCCAACAAGTGGATCTATCTGACCGGATTAGTACCGATTAAATCGATCAAACATATTCGAATTAAAAACAATTATTTATCGATGTTGGCAGATTTTGAGTTAGGAACTGATTGATTGATACAGACTGAAGAATTGGAGCACAGCAAAAGTAGGATAGATGAAAAGATCCGAAGCACACACAGTATGCATAATTTGATGAAAACGGTATCTGTAGATTAAGCAGCGTTTGCAAGCTTAGCTCGAGATTGTTGGTGCTCGCAATGTAAATAAACTCAACCATATCTATAGATTAAGCAAAGCTTTTGCAAGCTTAGACTTCGACATAGTCAAATCAGAAACCCCTGAGATTTACTAAAGAAAACCTTCAAGTAGAAGTTGGTACTCGTAATTTAAATAAACTCACTTGCAATCCAGAGTACATGTTTAAAAAGCTGGTAATTGAATTGAGGCCATCTAAGCCATTAATTTATGGTCAGTTAGATATCAGGCGATTGAGAATGACCATGTGAAGTTAAAGCTTATGACTCATTTGTTTTTGTCCGCAGCAATTGGAGAGGAAAAACCAGAAGGTAATATCATTGCAAAGTGGCACCTTAAATGATCACTGACAAGGAGAAAAGAAAAGGGTAAGTGGAAAAAACTTAAGAGAACGAGTAGGCATTGGATTACCAACTCCTGTGGGCCTTGAGCTAAGATTTGTCCTTTTTTGGAATTCCTTAATGCTCATAGTAGAATAGTGGATTGTGTAAAGCAGTGCAGAAACTTTTTCCTTTTGGTTAGATACGAGGAGGATAAAGATCCCATAATGCAACAGTCGAGTCCTGAGAGCAAGATGCCATCAGCTTGCAGTCGGTTGAAAACGTCACCGCATTGCACTACAACAGGTAAGACAACAGATAGATCAGAATCAATTTGGATGAAATTGCAAACAAGTACAAAGTCTGTCCGATCAAATCCTCTCAAAGTATGATCTTTCATGGAAGTGACTCGAGAAAAGGCAAAACAATTAGAGTTAAGTGAATCTAAATATATCACATGCTACAATTTCTAAATAAAAGAACTGCAAAAGCAAATCAAATTTTGAAAGAAATTTGAAATCTCAGACTAAATTCACAAGTCGAAATCAAACTCATATGATGGCTGTGAACACAAAGTAAAAAGGGGAAATAAAGGCAACTGCCATTGCAAAACCCATTCTTCAGAATCATCAAATTTTTTGTTCCAATAAGATTGATGAATTTACATTAATTAGTTGTTGACAGGACAGAATCAACTTGTTAGATGCCAAAACTTTCAGACAGCCAACTTTTTTTGATAGATTCACTAACTATAATGTCACGAACGGTTGTCGCACACTCGCAACAACTTCGTTCAACGAACCGTTCGTCGCTCACACCCACATGTACAGCTGCTTGACAGCCTGTTTTCTCTTGGTTTTGGGTCATTTTGCTTGTAAAAATGTAAGTTCGAACAAGCTGCAGCGTTACAAAGCGACCGCTCATCGAACCGAGCAAAACAGCCCCAAAACAGCCCAAAACAGCTCCGTTTTCACGTGCCGCGGGCTGATTTCTGGAATCTGCCTCCGCTCACCAAAACGTTAGCCATCTCAGCCCCTTTGAACCCCCCGGGTGGCACAGGGCTAGATGGGGCTTCGGATATATACCGGGCGTTGAACACTCTTTCGCAAGTTCGCACGTTGCCTTGACGGGAACTTGTTGTCGCACCCGGGACCAGGTGAGCGGCTGTTTGTGGGCTTGTAGCTGTTCGTTCAACCTTCTAAAGCCCTTATTTTCCCCCTCTCCCTCTTTTCTCTTGTGCACGCAAGGTGCTCGCTGAATTGCTTGTAAAGCTTCCCCTTTTTGCGAGACATCAAGACTTGTCCGCCGCTCGTTCTTTCGAACTAATCAACTTTCTCTTTTTACAGGTCCTTCGGGACCTGCGAGAGGTTACAAGTGGGCTGATCCTTGCGGAGCAATATCGCAAGGGTGAAGCGTGACTTAGGCAACGCAAGCTAAGTTCGCATCTTTGGCCGCAAGGGTGCCTCACGCCTTAGGCAATTCCAGCTAAGGCCGTGACAGCGTGGTATCAGAGAGGGCAAGCACTTCGAGCGAGCAGTGAACGAACTTCACAACTTCGCCATGGCAAAGCATCGTGGCGAATCAAGCAAGACGGGGCAAGCCGGACCCTTGCCCCAAGCAGCCGCAGGTGGGCTGCATGTGCACACTCACTCTCATGCTGTTGGAGCCGCTCAAGAGGAGCGCGGCAGCGAACACGATGAGCGAGAAGGTGGCTACTCTCCACGAGCGGAGGAAGCGCAATCTGGAGCGTTAACTGGGAAAAAGAGTCACAAAGAGAGACTCACAACGGCGAAAACCCGCCTGGATGTTCTTGAAGCGAGCATGGAGGAACTCTACCATAGCCAACAAAGGCTTGTTGGGGTAGAGAGCTCGCAAGAGGAAGCGGAGTCTAGGATCGACAAGGTCGAGGCCCTAGTCGATCGACTGTCTGACGACACCAAAGACTCCGTGCAACACTTACAGGATGTTGTGGTGGAACTCACTTCAAAGGTGGCCATGCTCACAAGAACACTAAATGCGGGAGGAAGCAACACCCGCGTTGCACCGCCACAAAATTTGAGGGCACCTGAGCCTCATGGATATGGAGGGGCCAAAGATGCCAAAGAGCTCGAGAACTTTCTGTTCGACATGGAACAATACTTCCGAGCTACGAGGCCCGATTCTGAAGATACCAAAGTTAGCAACAATGTATCTGAACGGAGATGCGAAACTTTGGTGGCGAACCCGTTGGGAGGAGATCCAACAAGGCCGGTGTCGAGTCGACACATGGGAGGACTTGAAGCGGGAGTTGAGAACTCAGTTCCTACCGGAGAACACAGAGTTCGTCGCAAGAAAGAGATTGAGACAACTCCGCCAGAGTACCACCATCCGAGACTATGTGAAACAATTTTCTGCACTAATGCTAGACATATAGGACATGTCCGAGAAGGACAAGTTGTTCAGCTTCCTCGATGGTTTGAAGCCATGGGCTCAACAGGAGCTAAATCGAAGCAATGTTACCGATGTGGTTGGGGCAATTGCTGCTGCAGAAAGACTCACCGACTTTGTTTCCTCCGAAGACCCAGGGAGAAGGAAACAATCTTCAGGCAATCGCCCTCCAAAACATTCTCGAGGGAAGGAGCTCAGGGGCGAACAAAAGAAGAAGAGTTCCCACAAAAGGCCAAACCCAAAAGGCAAAGCCTCAAAACCTGGAGGATATTTCTTGTGCGGAGCGGAGGACCGCACATGGTGAGGGAGTGCCCACAAAAACAGGCATTCAATGCTTTGACGACTTTCATCCACCCGCCCCGATCGGACAAGGGCAAAGATGTTGCTCTTAGTTCGAGCAGTTCTGAATCCAGCAGCGACGACGAGGAGTTGCAAGGACCCCGAATGGGAGCAATGCGTTTTTTGAATGTCATGCAGGGTCAAGTGGGGGAGAACATCAAGGCAAAGCTACAAAAAGCAGAAAGTAGTGAGCTGATGTATGTGGACATCAAGCTTAATGGCCAAACGACCCATGCAATGGTGGACACGGGCGCTACCCACAACTTCATAGCCGATCGAGAAGCACAGCGACTTGGGTTGATCTTGGAGAAGAGCCCAAGCCAAATAAAGGCGGTGAACTCGGAGGCCAGGCGAATCTCCGGGTTGGCGAAGGGTGTTCCCATCAAAATCGGGACATGGAGCGAGAACACCAACATGATGGTCGTGTCATTGGATGACTTCTAAGTGATTCTTGGAATGAAGTTTATGCACGCGGCAAAGTTGGTGCCAATGCCGTTCTTGAACTCCCTATGTATGATGGGAGGCGATGACCACTGCGTGGTTCCCGTCTCTCGGAGAGGAACCAAGGAGCCCCAACACATATCGGCATTACAACTGAAGAAGGGGTGCAAAAAGGCAAATTGATATTCGTGGCTGCTATGAAGCTAGAGCCACTCAACGAGAAGGTCATTCAAGAACCTACTGCGGTGGCGAACGTCCTGAAAGAGTTCAAGGACGTTATGCCACCCGAGTTACCGAAGACTCTTCCACCACGCAGAGGCGTGGATCACAACATCGAGCTGGAGCCATGAGTGAAGCCTCCAGCGAGACCACCCTACCGCATGCCCCCGCCAGAGTTGGCAGAACTCAGGAAGTAGTTAGGTGAACTGCTAAGCGGTGGTCTCATCCGTAGCTCTAAAGCACCTTTTAGAGCTCCAGTTCTCTTCCAGAAGAAACAAGATGGGAGCCTCCGATTATGCGTCGACTACCGAGCCCTCAACAAAGTGACAGTGAAGAACAAGTATTCCATCCCGCTCATTACGGACTTGTTCGACCAATTGGGCAAAGCTAAGTATTTCTCAAAACTCGACCTTCGGTCGGGGTATTGGCAGGTGCGCATTGCTGAAGGCCACGAAGCGAAGACTACCTGTGTGACCAAGTATGGAGCGTTTGAGTTCTTGGTGATGCCTTTCGGCTTAACCAACGCTCCGGCCACATTCTGCACTCTCATGAACCAGCTATTCAAGGAGTATTTGGATAAGTTCGTGGTCGTCTACTTGGACGATATCGTCGTCTACAGTCAAACGCTCGAGGAGCACGTCAAGCACCTTCGGACGATTTTCAAGGTTCTCAGGGATAACACTTTGTTCGTGAAAAGGGAGAAATGCTACTTTGCTCAAACTGAGATATTATTCTTGGGACATCAAATCGGTGATGGCTCCATTCGGATGGATAAATCAAAGGTGCAAGCGGTTGCGGAATGGCGAACTCCAAAGAATGTGCCAGAGTTGAGATCCTTCCTTGGTTTCGTCAATTATTATCGACGCTTCATAGTGGGATATTCGAAGCGTGCAACCCTACTGACGGAGTTGCTGAAGGAGCAGCCTTGGAAGTGGTCTGACAAATGGGAAATAGCATTCCAAGATCTGAAGGCTGCTGTTATGGAAGAACCAGTGCTCAAATTGCCAGACTATAGGGAGCCTTTTGAAGTCCATACAGATGCTTCGGACTTCGCTATTGGGGGAGTACTCATGCAGGAGGGTCATCCGGTAGCCTACGAGAGCCGCAAACTCAACGAGACCGAGCGGCGGTATCCAGTGCATGAGAAGGAGATGACGATAGTGCTCCACTGTCTACGAGTTTGGCGACACTATCTCCTCGGATCGTGATTTGTGCTGAGGACGGACAACATCGCTCTGAGCTATTTCCAAACTCAGAAGAAGCTCTCCCCAAAACAGGCGCGTTGGCAGGACTTCCTGGCTAAATTTGATATGACAATGGAGTATAAGCCTGGGAAGGCAAATGTCGTGGCCGATGCATTAAGTCGGAAGGTGGAGCGTGTGAATGCCGCATAATTGGAGGGCGGAAACCAAGCAAGTCAGTTGCACTCCAACTTCCTTTCCAAAATCAGGGATGGACTGTATAGTGACCCCCAGGCAGTTATCCTGATGCAACTCATCAAAGAAGGCAAGGCACGACGATTTTGGGTCTAGGAGGGACTCGTTTACACAAAAGGGAATAGGGTTTATATTCCCCGAGTGGACAATTTGAGGCGTGAACTCTTAAAAGAGTGTCACGATTCCCTTTGGGCTGAACACCCAGGCATTCACAGAACATTGGCTCTCATGGAGAGGGCCTTCTACTGGCCGAAGATGGGGACTGATGTGGAGGAATATGTTCGAACATGTCTTACTTGCCAACAAGACAAGGTGGAGCAGCGGAAGCCTATGGGACTTTTGGAGCCGTTGCCCGTACCAGAAAGGTCGTGGGAGAGCATTTCCTTGGATTTCATATCAAGCTTGCCACTTGTAGGGAGACTCGGATCGATACTCGTGGTGGTCGATCGGTTTTCAAAGTATGCAACTTTCATTGCTGCTCCCCTACACTGTTCAGCAGAGGAGGCGGCCAAGCTGATGATGAAGGATGTGGTGAAGTATTGGGGAGTCCCACACAATATCATTAGTGATCGAGAAGCTCGGTTCCTGGGAAGATTCTGGACCGAGCTATTCAAATTGTTGGGGTCGAAGTTATACTTCTCTACAAGCCTCCACCCCCAGACGGATGGCCAGATTGAAAGAATAAACTCACTCCTGGAGCAATATCTCCGGCACTACGTGAGTGCCAACCAACGAGATTGGGTGAAGCTGTTGGACATTGCCCAATTCTCCTACAACTTGCAACGGAGCTCTGCATCCAACAAGAGCCCCTTCGAGATCATCACAGGACAATAATCATCGACTCCGCACACCATGGCAATTGGGTATACAGAGAGTAGTCCATCAGCCTATCATTTCGCAAAGGAGTGGCATCGAAATGCAGATATTGCGCGGGCTTACTTGGAGAAGGCGACAAAAAGGATTAAGAAGTGGGCAGACTTAGGAAGACGACCGCAAGAGTTCAAAGTTGGCGATTTGGTGTTGGTAAAGCTCCAACCGGCATCACTCCAATTCTTTAGGAACAAAGTTCACAAAGGATTGGTGCGCAAATATGAAGGGCCCTTCCCAATTATCAACAGGGTAGGCAACGTCTCTTACAAGTTGCAACTGCCGGCGTGGTTCAAAATTCACAACGTTCTTCACGCCAGCAACCTAAAAGCCTACCACTCAGATCCGCAAGATGCTTCCCGAAGTGTTCCAACTCGGCTACCTCCCATCACAGCCTCCTACGAGAAGCGAGTTGAAACCATTCTGGCGGACCGTAAGATAAAGCTACCCAACGGAGCTGAGCAGACAGAGTACTTGGTGAAGTAGCGAAAGCTTCCCCGAACTGAAGCCAGTTGGGAGCCTGAAGGCGCTCTGCGACATGAAGAAGAAATCATCAACAACTACCAACAAGCGTCGACGAGGGCGTCGACAGTTTAAGTGGGGGAGAATGTCACGAACGGTCGTCGCACACTCGCAACAACTCCGTTCAACGAACCGTTCGTCGCTCACACCCACATGTACAACTGCTTAACAGCCTATTTTCTTTTGGTTTTGGGTCATTTTGCTTGTAAAAATGTAAGTTCGAACAAGCTGCAGCGTTACAAAGCGACCGCTCACCGAACCGAGCAAAACAGTCCAAAACAGCTCCGTTTTCGCGTGCCGCGGGCTGATTTCTGGAATCTGCCTCCGCTCACCAAAACGTTAGTCATCTTAGCCCCTTTGAACCCCCCGGGTGGCACAGGGCTAGATGGGGCTTCGGATATATACCGGGCATTGAACACTCTTTCGCAAGTTCGCACGTTGCCTTGACGAGAACTTGTTGTCGCGCCCGGGACCAGGTGAGCAGCTATTTGTGGGCTTGCAGTTGTTCGTTCAACCTTCTAAAACCCTTGTTTTCCCCCTCTCCCTCTTTTCTCTTGTGCACGCAAGGTGCTCGCTAAATTGCTTGTAAAGCTTCCCCTTTTCGCGAGACGTCGGGACTTGTCCGCCGCTCGTTCTTTCGAACTAATCAACTTTCTCTTTTTACAGGTCCTTCGGGACCTGCGAGAGATTACAAGTGGGCTGATCCTTATGGAGCAATATCGCAAGGGCGAAGCGTGACTTAGGCAACGCAAGCTAAGTTCGCGTCTTTGGCCGCAAGGGTGCCTCACGCCTTAGGCAATTCCAGCTAAGGCCGTGACAGCAAGGTAATCAACAAAATCCATACAGATGACAGACATACAGGTTTGTCTCTTTAACATGATTTATGCAACAAGTTTAGCAAAAAAGAAATAAAATAAATTCTACATAAGTAGTTATGTGTGATTTTCATCTAGTTATAGGTTTTATAAACAACCAAAGAGCACTTTTAAGTTCCTTAGATCTTGTTATCAGTCCTTGGTATAGATCTACACATCATGAAAAGGCATGGAGACCATCAATGTCTTTACTAGCAAATAATTTTTATTTCATGTAAGAGAACTTGTGGAGATTGTCTATATAGTAGTATTTGCCATTATTGCCTTAAAAAATGTTGTCAAGATGATTATTTTCCATGGCTATTCTTCACTTAGCAATCAAAAGGGCATAGCATTTAAAGAAACAAGGTTAGTTCTTAGGTTAACTCAGCCACTCGTACCAGTAATCAGAAAATACAAAATTTATCAAGATAATAGTGGTTGAAATGTAATAAAAATGCACGTAATAAAACTATTGTTCAAAACTATGGAAATTAATATTTGTAACAAAAGTTTACAGTCAGCTAACATACCAAACCACTGTGATATTTTAGGATTGCTAGGGCATTTCCTTTCCGATAATTATACACTCGTACTCTGAAACAAAAAAAAATTGAGTATATTGTAAGGCAACCATAAATTGCAAATGTACAGTAAATGGAGGAATCCGATCTTCCATATTCAAACAACCAAAAAGATTTAAAATAAAAAAATGCTATCATTAAATAGAACTTTTCAACATATTCTCTAATCAAGTTTCAAAATTAATAGGCAAAAAAACTACAAATTTATGGAGCACAATTTATGGAGCACAACGTATATACTAGGTACATAAAACTTTAAAATAATCAATTCCATAGTCTGTACCTAAGTTTTATAAAGACAATCTAACATGACCACTTATGACCTTTAGCTAGTTCATCCACTTTCTAGTTAAACTCAAAAAGCTAATACACAATATTTTTTAGTATTAAATACCACTCGAGTTGTACTATATTACAGGAAATACAACTTTAGAAGCGTATACTTCAATAAATGACAAAGATCATGTCCACTAGTTCTTTTCATGATAAACTAACCAATCAAAGAGTATACCTTCAACATCCAAGATTGTCGTTGTTGTTTAGCAATACTAGATTAATTTTAAACTACTTTTTAGAATCTCTACGCTGTCTACCACAGGTTGCAATATGGCCAAAACACAACAAGAGCATAAGACAATGAAATGGATGAAGGAAAATGGTATGATAAGAAAGATTACCAAAGTTGACAGGGCTTAAGAAAACCTTTAGAAAATAATTTAAAGCTACCTTAAGAATGATGAACCTACAACAATAAGGAGTATTGCCGTCACAATTGCTTGGATTTCTACCTAATCCAGCACCATACTTGTCCCTGTAATCAAGCTTTATCATCCTACAGGCTGGAAAAATTACCATGTTTTGTGTCAATAATTAGGCGTCCAGTCGAATAACAGAATATAAACACTGGGAGAGGATGGCAGAAAGAGAAAAAAAAAGGGAGAGAGATCATGATATTATTTTCAATATGTGGCGAAAGGGCTTTGATTCAAGCAGTGTTTGCTAATTACAGGTAGGTAGAATCTCCAAGGTGGCAGCTTGTGAATGGAGATAATTGAGAATTCCACTGATGAAACCAAAAGTGAGATAAAGAGAGCAAAAGGAGCAAAGGAAGTGAAAAACAAGGGAGACATAGCGACATGACTCCTAGAATCAGCAACCATAATTAAAGGTATGCAGGATAGAGTGCATAGAAAGAAGATATTGTGTGGTGTTGGTGTTCGATTTTGGTGGTGGTAATTGGCAATTGCAGGCAAGAGAGAAGGAAGAAGAAAGGAAGAGTAAAATTGCTAAGAAATACAGATTGAAGATGGAGTTGAAGAGAAGTAAAGAAGATGGCAAGGAATGTGGAGTAATAAGGAGAGAAAGACTAAAAACATCAACAGTGTGATGGTATGTAGGTAGGAGAAATGGTGTAAATAATTTAGTTATAAAGGATTCATAAATAAAATGCTGAACTGACAAAACAAATTATTAGAACATTAAAACAAGTCTTTCATTTGTCAACTAGCAAGTCTTGTTCATCATCCATGATTGCAGACTAGTGGCACATAATTCACTCCAGTTTATAAAGAAAAAGGGGAAGAAAATCTGTCTCCTTGTTTTCTTTATCAGTCTTGACAGTCATTCTGTGAGTAACATGCATATTTACAGGTGATATGAATTATATTGACCAATCAACAAATACTGATTTTTTTTTCTAATGTTTGTCCACAGGACAATTAATGTATCAGGATGCCTTAATGTAAAAAAAATGGTTATCTTCTAATTGGTTACTAAAGAACTTAGAAAAATGAAAAACAGGATTCTGAAGACAACCTGTGATCCCATCCTGCAGTTGCTGCAATTTTACTGTCTGCTCTTATTGATGTGCCAGCTGTGCCTGGATGATCAACACTTATTTCTTTCCTAATAGTACAAGTACCCTTGACAACAAAAGGAAGCAAAAGAACTGCTGTTAGTATGTGCAGTGTTAATAGCATGCATCATTGGTGACAATAGAAGGAATGTTCAGGTGAGAAGAAGTTTTTCGAACTCAAGTCTGTATGCAAGAGAGAATTCAAAATAAATGATTGAGAGCTCTTTGATTATAATTACTGAGTTGAAAAGGTAAAATTTTATGGTTTTGCTGATAATGTTTTCCAAAGGAACAAAAGATACGCTTTAGAACCAAATGGCAAGAATTGAGAAAATATTATTTATGCTGCATAGAAAATATGGGTGCCAAATTATAATGGCACTTTATTACAAGACATTGTTCACAGATCGAAATAAGGTTCCCTACAAAAAGGGCAGGACTTAACTCCATCCTTTTTTTTTTGTTTGTGTCCTTCCAAACCAGTATGGTACTGGTATAGCAGGCAGTATATACCAACCTGCACTGCCTATTTCCATTGAATAGTATTGTATTTATATCAAGCTATATGTTTTGGTACCATACTTGGTCCACAGCAACAGTACACTCAAAATACAATATGATGACAAAAAAAACAAAAACAGAAACAAGGGAACCGAGGAATAATCTTAATATAAAAGGCTAGTCAGCAGGTGACCAAGAAGGCCAGTTACAAAATTGTCTGTGGCAACCCCAAAGACATCTTGATGCCATAGGTCCAAAAGCTATCAAAGGGCACTATCCACCAATTAAAAGTATTTTCGCAGAGTCAAGTTCAAAAGGAGGAGATAATTAACCTCACATATAGGGAAAATTTATCACCTAGAATGCAGGAAAAAATAAATAAATAAATAACAAAAAGAACATGATCACAGAGTTATAGACCAAGCATACAACATACTAAAAAACAGTTACGATTGGAGAAGCTCGAACACATTTTGGATTATTTCACCTTTTTTTGGCAAAGGATGATGAAGACATGATTCAATCCTAGAACCTTGCAATCAAAAGTCAAAACTTTTTCCAGGTAGGCAAGTTGGCATCTTCTTAAGGTTTGTAGGATGAAATTCGAAATCCTCAACAGTTAGGTACACCACTATCATGTTAACCTTTGCCTTTTTGACCTCTTGTAAGGTATCTCAGTAATGACTACAACTATAAAGTGCATTACTAAAGTGTGGCAATGCCACCTTACTATATTACCAACTTCATCGGTTGTGGTACTTCATGCCACTTCGAATATAATCATATTCAGCCTCTTATTTTTTCTACAAAAGCATGCCTTGTACAAGTCAATCAGCACACCATTGAATTGCCCAATTAACACAAGTCAAAAGTTTATCTAGCCATATATCAGCACCTCCAACACATGATATTTTTTTGCAAATGATAAATGATAGGATGGGATTTGATCGTTGGACCTTTTCTATCAAACAGTTAAAATCTTTAGCTGACATTCTCAAGAAAAATTTATTGGATGAGGTATTGAACTCTCAATCTTAGATAAATGAATCTGGTAACATTATCACCATATCAACAAAATCAATATTTTAAGTATAAAAATTTGTGTTATGAGATCTTGAACTCTCAATTTTGGCAAGCAGATCTGATACACCACCATCAAATCAATAATTTTGGTACAAGTTTATTGGATGATGCTTCGAACTCTTAATGTTTGATAAATAGATTTGGTACACCATCATCAAACCAATTCTTTAGGTGTATAATCAAATGAGGACTTCATCTCAAACCCTCAACCCTTAGTAAATGATACACCACCACCTGAAAGATAATTTAGAAGCTAAACATTTGAACTCTACACCATTGGTAAGTGAATCTGATACATCACAACTAGATCAATTCTTTAAGTGTGTCTTGCTAATGTTATTGTTATCATCCAACAATATTCATAATTTAATTAGGTTTTAGAACAAGAAAAAGCCAACACGATTAGAAAAAGAGATGAAAAAATATTAATTTCATGACTAATGCTTTATAATGCGTGAAATGAAAACTCATGATTGCAATCCACATCTATACAAATTGATCAAAAAGAAATGTTGCATGCGAATGGACGTAGAAGTAACTTCAAATTAGGGGGCATGAAATTATACAGGCAGAAAAAGCTTTGTTAACTGGTAACAGCCTAACAGGAACTTGCCATTTAAGCATATATACCTTTTGATGATCGAGATGGAATAACACTACTTTGTTATCAGCAGCTCCAGATATGCCACCATTGCATAATCCATCAAGTGCAAGGGATAAAACTGCCACAAAAAGGGAAATCAGTATTATTGTTACCAAAAGTTAAATAAATATAGATCTGAATTTTTTTAATAGAGATTAAAGGATGACAGATATTGTTTGCAACACTAGAAAATGAAATTGCATTGCAATATGATTTCACTTTATACAAGGTTATCAAACCTGCTTCTGAATGAAATTTTACAGAACATAATGGAGTGACAGGCTTTCTTATATCCCACCAAAGCATGCTACCATCTTCATAACTGTCAAAATAAAAATAGAAAAAATTAATAATTATTCTTCTAATTACTATCACAACTAATCCCAAGTAATAGCCAACCTAGGTAAACAACTCGAATATTTTGTTATCTATTGAGTAGCAGAACGAAATAATCTTAATATAAGAGTTTTAAAGAAATTATATATTTAATCTTAATATATTTAAAACTCTTATATTAAGATTAAATATATAATTCTCCTTGGTAGGTTCCCCTTTCATAATTCTAAATAAAAGCAGCTTGAAACTCTAATTATAACCAAATTTTTCAACAGTTATATCTGTATTGTGTCATATGAATAATTTCTGATAATTTGTTGTGCCGGCATACATATCCGTATTGTGTCATATGAATCATTTCTGATAATTTGTTCTCAGTATACATCGTATATGTGAAGTCTACATGAATTCAAATATTTTTTAGGCATTGAGTAACTCATAATTCTGTGGCCATAATAGATGCAGCTGCTCATTTGATAATCAAAATAAAAACAATTTTTAAATAAAGAAACCTACCCAGATAAAATATTTAAAAATCCCTGTGATTCAGATGATAAAAAAGCTTGGACAGCCATACACATTCCTGCAGATATCCATTAAATAGGTCTCAGTTGAAGGGCAAGATATAGATTATTACTTTGATAACTTTTTTTTCCAAATTACTTTGATAACTTCACAAGAAGAAACATATGAAAGAAAGAAATATTATATCAAATTAAATAATCCATGCAACAGAATAATAGAGGACCAAAGTAATCAAGCTGATGTAATCACGCTGCAAAATCATTCATATGCATAGAACAAACAACCAACTCACAATTGAATTATATTATCTGCTACAAGGATTTATATATACTAGACTGACACTAGTTTCAATAACTTATCAAAATGATACGGTATATGTTAGGCAGTATACCAAACCTGTACCCCCTTATATCCATGGAACTCCTTTTCGCCCCAATGTGAACCAGATGCAGACCACCCTATTTCAGGCAGTCCAATCTGGTCTAATTAAAAAAGTAAATTACAAGGGGATCACAAGCATTCAACCATTTAAATATGATCAATTGCCTCTTTTAGGGACGAACAATTACTTGTTCAATGATCCAACCGCTAAAAGCTCCAATCAACCATGAAAATTCATTGATTCATTATTCAATCATTTAATTAACATTGTTTATCCATCTAACCATCCTCATTTTTGCATATCTAACTTCCATACTTCTATTCACCTAACTAAACAATATTGCTAAGCATAAAGCATAGATGATTTGGTGGTTGTCTATAAAACTTCAACTTTTAACCATATGGTAGCTTGTGATCACACTCTAAATACCTCTCTCCACTTCACTCACACTGCTTTTATGCAATATTTTCAATCTCACATAACACAATCTTATTAATATTAAGTCCCATTTAAGAATACCAAAATAATAAGCACGACAAGAGATTTAATAAAGCTTAAAGAATTAACATAATAGGAAAAAGAAATAACAAAAGAACCAGCATAAAAACATATAGAGAGAAAATATGGTACCAGTTTGCAGAAAATAGAGCTAAATCAGCCACTTAGGGATGCAAAAAAATGCAAGGATGATGATACTAAGGAACTCTTATTCACCCGGACCTGTTGGTACCACCGTCAACTGGTATGCGGACCCGACCCAGTTTACATAGTTTGGTGTGGTTCAAACATTATATATATATATATATATATATATATATATATATATATATATATATATATATATATATATATATATACACATATATATGTGTGTGTGTGTATACTAAATCATGATTCTTTAGACACGAGTCCTCTCCATGTTCTCCTTTTCTTCCTCTCAAACACCACCTTCTCTCAACTGGTGCCTTGGTCTAATAGCCACCTTCTCCTGGCTGCCATCAGCTGCCTCGCCATCCACTGCTTACCTCTTTAATCCTCCTTCTTCCTCGTCATCTTCGTTCACCTCTTCTTCTTCGTTCCTCTTCCTCCTCTTCTTCCTTCATCCTCTACATACTGGTGTATGGACACCTGGTAAACCAATAGCGGATGGTACATGCTGGTCTGGCCTGGGATCAGTATGGTTGTCAGGTACGAGATTACATTCCTTGGATAATAATAATACTATAAGTAAAGCTAACATAATATCATGTCAAAGAAATAAATTGTAATGAAACCAGCATAGGAATATTTAGAGAGGGTACATGATTCCATCTTGTAGGAAATAGAACTAGACTGCCACTTAAGATTACAGCATTTTACGTCAAAGAAAAAATATGGAATAATAATACATCTTGAAGAAAATACCATGACCAGAACAATTTGAAACAAGCACATTTTTTCATCAAAATATCCAGACAAAGATCTATATAGGGTACAAATGTATGCCAGATAATAGAGAATACATAAAGAGGAGCTCTCATGAGGAGACTGGGACAAATGCGGGATGAAATTGAGGCAATGTCCCACAACTATAGATATTAGAAATTCGAATATTCCACCATCATGGATACTTTAACATAAAGATAGAGGTTACAAAGGAAGAAGCAATGCATACCTCTTCGTTTAATTGGAGGTTCTGTGGAAATAGCGTCAGAAATTTGAGGCAAGCACATCAACCATTGTCCACTATTAAGATCCCATATTTTAACCTATACAAGTCAGTACATATCTTGGTAAGGTGTAATACAATATATATATATATATATATATATATATATATATATATATATATATATATATATATATATATATATATATATATAAAATAAATTAGTGCTCTTCATATGCAATCTATTATCTTATTAAAACTTAAAAAAACATGAAAAGGCTCATCAAACGGCTGCAGTAAAAAAAGTACCAAATTGATTATACCATTACCTGATAAGATTCTTCTCCAGCTACAGCCATCAACATTGATCCTCTAGTTGTATTGAAGCCTACACAAATAAACATTATTAGAGTGAATCAAGAAAATTGAGAATGTTCCTACCAGAGGTGGCAAAACAAGTCATTACAAGTGCTATAAGTGGGAACTTTTAATTTCATATATTTTTGTTCTCTAGTGATTTGACCACCATTATTATCTAAAGATGCATTTTTGTGATAACTATTTCATGAATGAATTTAAATAGTGTATTGAGAAATGTGGCATTTAAGAAGAACTCAATAAAAAATTTTGGAGTCCTGGAAATGTGTAAAAAATCACCAAGTTAATGCACAAAGTTCAACAAAATAAAAAAGTCAGAGGGACAAAGCAAAACATAAGTCAACTGAAAAACATAGAGATAAATTTGGCATAAGATAGGTAACTGCCTTTGAAGGGAATTTTAAAAAATTAAATTAGACATTTTTAATCAAACAAACAGAAAAAATTAACACTTGTATTTATACGCTGAATAACACATGAAAAGACTAGTGACAGAAAGAAAATAATGTTTTAACAAGTTATTATGTGTGGTGTCACATATGAAAAGGATTATTGTTGGCATATCACAAATGAAGCCGATATAAAGATTCTCATGATAATTGCTTGTGATGCATTGTTGTTAACCAGAAAAGACAACAGAAAAACACGGAACTCGAACTGCAAGTACTAAGCATTAACTGAAATACAAAATTTCGTTCGACACAGTAAAAGTAAGGCTTTAGTATAAGCAATAATTCTAGCATGCTTATTGTGTTGATTAATTTATAAAAGGTTGTTTCAACTAAAAAGGTATGTGTAACGGATCGCTTAAGCTCTTTCTTGCTATTTCTGCATACATCACAGGCTAGCATAGTACAAATATTGTTGTGCAGCAACCCACACCTTAACATGCTATGGTAACATGTCCCCATTGAATATCCCAGTTGGCTGAACATTATGAATCAACATGAGTGTGTAGGATTTTTACCAGATAGCTAAAAAATAAAAATGTTGCCACAATCATGTACCAAGGCCTCTGTAAAGTAATTTGATGTCAATATGAACCAACATGCATTACGTGCATCAAGGCCCTTTCAAGTCTTTATTTACAGGCTGATAGTGCTTGAGACCTATATACATAAGATGAATGATAATTTTAAGACTAGAATAGCCTCCTTTTTCTTCCTCTCTGGCCGATTGCCATATTGAAATTTGTTTGATCTGTCAAAAATTAACAAGGTCTGGTCAAACAAGGTTTAAAATCCTACTTTTTGTAGTTTGGATTCGATGTTTCTTTCCTTACTCAAAAAAAGACTTCCAGATACTGTTTGGATAAGGAAAAGGACACTATGCAGATGGCACAAACAGGGCATTGCAAAGGTGTCCTGACTGTCCTACCATTATCTGTTCATGTTTGGTTTCCATGTTTTTTTTTTCGTTTAGACCCTCTTTACTTTCAGTTTAACCTCAAATGATGTGTTATATAACTTGGGAGAAAAAGCCCTGAAAAATATGACATCAACGCAAATATACAAAACCTTCTATTTGTTTTGGAGATGTCTCATCACTATTTACATCAGGAAAATACTGCCCCCCTTCCTCTGAATCAAGAATCTCTCTGTCATTAGTAGAACAAGCAGATTTCCCATCCAATGGGTCAACAGATTTTTGCCCCAATAGTTCTGTGCTTGCAGGGGACTTCACCAATGAAAGTTTGCAGAAGTGATATGTGTTGGTCCTGAATGTAACCAGAGGCTTCCTGCCAATAAAACAGCCTCGCCTAAGATAGCTAATCATTCAATAGTGCATTACATCAACTCCGAAGATTGAAAAAGATAAGATTAAGACATAGGATTTCCTGACCAAGTAAAATCCGACTGGATGAAGACATAAGTCAAATGGAGAATATCAATCACCTGGAGAGACCAGATTCCTCAATCTCCCAGCATTTACATGTCCCATCTCTGCCCTGACTACATCGAATAGAAAGCAGCGCATAAGCCACTCGAACCGACACGGACTCATACAAAGAAAGAGAAGAAAACACAAACAATGACAGGTACCTCACAACTCTTTCCCCAAAAGATGGACTGGTAGCAACACAGTAGACGCCTGCAGCTCCGCCATGAGCCCTACATCACTCAAAGCGAATCGAAAACGTATGTCATCAACAAGAGGAGAGAGAGAGAGAGAGAGAGGAGCTATACCAGGTGGAGGAGAGCGTACGGTGCTGCACGGTGTCCCAAATCCGCAGCTCTCCGTCGGCGGCGCTAACAAGGAACATCCGTTTGGGTTAATCACCTTATTCCCTTTCATTCCAAGGCGAATTCAATTGATAGGGATTTTCTATCATGATTACCCAGTGAAGAGAAAGGATCTCGAGGGGTGGAAGGTGGCGTCCATGACGGAAGCGCGGTGACCTCTCAGCACCGCCACCGGGTCGGGCGGAGGCCGGCGTTTCTCGCCATCGCTTCTGCTGCTGACGACGCTCATGGTTTCGCTCGGAGGAGACGGCGAACGACCCCAAGAGGCGACTGAGCGCGACCAAAAGGAGACGCGGAAAGGCAGAAGTGACGACGACCAGATATAGGCGCTTCCCCCATATGTTCAGTGCCGACCTTGATCATAGTGGTTAGGCAAGGTTAACGATCATTTCCCGATAGTATATCGGGTTTGCGTTAGCATGTACTGAGTCTTCGAAGAAGTCGAGAAAAAAATTTAAAAAAAAAACCAAAAAAAATGTCTTGCAAGTCATCTTAATCATTTGTCTAAATCCATTGAACTAATTACATATTGTATAATATTATAGTTAAACATCTTTAACATTTTAATCTTTAAATTTAAAATTTTATATTATTTTTTTATAATTTTAAAAATAAAACATCTAATCTCATTTATCCTGATGTTATTAGCTTTACCGACGAAAGATATACCACATAACTACACCTACAGGAATAATACAAAAATGATGAAGAAAAAGATAATCTTAATATTTTTAATTATTTTTTAATTAAAAAATTTTAGTTAATTATTGTTATCGTGGCGGACGGCGATGTCGTCAAGAGCCGTGGATGATTGTTGTGGTGACGGTCAATAAGAACGATGTAGTAGTCGACCTTATCGATATCGATCTAAACATTAATGCCTAAGGTGGGGACGATTATCATGGCAACAGTGGCGAGTTGATGATGATGGTGGTGGTTCTCATGAATGTCCTTGAAGATGGATAAGGTGAAATCTTAGAGGTGGAGTTTGAAAGACTACTATGGCTTTTTGCAAGAATAGGAGGAAGAGCAACAACGTGAGGTGAGGCAAAAGGAGAGAAGGAAGAGGAGGACGATGGCCACACCAATGTAAATGGCACGAACTCTTGCGGGGGGAGGAGGAAGAAAAGAAGGGAGATTCGCATTGGGAGATTATGGAAGAAAAGGAAGAGGATGATGATTATGGCTGCATCGAAGCATATGCTAGACTTCAACGGCTTCTTGTGAGGGAAGAGGAGAAAGAAGGAGAGGGAAGAGGAGAAAGAAGGAGAACAACGATAAGAGATGAGACAAAGAGAGAGGAGAAAGAGAAAAAAAACGATGATCACACCAATACATATGATAAAAGGAAGTGTTACGGGAGATAGAATCACTGATTTAACTTTTAATTAAGGTATAACAAAAAATATATAACTAAAATATTAAAATTAATTTTTTGCTAATCATTTTCATGTCATTCCTAAACGTAATATATTTTTCATGGATAAAACCGAGATAAATAAAAATTATATATTTCACTTGCATAATTATAAAAATTTCAATATAAATTTTTTAAAATCTAAATACTAGGATACTAAAGAGGTTAATTATCGAAAATAATATATAATTTGCCTGAAACTATATGTAATTGCTTTAGGTAACACTTCAAGCGGTGTATATAAAACCAAGCTGTTTTGATCCAAAAAGAAACATTCTTTCTGGGAGACACAAACATACTCCTTGCAGCATTGAACTTTACGAACAACTTAGTCTAAATCACCCAAATAATAACAAGTCCCAAATGCAAAAGGGCTCTCCTACCTTTCTCATAAATCAGGTAGTATCTGCAATTTAAGACTTAACACACAAAATGCTTAACTACATGAAATGCCTTGATACCTGTAAAAGAGCCTTTCATATTGTGCAAACGCCAAACAAGAGATTTTCAAGTTTCTAGAAATTTGTGAGAAACAGCATCATTCAAATGGGTACACCACATTTTATTCTACTGTTTGGAAGACCAAGGTGTGGAAGTCAAAGCAATCATCTTCTCCAGCAAGCAGTTACAATCGTTGGACCTATGCATAGAGATCAATGCCCCAAAATTTGGCGGGCTGGTTAGTTCTGTACTTCCTGTCAAAACCCTTGATCTTCTCCATGTCCTCATCTGATATGACGAAATCAAACAACTTCAAATTCTCATGCAGCCTATCAATCTTTGAGGTCTTTGGTATAACAACAGTGTTTCTCTGGACGCCCCACCTGAGAATGACCTGCGCTGCTGTCTTGTTATATTTCTCAGCCAAGGTCTGACAAATCCAATAGTAGAGAAAGATCATGTTACTCATACCCAAGAAAAAAAATACAAAAATTATTTAAGAGAATTTCGATGCTTAGATAAACTAGAAAGATCAATTCTCCATTCCTAGGGATGATAAATAATTATCCGAAGAGAATAATAATGTCAACATGAACAAGGAAAGATGCTTCACCTTGATGACTGGATCATCGAGACAGGAAATGGTACCAAACCATTCAGCATTAGCAGCAGCACCACCTATAGGAGTATGTGCAGTTACACAGATTCCATGCTTCTGGCAAAATTTGACAAGAGATTCACGTTGGAAATATGGGTGAGTCTCAATTTGGTTCACCGATGGCTTGATTTTGGAGTATGCCAAGCAGTCCCTAGTAAGAAAGATATCATAGTTGCTGCACACAGGTAGCAGCCTAATCAGGGCCACATATTTTATATATCATAGAAGCCTAGAAAATTAGAAAAATGCATCATTAACAATTCATGAATATACATGTTCGGTAACATCATGTTGGAAGTTGGCTCATATTAAGGCACGTAAAGTTGATCAAACCGTGTTATGTTGCAGTGAATAAAGTTATTGGGAGAAATAGTGCTGGGTTTGTGATACCAAAACCACCTTTGTTCATTGGCATGGACCATGGTAGGTGTTGAATTCTTTAGGACATTTATAAAGAATGAACACAAACATAGGATTCTGGTACGACAAAAAACTGATACAATAATATGTCAAAACCTGAAAAAATAGAATACAGTACGGTAGGACACAACAATCAAGAACATTTACTGTACGTATCCCATATATGATAAAGCTTGACATTTATATGCTAGACCCTGACAAAGATAGCATCCAATACATATGAAATATGAATACAACAAAAACAATCGAAGTACACATTTTTCTTCATGCTTCAAGGGGGAAAAAGTATACTTTATGATAGATTTGTGGAGGGAAAAGGTTAGATAAAAGATAAAGAGAGAGATGACATACAAAAAAGAAAGAAGAGACAGAAGAGAAGACCTATAGAGGGTCTCCATTGATTATCTTAATTAGGACTTACAATACCTTACTTTATAGACTATTATCCCTTCTCCTACTTCTAAACAAACTTAAACTTCACAGGCTTAAATGGAAAGTTAATCACACTTTCCCATAAAATTCTCTATTATCAAACTCTAGTTCTTAAACTGACTCTGATTATAAGAAAAAGCATAATCTGTCCTACACCTATATTAAAACTTCACAACTTCACTTTTGATTCTGAATAGGACTTTAGAGACCATATAACAAAAATACATATATTGTCTTAGACTGATTAGATTTAGATCTACAAGCCCCCATCAGCAAGAAGGATGGCTGTTACTCAACTAGTCTTGACATGTGTTTTAACCTGGAGATAATACTTTTGGAATGACAAAGGAATCATGAATCCACTTCTTCACTAAAGTGGCCCCTCCTGTCTCTTCAAGTTGGTTCAACTACGATGGTTAGAGATTAGGATAAGCATAATGAAACTCCTGATCAAGATGCTTTTAAGGTGATTCAAAGGTGAGTTCGATCGTGTAATATTGGGATCAAGATTTTTTATCCTTAATCTTCGCCAATTGGCCAGCAATGTTAGAGCCTTGTGTTGACCCTAGCAATGGACCTAAAAGTTCAAATTGCTAAAGTACACATCCTTTAGGCAACGGTTTTGACAAACATCGCAAAATTGTTAAAGTTGGCTCGATAATTGCAATCCTTGATCTGATGCATTTTCCGAAGGAGCTTGCTTTTGTTGTTACTTCCATATGGTCATTCAGGCACATATAGGGTTGGAGTTGACATCTCTAGGAGTCATCCATATGTCTTCGAAGGTCTACATGGTTAGTTAGATTAGCCTCCTCTTGCTCTTTGGTAGGCTTCAATCCTTCAATTTGGTATTCTTTTTCAATATCAATTGAAAGTTCAGACACAAATTCCTACCAGGAATGGGACAAAAGGCCAGTCTCAAACCCGCCTCAAACGTAATCTAACTAATATGTCAAAAATCGATGCATAAAAGTTATTTAATCTGGCCTATTCTTATAATTTCATGCTTCATGCTTCATGCTTCTTGTCATCGATAATTGTATATGTCAAAAGATCTTACAAGTTGCATATCAAAAAAAAAAAAACACATATCATTGCATTGCTAAAAGAGCCAGCATTCGTAAATGAAGTACAAAAATCAATACAAATAAAAGAGAAGAAATGCTATCTCTTCACCTGATTCCGATGCTCCGAACCAGTCCCATGGAAACAAGATCTTCCATTGCATGCCAAGTGGTCTCAAGTGATATGGTTGTGTCTATGTCTAGCACACCATCTTCACCAAGAGCACTAGCAGTTGTTCCAACCCCTATACACATATATGACTATATTCTGTTAAAGTAGGTCTCAGCATGCTAGTGTTAGAAAAGTATTACTCTGACATAAGGAACTTACCAGTATGTCTCGTAGCCACCGGAAAGTGAACAAGGTAGAGATCAAGATAGTCTAACTGGAGTTTCTTCAAGCTGTCCTTGCAGGCCTCGAGGACATGCCCATGATCCGAATTCCAGAGCTATCATAAACAACAGATAGAAAAGAGAAGAGATAAATGAAATACCGTACTGCACCGAGAAGCTACGCATTCAATTAATGATTTATCGACCTTGGTGGTGATGAAAACGTCTTCTCTTTTGACAAGCCCCGTACGAAAAGCTTCCGCAAGCGCTTCGCCAACCTCAGCTTCATTCTGGTAATCAGCTGCACAGAGTGCATGTTAGTTAGGAATCATCTTGGTATCCCAGTAAGCCCATGACTGGGAAAAGGGTGCCTGCGCTTATAGCCAGGATAAGGTAGGAATCGAAGACCGCCAAAAAACATAGCAGAACCCGGCGCCAAGAGCTAGAGACGGGATCATCATCACGATATCAAAAACACAGGGATCCGCCTGTGGGAAGAGAACGAGAAGGCATTACCCGCACAATCGAAGTGGCGGTAGCCGATGGAGATGGCGGAGAGGATGAGATCTCGGATGGATTTGGACTCCATCCGCCACACTCCGAGACCGATGATGGGCATCCGATACCCGCTACTCAGTGCGATCGCCTCCGCCATTTCTAGCTGCTGCAGCCGCCGACAAAGACGACGATTCCCGTCCCTGCTCTCCGCTTGTTGTTCTCGCTGCCCTACTGATGACAACTTGAAGCGGCCGGCGAGGGAGGGAGGGACGAATGGATAAGAATGAGACACCATCGCGTATTCAAGAAGTGCTAATTACGATAATACCCAACCGAGCCAATTGAGCGCGCCGCGGATTAAGTTAGGGTCTGTCATTGAATGGGTCTATAACAAAACGTCAAATACGTCTCATATTATTGTCTATTAGAAGTTCCAAAAGGTTTACTAATTATTGTTTTGAAATATGATAAAGGTTACAATGTTCGACGTGCTTTTTTACATTTTGATCCATTTTTATCAATATTTTTTGTACAAGTATAAGAATCTTAATAGATTGGCTTAAATATTGAGGATAGAAAGACTCGTTTCTCTAAAACAACGTACCCAACGTTAATTATGCTACTTCTAGATGTAGGGTGTTCTCGTGCTCATGAATATATTTTGCATAGGCAATAAGATACATCGAACAAGACGGAGAAAGACACAATGCCATCGAGTCTGACCTCGACTATAAAACAAATCAAGAAACGCTACATGGCGTTGATTAAGCATAATGGGTTAATCAAGAACCTAATATTCACTTCTCTGCCCACGCCAAGTCTATTTCTCCCACGCCAACTTTATTTGACAGAAGTAGCAGCAGCAGCAACTGGATAAACAAGCCTTCCGGTAGTCGTTGTATAAGAAGAATGTTATTCACCAGTTCTTGTATGACTGAGTGAGCAAATGGGTAAATGCACACCATTGAACCCAAAGCTCATGCAACATGCAGCAAGCTATGCACTTGTCAAGCCTTCTGGTAGTGATTGGGTCTCTGCATGATCTGGGGAAAGAATTCTGCGGCAAGCATAGAGGACTGCTGAGTGGAAACCAGCTGGATTATCTATGAATACAAAATGTCCTGCCTGCATTTCATGAGCCACTATTACTTGAGAATCATCTGTGTGAGAGAAAAAGAAAACCAAGATACATATAGGGAGAGAAAGAGAGACCTGTGGAACCCTTATAATTTCACAAGGAACTTTCATATCCTTCCGTGCTTGCTGTGCCCCTTGATAATTCATCCAATCTTGATAACCATACACGAATGTAGTAGGGATTTTCCATTCAGAGGCACTGCATTCAATAATAACATGCACATTAGAAGTCGTTCAGTGTGCAATTTAATGATCCAATAACCAAAGTTTCTTTTGTCTACTAATTCCTCACAAAGTAATCACTTAACCAGAAGGAATATCTACCTTGTAGATTGAATGTATCTAGCAAATCTAGTTCCAGGAGTTAAAAAAACAATATGTCAACTAGCACCTCCTAACCCCTGAGACCTCTTGTTACCTTCCCATTTAAGGTCAGGAAGATTGCTCACTTGCGATCTAAGAGACCAGGGTTCAAGTTTTAGAAATTGTCTATCTGCATATATTGATCTCTCCCAGACACCACATTAGCGGAAGCATCATGCACCCATATACAAACCACTTTGTACGAAACCTAGTAGTCCCAGTCTGACCACCCTTTACCTCCCATTTAAGGTTGGGAAGGTTGCTCATTTGTGATCCTAGAGATCAAGTTTCAGAAATATTCCATCTATGTATATTGATCTTTCTCGGAGCCCACATTGATGGAAGCCTCATGCACCTATGATTTTGTTGTACAAACCACTTTGTAGGAAACCCAGCAGTCCCAGTATGAATATAACAAAGCATCCATAGAAAGAGATTTCTTGCCAAATCTTCTATTCGTGCTGAGTGCATATCCAACAGCCAACAAGAAACAGATTGCAAAAATGGCCATCTAGAATAATGGAACACTTAGATGGAAGTGATCATGTAATACTAACAGAAAGGATGACTACTTATTGGTAACAAAAGTAAAATAGAAGTTCAAACACAGATTAGTCATATGTGATGAGTAATTACTTGTAAATATGAACCGATATCTGGTGTTCCTATCACTATAGCTGTCTTAATGCTTCAGGCAAAAAGAAGGGCATGATTTTATTACCTGACAAGCTATAACAGATGAACTTTCAGTATGAGGATGACTGACATGATTATTAGCTCAATTCTTCAGAATGAATCAAGAGCTATGGAGAAAAATCTAAAATGTAATCGACCAATAAAATTACTGCCTGAGATGATTTCCAACATCTCATATAGGTTGATCTTATCCAGAAAAACATGGGTGGGAACTATACCAAAGAGCACTTGGGTCAACTCTTGTTCAAAAGGCTTTTATCCTTTTTCAATCTCCAACTATTCTGAAAATTTCTAAAAGAAAATAAAGACTTGCGATAATTCAAATAAAAAATAAACATAAGATAATTTTTCCAATAAAACAATGTAAATACCATATGGGCAATAGAAGTTTAACAGTGCTCACATTCTTAAAATGTTTGAAGCAACTTTGTTATCTGATTTAGTAGAATTAAGCATCCAACACTAACCTTTGCAAAAGAGGCTTCCGTGCAAATGCCCCAAAGGAAAATATGTACTTCAAGCACAATTCACCACTTGCCTTGGCAGCTAACGTATGGTATACATAATCTTCAAGAACAAAAGAAGATTATTTGAACCTGGCTAGCGCAAGGAAACATCAAAATTGAGGATAACTTAGCTTTTGAATTAGCACCTAAATACCTGTTAACAATCTAGACTCCTCTTCAGTCAGCATATCACCAGTTGAATATGAACCAAATCTTGCACTTGTATATCTCCGCACCAGATCTGGGCCCCAAGGACCTAGCCCTCTGTTTGACAGTGACAAAAATGTTGACATGTGAAATTATTTGATGATTATACTTGACTACTCATGGAACATCCTTATGCATCTCATGGTTCTAGTAATCTGACTATTTGCCTGATAGATGCAATGGTTATTTACCAAAATGAACTTCCAGAAAAGATTCAAATAACAATATATAGATGACTCATGCAGTAATAATAGCCACTTGTCAAACTAATAGTGACGATTAAAACAAAGAAATATGAATTTTACTTGTCATGATGGCAATACATCTAAGGATTAAAAATCAACTCCCTTCAGGCTCACAAAGAACACAGTGATGTCAACAAACAAATAGCAACATGTTTCCTATGGCATCAGTACAACAGAGAAACAATCATATAATAGAAAAAAAGAACAATCAAATAGGAAAAAACAGAAAGTAGAAACCAAATAAGTGACAAAACAACCTACAACCTAAAACTTCTAAAGACTACCTCAATAAACATCCTATACAAGGATTAACCACAAAAAAAATCCTCACCTCCTCTTAAATAACACATACCATTCTAACTCAAACTAAGACAGGTAGGTTATAGAAATGAAAGTTGATGTACTGAAAACTTGGTGTAGTTAACTTGCTCCTAAAAACTGAAGAAACTGTAAGGTATAGTTAGAGGCAAATCTTTATAATCAAAGGAGTGCAACAAAATGTAGAAGAAATGACCACCATAAAGATCACACAAAGATGAAGTAGGCTTTGAAGTTTGAACCAGATGTCAATCATCAATTGTCATGAAAGTCCAATATTATCAGCACAAATTTCCAGAGGCTAAAAGAGACAAAACTGGCAAATCCTTTAATTTTGAAAATTAGAACATGAACCATAGTGTCACCAATGCTTGAGGAATCATTTTTCAAAACAATATCATGTCTAAGAAAATCTATACAAGTGTGACTTATTATCTAGCATAACTGTGACCATCAATCATCTTATGTGACCACAAATTCATGAATTTAGGTCACAGCAAAGAATCCATCTATATACATATATGCAAAATCGCAAACCAGTATAATTCAAAGTATTTCCCATGTTTGTAACAGAAAAGAAATTATAATAAGAACACCTGTAAAATATTAATTATATACTACACAATGAATAAAAAAATGCCCTGGAAATGCAAATGTCATAAAACACTATGGTTTGAAAAGCAAATGCACTCCTTTTGACTTTAAAGGACCAAAAAATGCAAGGAATAGGGGATACAAAAGCATAAAAGACTTTGTTGCACAAGAACAAAATATCACCATTGCAAATAGAAAGTTAGAAACTATACCGGATAACTTTTTGAGGAGTCACATTTGATTCCCAAAGATGATTCAGAATAACCCCTTTCCATGTTGCTCTGAACTTGGTAAGCCATTCTGATTTCTGTTCTGTCTCTGATGAGAAACCAGCAGGACCAACCAAAATCAGGTGTTGCACATGTTCAGGATGCTGTACACAGAGCAAATAAAATGGTCTGTATGAAAGAGAATCTGAAAAGAAGATCAGCTCAATTTAAAGAAAAATTACCTTCAGAGCATATTTTGCTGCAACATATCCTCCAAATGAATGTCCAAGCAAAATAAACTTGTTGAGATTTTTGGCTTTACGCCATTCCTCAAAAGAATCTATGAACCATGTCTCAGTTTCTGAAAAGTTGGAAGTGGTGATGAAACATTAGAGAGACTTCAAATAATTATAAAAAAATAAAAGTAAAAAGAGAAGACAAACTTTTTACAACAATCCATTCATAAACTCACTAAATCTTATTGACTGATAACCCAAAATTTAATTTATTGTCAAACAAAAGTTTTCTAGAGCATCGAATGCAAAAAAACTGGTAGGGGCCCAAGCAAAAAAGAAATTGAATAGGTTATAAAGAATATCTACAACTACTAGAAGAAGAAAAAGAAATCAACAAAGTTGATCTATTACAATTAATTAAACCATCAAGTCCCACTGTTAGTTGATACGATCTCTCAAATTGCTAATGGGACTATTATGAGTAAGGTCCAAGAGGTGCAGGTATTCTGTGAAATTAAAAGAGGATTAGTCCAAGGAAGTCAAGACTTCAGAAGGTTGAATGTCCACTCTTCTAGAGAATCATGGAAGATGATTGATGCAAAACATGCAAATTTTCATTAAAAACAAATTAACAATCACACTTTTCTGCAAAATAACATAATGAGTTTGTGACACAAGACCTTCAAGTGTTTAAGTTATTTAGATTAATACTTCTAAAATAACATTTGATCAGCCAACTTGTGATTTATTGCTAAACATTTTTAACTTTACTTCAATCAACCTGTTCAAATTTCCCTAATTAAGTGCAACAAACAAAAGAAAGTTACTAGATTCATTATAGCAGAAATGATTACTTAAAAGGCTTGCACCAACCTTCTGTGCTTTTACATGTAAAGTCAGGTCGACTTGATCCACCCCAGCTGCAAAGGAAGGTAAATTATACATGATATTGACATGCACCATAAATATTTTGTAGAAAAACCAAAAAAGAGAAATGAAAACAACAAAAGATTAGCACACATATCTTGCAACAAAAAGGATAATACATGATATAAGCAAAGATAGTTCCATGGAGCTAAACTTTCAGTAAAGATTCTGTTTAAGAGACAAAAGAAAATCCACAAAACATCCAAAAATAGTGTACATTGCACATTAATACAATTCAGTATCAGTCTGCTTATAACTCACGCAGATCAGACCAGGTAAAATTACCCAGTCCACAACCCTATTGATTATTGAAACAATAAATGTCAGCTCGTACCTACCAATACAAGTGGCATTTCACCTTATAATTTTAACAAAGCCTAAAAGAAAAGGAATCATAAAGATGCACTACAACCCATCCAATATTCTCTTCAATCTAGTCTTTCTAGAGGCAACAAACAATCCATTATTATGTCGGGCTGTACAAGTATTGGAAATGCTAATGCAATCGTGACATAGCATTAAAGAGTGATTGTAAAATCCAAAGTCTTCAATTTCAAATAAAACCTACCGGGCGGTATTTATTTATTTATATATATAATATGCATATATATATATAATATATATATATATATAATATATATATATATATATAATATATATATATATATAAATCTGCGATGTAGACGTCGCCCGTCTTGTCCACACGTGGGGCGACATCGCCTCATCGCAGAAAAACGAGGCGACGTCGCCCCGCGTGGGGAGAAGAGAGGCGATGTCGTCGAGGCAACATCGCAAATATATATATATATATATATATATATATATATATATATATATATATATATATATATATATATATATATACACGCAACGTCGCTTCGCGTGGGGGAGAAGAGAGGCAACATTGCCAAATTTTTTTTTTCACTTTATATACACACACACACACACCGAGCGGAATACCGCTCGTTATACAGTACCGTACCATATCGAGCGAATCTCGAAACTCCGGTATGGTACAATATTTCAATCCTTGGTAAAATCACAATTACAAGCAATGAAAAATTAAGGATACAATTAAAAGCCAACATTTTCTTATAGAAAGATGCCTAAAAAATAAGTATTTTCTAAGATAAAGATACTAAGATAGTCAAACAAACAAGAGAAAGAGTAAGAAATAGCTTCCAAGACAAAATGACTCCATTGCAACAGGTTTATAAAGATTGTTAGGTGGAGGATTTATAAAACCAGACGTTTCAGAATAGAAGCAACAAGAATCTATATTGACAAAAGGCTTAAATTCTTCACTTAAGGAAAGAAACAGTACCTAAACATGACCTAGAAACTATAGCTCAGGGGAATGGGTAATAAGAGCTAGTGTCCCAAAATTGAGGAATGTCTAATTTTATGCTATCTAAGTAATATACTTTTTCACAAGGAGCACTTCTGACATTTAGGATACATCAAGTATTGATAGTCTTGAACATTTAAAATTTTAAACCATAAGCTGGCAAAAACTGTTACAATTTCCACTAAGGAGAAAACAAACATTTCTCAAAAATAGAAGTATCAAATAAAAGAAATAACACAGACAATCTACTTTAAATTAGTTGTGATAAACAACAGTACAGATTACCCAAGTTGATCAATGGCGATCACTTGAAAATGAGTAGCAAGAGCATCAAAGTTTCTGAAGAAGAATCCTTGAGAAGCACCATATCCATGTACCATGACAAGGGTGGGAGCATTCTCCTTGCTATCAAATGTAACTGTATTAATAAACCTTGGCTCATCGCTAGAAGATCTGAACCACCTAACTTTTGATCCTGGTGGTCCAGGCCCAATATTGACCTGCTCTTGCTCATACCCTGTCCTGAAACAGGCAAAGAATTTCATGTGTAACAAACTGATATTAAAAAAATAAATCTAGAAGAATAACTAAAACAGCCCAACTCATGCAGGAACTCTACAAAGCTATATAAAAAGACTACATAGATTCTAGTCAGCTTATTTTAGAATTATCCCCAAAAACTTGTTACCCTTGCAATTATGGATGGCACCTACATCAATGGATCAATAATATGCAAGATAGTAACTATAAACATGACATTTCAGATGTCTAAAGTGTTAAATACCAATAATTGGTTGCCTTGAAGATTTTTTTTTTTTTTTCAAGTCCTGTTATCAAAATTTAGACTGCATTAAAACAGGGAAGGTGGTTAAACCAATGATATTATATGGCTATTAGGACTGCTCTTTTAATAATTCAAATCATTTCAGAAGAATATGGTTCTTAGATTGGTAAAACTGAGGCTAAAAAATATGAAGTATGACAAGATACAAGACTTATGATTGTTTTTTGTTAAAAAATAGGTCCTAAGGATGTCAAACTATCAATACTAGAGAAAGGATGATTTAAGACTTCAGCAACATTACATGCGTAAAGGAAGAAACTTACAGAGTGCTTATTATGAAATGAAGATCAAGAAAAAATAAAGGAATTATTTTTATAAAATTTTAACAAACATTCTATATATGACAGCTTTAGAGAGAAAATAATGGCAAGTTTAGTCATCATAAATTTGTACACAAAATAACGTAAATGAGGTAAAGGGAACTTTAAAGATGAATAAAATGGAAAGTTTGGCACCTAATGCTAACTCTGTTCATTTTTTGAGTTTAGGATATAAAAAGAGAGTTTGAATGAATAGTTCATGCTGCAAAATTTTGAGAATTGAAAGGTTGTGTGATAAATGAAAGAGAAGCTCTTCTGCATACTATACAAAAACAAGAGAGATATCCAAAGTTGTTCAAATCATAGAGGAACAAAGGTAATGAAACATACTTTGTATATAGCTTTCATCAACTTAAAATAACCTATGTAGAGTTCCCAAATATTTGTTGCAGTAGACTTTGATCAAGGTACGCATGCTATTGTCAATAGAGCTAGGTATAGTGAGTCTGCTATATCCATAGAGTTATACCAAGGATCAACTCTAAATCTTATATTTTTATATTGATAAAGAGAGAACTTTCTATATACATTCAACATAGACATCATTGGTATATGTCATCTGCATATTATTTTGATTGATAAGAGATTACTTGAGATTAATTCTAAACTTAAATTAATATTAAGATGTACGGGATTCCCAGAAAAAGATAAAATACGAATTGTTTTCTTGAACAAGAATGTGTACCTTGAATAGATAGTAAAATGGGGGTAAATCATTTAAGATAATATCAAAATACTCGAAGGGGACCTTAAGGTGCCCTTGTTAGACGAGGTGACTTGATTCAGACCAGTGTGCTAGAAATGAAGATTAAGACCAAAGAATACTTTATTAAAACTGGTAGCTCTTAGTTTAACTAGGATTATCGTAGCTCTTATAGTTTAACAAGAAGGATTATCACCCTTCCTAAAGCACAATGGGCCAAATGATTCATATAGCTAATTCGAAATTGTTGGGACATAAGTTGCAGGAACCATAATTTTCATATTTGCAACATGCCCCCACACAGGTACATTATGTGCCAGCAAAAAATATCAGCATAAGGAGTGGAGTAGCTTAACATAGGCACTAGAACATTGTAGTGGTATGTTAGTAATCTCTTGTAATGTAAAGTACCAATTTGAAGGTGGCATAGGAAACCATGCAATAAGCAACCACACAGTCTGCCATTGACTCAAATGGGGATATGCAACAGTTAAAAAGTAATTCATGCTTATGCCGACCATAATGATTTTCATGGGCACTTCTTTCTGACCCGCATACCCATAGTAGTGTAATAGGGTATAGTCTTACTCTTAGACCATGGTGTAAGTATATCCTTCACTAATTTCCAGTTAAATATGTGGTTCTCTTGTTAGTAAAGAATTGCAACAACCTGTATCAGAGGCATCACCAGATGGAACCAAACCATTCATTCTGAGTGTGTCATTTGTTCTCTATTTTTACCTTGAATAAAATATTCCAAACTTTTACGCCTTACTTGCAAGTAATCGTTACTCAGTCTGATCAATCATCCGGTTCAATTTCCAAAGAGAAGCATAGTCTTTAACATATAAAATAGTTTGGTTCAAACAATCACCGACCAGAAGAATAAACAAGTAAAAAGTTCCATTTATTATCCAATTGTGACCAACACGGTGCATCAGAAAGCAAAATTACACAAAAGGTCTATACTACATATCCTAAAGATCAAAATTTGACGATCGCTTCAAAAATTGCAAGTCGTAATTGCCGAGGATATTAATGCAAAGAGACACTAATCTATCGTATGGACTAATTCAGATCATAAATTGTTGTATAGTCAAAAACGGAAAGCAATTGACAAATAGGCAAAACATCACAACTTCCGACCCAAAAAAGAGAAAGAGAAGGGGCGGCGGGCGGGAGGGATCGTTTTAGCAGGAGAAAAAAAAAGGTTAGGGCCAGGGATTTCTTCAACCCAAAAAGAGGAAAACCGAGAGCCGAAGAGGACTCACTTCACAAGAGACAGAAGCCGCTTCTCGGCGGCGATGATGCGGTCGGTGGAAGTTGGGATCCACCGGAGCACCGTCGGCCACGCCCACCTTCTCCATGCCGTCGTGGACGAAGAAGACTCCGCCGAGGCGGTCCTGCCGATCTCCTCAGCCATTCTCGCTACCGCCACGGCCCCCCTGCTCATGCTACCACAACCCCTTGGCTCTCCATCTACCGCCTCGTGCCCTTATATTGATCTACTTGTTCCCAACGTTGACGGAGACCACCAATTACCGACTTTGTTTGAAACTGCGGAAGCACGACGACCACATTAGTTTCCTCACTCAACTACCGATCGGGGGAGGCGAGGCAATTGGTGGCCACATGGGCCCATGTTCGGCCTCATCACAATCTCCGTTTTCCACCAATCTCATGGTACGCGACAGGGTAGGTAAGAACTCGTATCCGAAACATTTTGGGAAAGACGGGTGGGAAAAGAAACATGGCTTTGGAAAATACTTTCAGGAGAAAACCTGGCCTCTGATTGGACACAGCAGGAATTGAGAACCGGGTCCCATGTGGGGCCCCACCAGCGATGAGTCAAACCTGGCCTCTCATGGAAACGCTTTTTCTTGTTGCGCAAGCCATTCGGACTGACGAATAAGAATTGAAGACGGATATGCCTTTAATGCATCAGGGAATGCATCACAAATTGATTTCTTGGGATCGAGATTGACGATTTCAAATCTTCATGAGACGTGAGAAATATTGACTCTTTGGAATTTTACCTGCTCAATTATACGTCTAATCTTCCCAAATCATTTATTGGATTTATTTTTATGAAAGATTCCCAGATCTTACTATCAAGATTCTATGATTCATGTTCACTTGAGGGAGGAGATGTTTCTAATAATATATAATTTCTTTTCTTTGGGGAAAAAAATGCTCATAAAACATACCATTGGAGAGAATATTTGTATTATGTAAAGAGCCATCACAACTTTTCTTCTAGTTTTACCACATCGGAGATCGAGAATAATTGAGGGTCGGATTTGGTCGTATTGGAGATTAATAACACTTGTTGATTCAATCGTATCGAAGAAAAAGAACACGTCATGATTAGATTTTATTATATTAAAAGTTTAAGCTAAATTAGTTGTATAATTAGGTATTTTGTCGTTTTCCTCTCATTGGTTGTTGTAACGATCTTTGATTCACTTTGATTATGATGTATTGTCCAATTTGATTTGACTTTTAATGATTCGATATCATTATCTTGATGCCCAATCTTCTTCGTCCCATTATACGCTTCCATATTGTGTCAATAGAACCAATTGAGTAAGCTAAGGGTTAGATAGAGAAAGTGAAATGATTTTTGATCGCTCTGGTGGAGCATCAATCATATCCGACTTTAGTGTTAAGCTCTTAGATATTGATTTGTTTATCCAACTAAGTTTTTCTTATCGGTCCTGTACGATAAATCACTAATTTTAAGAAACATAAGTTTAAACTATTATCGTCTTAATATCTTGACACATTAGGATAATAAAAATATTGATAGAGAACGGTTAACGGTCAATCATTATCTCATACCTATCATCACATGAAAGTTAGCTTAGAAAGAAATGATCTTAGTTATCCTCCACTTATTCGACTCCATGGATAATAAATCTAAGGGAGACGATTCAACCATATATATCTTTTATTGTTCACATGGACAAAATATGAAAGGGGAGTATTGGAATAGTTATAGGATATCCCTTTTATAGACTAGATATAAAAACTAACCTCCAGTGTCGTGCTGAGGGAGTCTCTTTTCAAGAAAAACTCATATCTTAGAACAGACCTAGTACTAACTTAAACATCGAAGAAACTAGGTCGGGAAACTTCTCCCAACATCGGTCTTAGTGCAAACGACGTATAGAAAGCTTGCCCCCCTCCACTTTAGAGCCACCTCAGAGCCACTCATGAACCACATTGGAGGCACCTACACCTTGGGTTTGGACCATGTTAGATTGGGCCAGATGTCGACAATGATTTACCTTAATATTTTGGAGCTAAAAAGAGGCCTAATGTCGTAGGAACGTCCACTCATCAATCCTCTCAACGAACATCCACTCATCACTCCTCTCAATTAATGCTCTAATGAGGAAGCCTTACCTTCAACCCACAACACTTTTACTCATTGGGGCAATTATCATTCTTCTCACTTATCGATGTATTTATTTTGGAACAAATGCCAACGAGATACTTGCGTCTATTCAATGACTTAAAACTCTCACCCCCAAATATGAATTATTGAAAAATCTAGGGTAGTATCATATGCGTAACGGAAGAACGAAAAAATAAAATCCCAGAATTTTTCGCAGAAAAAGATTTTCATCATCGTACAAAGATTGGTGCACAAAAATCCACAAAATCAAAAATTATGTATATATAAAAGATATCGTATGTCCTTGAAAACTTGTATATCATTATCAATTGTTCTCCTCTTTAGCAATAATCCACACGACAAGCGTTGCGAAGATACTCCTCAAATAGTTGCACAATCCTTATTTCTATACGCACTACGCGATCAAAAATGGGTTGAACCTTTTTACTATCCACACCTCTCAAACTAGGGCTGTTAACTTACGAGGAGAGGAAGAGAGGAGTATAGGAGGTGACAACCAGAAAGGGTCTGATCTATATCCCTTTAGTTCTCTCTTATTTATAGAGATCCCTCTTAATTTAACTCTAATAGATCATGCTCTATTAAGTACTAGATCTCCATCCAACTACCCAAGTCTCTTAGATTAGTGGATATTTACCCAATAATCTCTCATTGGCTTTTATTGGATCTTATCCATAAGACTCAATAATTCAAGAGCTTATTGAATATCTAATAAGATAGATGCTCTAACAGATATCTCATATACAAACATCTACTCGTTGTAATACCTACCATATGTGTGTGACCCTCTAGGCCTAATATCAAGCTGGCTGTAAGTTATACATGTCAAAACTCCTTCTGATTTAGTGAATTATTATTTATTATAATAATTTATTTGACTCATCTACTATGAACATATTAGGCCACTATACTGTAGTCCCCGAATGATATAGGGGAATCTAATTTATTAGATATGTCTATCCTTAGTTATCGTGTATCTATAATCCCTCATCCATCTAATATACATCAATCAGTGTACTCATTCTCCAATGAGCACTTGCACTATGTCCGTAGTGTCTCCACATGAGTAATTATGAGATCAACTGCCTCCATCATATGGACGGGTATACAATACACTAGTATGTCCAGTTATCTCGATGTTCCTCTTGAGTAATATATGACTGAGATTATTTGGAGTCTGTGTGTAAAGGTGAATTGGTCTCATTATTGTGATCTCATCGCGATCTGATTCTCATTGTAAGATACATGGATATCGCTATATATGTAACAGGCAACATAAAGTGAGAAAAAAATGTCAAATAATTAATAAGCAAAAAAAGTGTGTATCATATCAAACGTGGCATCGCTCACGCGATTGGCTTACAGGGCACATATGACTAGCACGAACTTGAGCCACCTGCTTATCCTCGTCGAGGTATTTCTGAACATCACCCATCAAGTGCAAATGTTCACAGCATGATGTAGGCTATCGTCTCGCTCATGCCTCAACTAGCCCAAAAAGTGACACTATAGTCAACACCTCAACTGCCACTAACGTTGACACCCATCGAGATCCCCCTAACCAATGTAATTTTAGCATCTTATAATCGCCTAAGGCCCATAGAATTGCCAGCTGAGGGAGCACCCTGCTCCCTAATCATGGAGTTCAATGCACCACCACCCTATTCTGGCCAAATCTGAAACCCAATTGGCGGATTCGATGAATAACTCCCTAAGGGTTTAGTTGTGGCAAATGAACCAATGCTTATACGAGATACGATGAGAGTTACAATAGTCCAGAGGGGAGAGTCTGTCAATCCCATCTCAAATTGGTCCCCATTCACTCAGAATATCCAAGAGAAATCAATCCCAACAAACTTTCGTCTCCCATCACTAGAGGCATTTGACAATAGTATCGACCCGATATAGCACACTATCACCTTCCATGCCTATATGTCATTGTATGGTGCCTCATATATCATGATGTGTTATGCCATCCTAACAATGTTAAGAGGCTCAACACGAGAATGATACATTCGATTGAAACTACTCTCGATCGACTCCTTTACTTAGCTCGTAAAAGAGTTCGAGCTCTACTTCCTCGAGAATGTATACCCGAAGAAATTGGCGGTAATACTACTTAGACTCAATCAAGGGCGGAAGAGACACTCTTCAACTTTGTCACTTGATTCAGTAACAAAATCTAAGGCATACAAGAGCTCATCTGTCACTCGTGATTCAAGCCTTCATGATAGGGCTTAGACTCTCTTGTTTTTTGGTCATTGGTGAAGAGGTTATCGATGACAGTACCATATGTACTCCAAAGGGCCAACAAATATATAACCATGGAGGCAATAGTCTTAAGTAAGCATAAGGGAGACACACAAGAGGTCACGATAGGAGCAACTATTATAAGTCTTGACCCCGAGGTCACCATGATAAAAAAGAAAATTGACTGACCTAATGAAGAACATAAGGTAAAGAAAAAATAACTAACCCGAGTTGTCTCGCCTAAGGTCTGAGTGGACTCGCTTGAATATGACTAGAACCGAAGTCTTTTTATGTATAAAGAAAAAAAAGCTCTTGAAAGATTCTCAACCAATAAAGACACCATTAGAGAAGAGAAACAAATTTAAGTATTGTCGCTTCTATAACAATTATGGTCATGACATAGAAGACTATCACAATTTGAAAGAGCAAATTAAAGAACTTATTTATCGAGACACATCGGGAGGTTTGTCCAAAGGCACCAGAAACCTTTGCCTCAATCTTAGGGATCGGTAAAGAGACAGATCAACATCTTCATCGGTGGACCTGCCTTGGTTAGAGATAGCTTCTCATGTTATAAAGTCTACGCCCGAGCTACCTTCGAAAAATGCTCAAGGTTTAGATATGACTCAGAAATAACCTTCAAGGAAGAAGAGACAAAGTACCTCGACCCTAACCACAACGATGCCTTGGTGGTCTTTGTGATGATAATTAACGCCCGAGTGAAGAGGATCAAGACTGATATTGGTTCACTAGTGACTCCATCTCTCCTCTTAGGACTACGAGCCTGCACATCACATTTGGTAACGATTCTTATTCCAAAATGATGATGATTAAATTTATAGTAGTTAACATTCCCTTGGTGTACAACACGATCATAGGCCAACCCTTGCTCAATAGGCTAAGGCAGTGGTGTCAACCTACCATGTGGTGATCAAATTTCTAACAACGAAAAAGGCCAAAGAGTTGAGAAGAAACCCGAGGGAGTCGCGTTAGTGCCATATGATGATGGCCTCTCTATCAAATAAGGCTCGGCCTAAGGTGCCATCGATCGACCCCCAAAATTTTGCCAAGTCCCTCTCACATCTAGAGTTGATGGAGTCATTGATCAAAGTACTTCTTGGACAATGTCCCCCACAGCGAAGGCACATACCAAATATGCTCGAGATGCACAAGACAGAAAATTTTGATCCATGTAAGAAGAAATCCGCTATGGCAGAGGCACATACCCAATGTTCTTGAGATGCATGAGTTGGGAAAATCTGACCCATGTGAGAAGAAATCTATCATGGCTGAGATGCAGGCCAAATGAGACCGAGATGCAAGTCGAGAAAACCCAACACGTGTGAGAAGAAATACGCTATGACGAAGGCAAAGGTCGAAAATGGTCAAGATGCATGAAGTCGAAAAATCTAACCCACGTGAGAAGAAATCTGCTATTACAAAGACATATACCAAATGTGCTAAATAAACATGAGTCGAAAAAACCTGACATGTGTAACAAGAAATCTGCAACGATAGAAGCATAAGCTAATTATGCTTAAGATGCATTAGTAGGAAAAACCCGACCCGTGTGAAAAGAAATCTACCATGGCGGAGGCACAAGAAAAATGTGCCCTAGATGCATGAGTCGATAAAACTCAACCGATGAGAGAAGTAATTTGCAATAATAGAGGAACAAGCCAAATGTGCCCGAGACGCATGAGATAACAAAGACATAGGTCAAATAAGCCCGAGATATGTGAGTCGGGAAACCTAACTTGCACTATGATATATCCGCAATGACGGAGACGTAGGGCCAAATAAGTCCAAGGCGTATGAGTCGGAAAATCCGACCCTCGCCAATATAAGTCGACCATGATTATTCACGTGACCAAATGAGCATGAGGCGTGTGAATTGAAAAACCTGACCCACATCAAGATAAATCCACCATGGTGGAGATGTAGGTATAAATGAGTCCGAGGTGTATGAGTCAGAAAACTCGACCTGCACTAAGATAAATCTACCATAGCAAAGGTGTAGGGCCCAATGAGCCCAAAGCGTATGAGTCAAAAAAACCCGACCCTTACTAAGATAAATCCACCATGACAAAGGCATAGGGCCAAATGAGTGTGAGGCATGTGAGTTGGGAAACTCAACTGAGGTCAAGATAAATCTATTACGACAAAGATGTAATGTCAAATAAGTCCGAGACATATGAGTCAGAAAAGTCAACCCATGCTAGGATAAATCTGGTACGATGGAGGTATAGGGTCAAATAAGCTCGAGGCATGTGAATTAAAAAATTCAACCCATATCAAGATAAATTCACCATGCTAGAGGTGTAGGGCTGATAAAATCATAGAGCTTTATCTAAGAAAATAGATATGGATTTGATTGCTTTAAGGGAATCAACCTCCAAGTTAGGTTGACGAACTCCTAAAACGAAAATACACACTAAAACGAAAACACACACACACACACTTGTTATATTAACGGACTCCTAAAACGAAAATACATATTAATATTAAATCCTTAAAATTAAGGAATCCTAATAAGAGCCAAATATATTCATGGTGTATAAGTGGGGAAACCCAACTCACGCTAGGATAATCTCACTATTACGAAGTCGTAGGGTCAAATGTGCACGAGGCGTGTGAATAAGGAAACTCGACCCATGCCAAGATAAATCTGCTATGACGACACAGGGCCAAATGTGTCTAGGCGTATGAGTTGGGAAAACCGACATGTGCTAAGGTAAACCAACTACGGTGAAAACATAGGGCGAAATATACTCGAGGCAAATTAGGGAAAACCGACCGATGCCCATAATGCCTTCTTTACACTATAGAGGAACAAGTTGGCGATAAACCTGTTAGGTGAATTGAATATCGTGCTCATGACCCCTCAAGTGTGAGCCTTGAAGAATGCCTTGGGGGGTGGCGGGACAAATGATAGAGAACATGTTAGCGACTAATCACCATCCGACACTTATTGCCATGTGGAGGTTGGTGTGAAAAAAGGTCTCAATCACCCTCCACATGTTCGCCCCAGTGGACAATAATCCAATGGGGTGATTAGACCCTATCTCCCCCCATCGCCCATGTGGACAAAACGTTAAACGAGGACGTTGAGGCAGTTGTAGGTTGTTCCTTCTATAAATCTAATATAAAAGTTAACCCTCGGTGCCGTTGAGGGATTATCTTTTCAAGAAAAATCAAAAACTCTAAAAAGGACCTCAGACTAACTTGAATGTTGGAGGGACCACGTCGGTAAACTTCTCATGACATCGGTCTTAGTACAAGTGACGCCTCATAAACTCGGCCCCCCACCTTGGAGTCACCCAAGAATCACATCGAACCTACTTCGGACGCTCCTAAGCCTTCAGGTTTGGACCATGTCGAGTTGATTCGGACATCGATGATGATTTACCTATATTAGTTTATTATATTTTTCTAAAACAAAGATGATTTTTTAGAAATATTTGTATTTCTAATCCTTAAAATATATTATTAAATAATATAAAAAATAAAAGTAATTAATCATACACTATAATAATAAAAAAATTGACAATCAAATTAAATTCTATATTTAATTTTAATTATCTAATCTAGATTTTTTTCTAGAGCTTTTTTTAGACCATATGCATTCCCTTGTGTAATACAATATATATTTATATTATTTTATTTACTATTTCAGTAATACAATATATTGTTTTTGAAAGAAGATTAGAGATGGAAACTACCGAGTGATTGAAATGATAGAACAAGATTTCGAGTATTATTCCCTCCCACATGCAGGTGTCCTATGCACGCGGTCCGCAGGGCTTTCCCAATTCCCATCTCGCTAACTCGTCTTCCTTATGTTGAAATAGAATACGCATCTATCATCATCTGAGAACCAACTCATATACCGAGTCGGTTCTCTCGGATACTAGGTTTCCCAGTTCAAGCTCTTGCTCTCTTTCTCTCTCTCTCTCTCTCTCTCTCTTGCTCGATCGAGGGTCGCAGCCCTGATCGAGCACCGCCATCTCACGTTATTACCCCGCTCCCGTCCCCTTTTCTTCGCCACCAACCGGTCATCAACCAGAACACCGCAGGCATCAGGTCTGATCTCTCTCCGGTTGTTGTTATTTTCCTTTGCTCTCTTTGTTGTCTGTGTTGGTGGAAGACGGGGGCTCTTGGATTGTGCGGCCGCCGTCGGTGAAGATCTGTTGGCTTCATGTGCAAAATATGAGCTATTTCTCTGGTTTTCTGTGCTGCAATTAGGTTTTGATTGATTTTCCTCTCCTGTTTATCTCTTGCTAAATTCTCGTCGAGTTTGTTTTGTGCCGCGGATCAGTAGACATGAATAGCATATGTGTGGTTTCTGAAATGAATTTATCCATTATCCTCCTGTAAGTTTTCGCCATCGGTGTATGATTTTAATCTTAATGGCATCTCATCAACATTTGGGCGAAGATTAAGATAATTTAAAAAAAGGAGATTACCATTTGCAACCCCTTTTTTGTTATTTATAACCCAATATTAAAAACTTTGAATGTTCCTAAGTTATCCCTTTTGTAAATAGATATATATTCTTGAATTTATAACTTAATTCCAATAAGATCTTTTCACTCCTTGCCTACGATCTCTTTTCTACCCTTTTTTTCTCTACTTTTTCTCTTCCTCCTCTCAATCGTCCGAGGTGACGTAAAATGATGAAAAAAAAGCAGATGATGAAATTGGATGAACTAAAGATCATCAAAGAGGAGGTGAGAAATAGTCTTTAACGTTTGTTACAATGATTTAATGTTTTCAGGGTTATGTATTTTCTATAAGAGCTCATAAGACACCATCTTCTATGTCAGTTGTATTAATCCAAAAGATATATGTTTTGGGCCTTTGCAAACTATCCAGTAGGATGCATGGGCGGTGGGGAGAGCCGACGACAGTAGGGTGTGTAGGCAGGGGTTGTGGAGAAGGAAACAAAGAAAAAGGGGAGGGTAAAAGCAGAATTAAAAGGGCTGTGAATAGTAAAATATTATTTATTAAAATTTTTAGCGGTTGTGAATAGTAAGGAGGCTCAAAATAGTAAGCTAAAAAAAAAAAACTTGAGGATCATTGTAATGTAATAGGAAAACTCTAGCCTTACTTGGTTCAGCTACTCCAACTATCTTTACTTTAACCTAAACCAACCTTGTGTGGCATGCTAGATGGAACATCCTTCGAAGGCCATGTAGCTATTTATTCTCCAAACAACCTACAATTGCTATAAACTTTCAATCCTTAGGCCTCCTATTTCTTGCAAATTTTCTGATATTTTCTTAGCTAATTACATAATTGCTAAAAGTGTATTTCTTTTCACTTGGGGTCTTAATATTCTGTAGTGAAGCAGTTTGAAGTAAATATACAATTTATTAAATTTGCAAGCTTTCTAACTATTTTGTTTTTACTCCCATTTAGTTTAGTGTTGATCAGCTCGTTGCCCAGCACTTAGTTGCTTTTCCATTAAGCCTATATTGGGTTAAGTTAGATGGTATTATCGAAGGAATATCTCTAATTGAAAAACTCTTCATTGAAAGGGATTTGAATTGTTTTGTAGGGAGAGAACATGGAGAATTTATAGGGTGCATTGGGATTCTAAATACAAGGAAAGGAATGAAGAAGTCAATATGATTTTAGAATTTATTAATTCTTACAATCTCATAACTATTGATACTCACCTCAAAAAAATGATAGATGGACATAATTGTAGTCAACAGAATTTTTTCTTTTATAACTAAGGACGATGATATAGATGTATAGGAAATGCAACTGGATGGAAACAAAGAGGTTTGGAATTTGGACAAAGATAATATTAATGCCATCTGGACTTTTAAGACTAGGAGTGTAGCAAAGAAGATTTTTGGAAAATATAATGGTATATGTGCAGCTTTAAGAGAGAGAAACTAGTGGTGTGTAGAAGTTCAAGAGGAATCACCAAAAAGAAAGCATGTTATAACGAGCATCATAATTGTAAAAACGAGGATAATTTTATAAGATATATAGTAGTTAAGGAGGAGGCAAATAAAGCTGAAAGTGTGACAAAATACAAATGATATTTTTTATTGGTTAATCAGGTATCAAGGATGGGAAAAATTATACTTATTTGAGTACTAAAGTTAGGAAATGGAAGAGTAGAGATTTAAGTAACATTAGATACATTAAAGATGAACAGAAAAATATGCTTATTGATGATAAAGTTATTTTAAAAAATAGAGTTGGAGATTAAATGAGTTGTCTAACTAGTTTCCTATGACTATAGGATTATAGCAAGTATCAGCGTAAAGTCTTTTATCTTTTCACATCAATAATGAATAAACTTTCTAGTCATATATAGGATAGATACCATTCATGTATGTTATTTGCTGATACATTGTTTTGGTTATTGAAAGTTAAGCTGGGAGCTAAGCTTAGAAACTAGAAGTTTTCAATTAAGTGGGACCAAAAATGAATGTATGAAATTTAGTTTTCCAAATACTAAGAAAATAAATGCAACTGTAATTTGTAATTATGATGCATGGACAATAAATCCCTAAAAGTAAATGTTTTTGGTGTTTTGAATCTATGATTTAATAGGAAGGAGAGGTTCATGTAGACAGTGTTCATAGAATAAAAATTGGATTGTTAAAGTTAAAAAATGTCATTGTTTTTTGTGATCATTGTGTATCTTTTAGCTTAAAAGGAAAATTTTATAATATAATTGGAAGGTCAACCATGCTTTATGGATTAGATTATTGGGCGGTTAATAGATATGCAGAAAAAAATCAGTGTAGCTGAGATGGGAATGTTAAATTGGGTGTGTAGAAGTACTAGAAAAGATAGATTAAGAAATGCTATTGTTTGAAATCATCTAGAGGATATGATGAAATTGACTTAGCATCATTTAGTTGTTCTTACAAGCTGTGAATGTGTTTGTCCTCCGATGCTGTAATAATTTTGACATACTGCCATCGATAGATAAGTACTATGAGTTCTTAAAATTCTTCGGTGATTACACTAGGAAATCATGCTTAACTAAATGTCTTATGACTCATATCAAAGATTAAATTTATTCTAATTTTTTACATTCTTGGGATTCAAATTGTTGAGTTTGACTCCTAAACCTCTATGATCATATTGATGTTCTTTATTTCTTTTACACAGTCTGAAGGGCCAAGCACTTGGATCTGGAAGCAAAATGGTATGTAATGTTACCATAATTTGAAAAACTTTTATCTTTACTGGCATTTGTTTTTAGCAAATTCTTTCCTCATTATTTTATATATCACTTGAAATCTTATCAGGCTAGGTAAACTTAGTACCACTATTCATTCTTTCCTTAACACACATACTAGCTGTTCACCCATACATGGAGAACATATAGTAGGTCGCACCCTCTTAAGATCGGTATCCTTTCCCATTCAAGTTGCATTCTTTCTTATGGCATAACAGCTAACTCCTTGCTACTTACATACGATGCAGCCTGCCATTATGGGCAACCACTGATAATCTTGATAAAATTTTTGATGCATGCTGATTTACTTGTCTGTTAGACTTGAGTTCAGTAAACTAATCTTTTAGGAGGTTCTTCGTGTCTATTTTTGGTTTTCCAAATCTTTAATACATAGAGGTTGACCACAGATAATCAAGTTCTCATCACTAATTAAAGGATCCCTAAAAAATGTTTGCTCTAGCTCAATAGTCTATATACTCTGCATACTTTTGTGAGGAGAAAAGGTCCTTGCAATTGACTATTGGAAAGCTATGAAGCATAATATTTAAGATGGATTGAGTTTGGGGTCAAGGGCAGCAAACTCAACAGATATTAACTTTTAAATCTTTTTTACCATTTGTTGACAGCCAATAGCTGTTGACATTTGTCCAGATTAAAAAATAAAAAAAATCCTGTTTTGATTTTTTTAATCTTTTTTTACCTTTTGCTTTTTATTGTTGATTACTTAGTTGTTCTATAATAAATCATTATTTTCTTCTTCTTGTATCAGTTTTTTGGGGGATTTAATTATTATGGGAATTCATTCGAGCAGACTTACCGTTGTTATCCAGCTTCATTCATTGATAAGGTTTGTGATTCTTCTCACTTCAAATTTTACTTATTGAGCTTTTTAGTCAAACCATAATATATAATATATATTATCTTATTCTTGCATAAATTTGTTTTCTTGCTTTGAAAAATTAGGTGTATTTTTTTTCCAAAATAGCACCAAGTGTCAAAATAGAAGATATGACTATCTGATGTAGGATTACTCCTCCAGGTAATAGAAATCTTTTTGGGACTATCATAATTGGCGAGCCACTCAACTGTCTGATTGGCCTTGTGCAAAATATGTTAGAAAGAATATCATTTCTAAACTTCAAAATCTGTGAGAGAAAATTGACGCTGAAGGCTCTTAGGTTGAGGCTGAAATTCTATCATCACCTCCTTGTCAATTTGCTAGAATTTAACTAATACTGTTGAACTAAATTCCAAATCTGAAGGGCAGGTGTAGATTCAAAAAATAACTGCAGAAAGCAGTTGAAATACATGCTACATGGTTATCGGAAATTTGAACTCAAGATTATAAATCAAATATAGGTAAATTTCCACAATGATGCTTCCACATGAAAATAGATCTGAGGAACAATAATTATACACCAGCTCAGTTTCCATCGTGGCCACCTTTCCTCTATAATTACGTTTTAGTTTTGCAAGAATTGATTGGCATTTTTAGCTATTGCCAAATTATGAGGATGGTGGTACCAGACCCAATAACTATTATTAGGAGCTAAAGGAAGAAAAGTGTCAGCTGTGCATATCATCTAACAGGGACTGAAGTGTACAAATTCTCTCCTTATCACAATTGTTATCAGAGATAATATAAGAGACACTGAAAAATGAGAGAATGAAAATGACATACAAGATCAGCAATTTATGAAAAATGGTATCAAATCTTAATGAATTTTAAAAAGTCAGACACCATTCCAAGTATCTGAACTTCTATTGTTCTTACTGATCTTCCTGAATTTGTTTAAAAGTTTTAAATATAGTATGAAGAAATGGTTTCCAACTCAAACTGCAACTGATAATTATTTTCTTCATACAATTGATTCAGTTATGATATATTTGCAATTTCTCTTTCATCCCTCTTGTACACTTTTCTGATGCCTATTCTCTTCAAATTAGAGAATACCCCATTGGTGCTCATAAACATTTTGTTTTGATATTAGGGCAAGGCCATTAAATGTCTTTTCATGGTGAATTATGGACCAAACCTATCTTCTTCTAAAAAGCTACAAAATAAGCTTGCTGTGACAGCTATTGGTGTCATGGAAATTAGTGCATAAACCATCCTCACGTAAACAATGAGGCAGTTAAAACATAAAGATCGATGCAACACCTGGATATAGGACTTCTCGGGCATCATTGCATCAGCCATGCAAGTTTTGTCAAGTAAACAGTGACAAAATCGATCAAACAAGATCATCATTGGCACCAAGGATTGAAATATTGTACCGTATCGGAGTTTCGACATTGAAGGATTGAAGTATATATATATATATATATATATATATATATATATATATATATATATATATATATATATATATATATATATATATATAATTCGGCAGCGATGTCGCCTCTCTCCTCTCCCCAGGCGGGGCGACATCGTCGAGGTGATGTTGTAGAAAAATGAGGCGACATCGCGTTGCCTTTTTTGGCGATGTTGCTGAGGCAACGCAACGTCGCCTTTCCTGCTTGGGGAGAAATAGGCGACGTCGCATATTTATGTTATATATATATATATATATATAAATATATAATGCCGTTCAGTAGTGGGCAGTCCGTGTACTGGTCTCCTAACGGACCGGTACGGGCGGTATTATTCAAAATTGTAATCCTTGATTGGCACCACTTTTTACACCTGAAGATCTATCATTATCTTCTCTGTCACCAACAACTATTATTTTTCCTTCTTTGTACTCTGAAGTGTCTCCTTGGAGCCCTAAGAGCCCTCGAATCAGTCAATAGCTTGTTGGAAGTTTCAACCTGCTATAATCACATTATGCAGCTTTAGACTAGCAGTCTGCCCCTTTACAGTCCATCTTAATAGCTAATTAGACGAGGAAAACTTCATCAGATCATCTAAGCAGTGAGACACATACACTTCAAGTTTAGTGAGGTTAGAGGTCATTGTGAACATGAGATCAATTTTTTTGACTCTGGCCATTGATGATCAAAAGAAAGAAAAGATCTTTCGGAACAAGTCCAAAAATTGTGTTTTTGGGTATCAATTTCTTTTTGTTGAAAGTGTGCAGATCTTGAAAATTATTACATTAACGAGGACTTTGTCTTCTATTGATGAAATTGGCTTTCTTCCTCAACATATGAAGACGGGAAAGAGAATGACAAAGTGAATTTAGGGGATGTGGTCTAGGGACATGATCAATGCCCTTCTTCATAGGGACAAAGTGAATTTATGGGATGGAATTTATAGTGATAACAAAATTCTCAACTCCCATTTAGTTGAGTTGTGGTAGGAGATTGCTAATTAACTCCTTCCACCATGTGCTGGTATTAAGAGGATTCAAATTTTTTCATTTGTTGTTAAAATTTAGATTTTTTATCAATATATTTAGTTGTTTATTAGGGAGTCTCTAGAGCCCAATTTGGAGTCTTCAGGGTGTTTAAAAGTCCTAATATGATTCTAGAATTTGATGAGATTACCGAAAAAGGAAAGGGTGGTTTTAATTGCTTGAGGCACACCAAGGAATTATTATTTTCTTTTACAGTTCATTTACTGATAGTCGAGTGGCAACCTTTCTTTTTTTTTCATATTATTCTCTTATAGGGTGCTTGTTTTCCTCAATGAGTAGGAGAATACCTTGATAGAAGGGTCATGATACATTTACTGATAAAAATGATAATATTACATCTTTTATTAAGAAAATAAATCAATCTCTTATATGTAAGTTTGACTATTAGAGAAACACACATTTCATGTTAGTAGTAAGGCATTACACTTTAAGTTTTCTAGGTTAGACATTATGAATGTGATATCAATTATTTTGATCTGGTCATTGATGATCAAAAGCAACAAAAATAAAATCTTTTGCAACAAGTTCAAAAGATTGTTTTTCGGATATCAATTATTTTTGCTGAAAGTGTGCTGATCTTGAATATTAACATGAACGATGAAAATTGGCATTCTTATTTATGAAGAGGAGATGACATTGTTGTGTATTGTTTGTGGATTTAGAGGTGTTATCTCTTGGGTCACAGTTTTGTTGTGCAGAGTGGCAACATTGCACCATTACTTTTAGATGCGGAAGAAGCTTAATCCAAAGAAAGCTTGTTAGCAACTTTCTTGGCAAGTTCTATATGGGCCAAATAAAATCCAAGTTCCACATGAAGATCAGGGAACGAATGCCGAGAAATCCATAGGCATTGACTCTAAAGCAATTGATTGAGGTTGATCTTGGTTCCAGGAGGGACTCATTTAGATAAAAGAGGAATCTGATGGCTGATGCTGTGACACGTTTGAGAAGGCATGAACAACTTGCATTTTGAATTCTTGAGGGAGTTTCATGACACTTTTTGGGCAGTGACTATGCTTAAAGCCCTACTATCTTAAAGAGAGGATGGGGTAGGATGTGGAAAAGCATGTGCAGACATGCCTATCTTGTTAATAGGACAAGGTGGAGGGACAAAAGCCAATGGGCTTCTTGTAGCCTTTGCATGTGTTTAGAGCCACCTTAGGAGAGCATGTCACTGGACTCTATTTTCACTTTTCCAAAGATGAGGGATTTCAGATGAGGTTTGATGGTTGATCAACTCTCAAAGTATGATACCTTCATTGTTAGCATCCAATATTTCTTAGCATGGAGGCTACAAAGTTGACCCTGAAGAGTGCCCAGGATTGCCATGGAATGACTAGGATGTGTGCTTCTTAGGATAGTTATGGATCAAACCATTCAAGTAGTTGAGATTATATCTTTTCACAAGTATTGCTCCTAGATGAATTGCTAGACATTATTCTCTCTTTTATATTTGCTGCTATTTGTTAGTGTATTAACTTTAAACAGGGCTTTCCGACTGACAACCTATTTAAAGTGGTTAAGGTGAATTGAAGAGGAGGTTAAGACTTACGAATATTAACAAATGGACCAATTTGACGAGGAGGCCTCAAGACTTTTTTACATGCTACTTGATATGCAGTTTCATAGTTTACATGTTCGGTCCTCTTATGTCATACGAAGATTGTGTTAGGCAATGCAGTCACATGAAATTTTATCTATTTACTCTCTTTTGTGAACCAACTTGAGAAATATTCTGATCATTTATGAGGTTTCTATATTGCCGAAACTTGGAATGTTCTCAATGAATATTCATTCTCTTTCTTTCACTTAATAGTGTTGATGTTTTTCTTGAAGGATTGTTCTCCCCTTTTACTTGTCCTTTTCAGCACCATATTGACATTACTATATATGCCCAATTTTCTGCAGTTTAAAATTAGAAGCCAAATCTAAGTTTTGATTATTTGGTTATTAGTTAGTGTCTCATTATGTACCCCGAATCTTTGGATAGTCTTTTTTGCAAAGTAGGGTTTTCATCTCTCACACTTGGAAAAACTAATATTTTCTAAATCTTTGAAGTTCGTACACCTTTTCCAATAAAGTTTGAAATGTTTGCACTCTTTATTTGTGATAAATTACTTAGGACATTGCTGTGTAGATTGGTGATTATTCTCAATTAATTTAAGTTTTGATTCCAAATAGTACCTGGAGATCAGAGAACTCTAGTGTTGTTATTTTGTGAAAACTAAAAAAATTGTCTATTTTGCTTCCAAGAGCACTTATACTCTGTCTATCTTTGCAGCCACAATTGGAGATAGGTGATAAAAGTAAGCAATTCATTCCTTAATTATCATCATACTTATTTGGAAATTTTCTTGTTTATGCTCTATAACCTCAGTGGCTTGTTTTGCTGTGTTCTCCCAGTTATAATGCCGCCTTCTGCTCTTGATCGTCTTGGTAAGATGAATTTTTGTCTTGCATTTTGTAGTAGTAGAAAGGTTTGTTTATTTCTTGGACAATTATCAATTTCTAGGTCCTATAATCTTGATGTTTTTATGTCCTTCACAGCTTCTCTACACATTGATTATCCAATGCTATTTGAGCTCCATAATGCTGCGACTGAGCGTGTTTCACACTGTGGTGTTTTGGAGTTCATTGCAGAAGAAGGCATGATATACATGCCATATTGGGTAAGCCATGATGAATATTCTCTTCCAGATGTTTTTTAGTTCATCTTTTAATGCAGGTTCTGAATGATCTTGTGATTACCCTTTTCTTTTTTGGATCATTCAGATGATGCAAAATTTACTTTTACAAGAGGGAGATATTGTCCGTGTCAAAAATGCCACCCTCCCCAAGGGTACATATGTGAAGCTGCAGCCTCACACAAAAGACTTTTTGGATATCTCAAACCCCAAGGCCATGTTAGTGAATCTTTTATCTGCTTTTCATTCTCTGCAAATGAGCACCTTCTATATTGACTTCTGTAATTTCAGATCTGTCTTGATGCATTTGTTTTCTGCATATGTCATTTTCCTGATGTTGCTGGCAATTGCAGCAGAGGGACTAACATTTTCCTTTTGGGTTACTGCAGTTTGGAAACGACATTAAGAAACTTCTCATGTTTAACAACTGGTGACAGTATAATGGTAGCATACAATAACAAGAAATACTACATAGATATCGTGGAAACAAAGCCCTCTTCTGCAATTAGCATTATTGAGACAGACTGTGAGGTTGATTTTGCTCCCCCGCTTGATTATAAAGAGCCTGAACGGCCCCAAACTTCTTTAACAAGAAGCAATGCACCAGAACAAGGTTTTTTTTTTAATGCTTTTCATCTTCTCCTTAAAAGTGTTTTTCTTTTTATCCTCTTGTTAGTTCATGCCAATGTGAAGTCTTAATTTCCCCTTTTTCTGTTTGTCCTATCATTTTCATCTGTTTCTTTTCTCTTTCTTGCAATGTTTGTTGCTTTTAGTTGAAATTCATTGTAAGTTTGTAACTATATTTTATTATTGGCTGCAACCCTGGTGCAAAAAATTGGGATTTTCTTCAGTAGATTCAAGACAATATATATGGTGCAAATTTAGTAACTTCAAATCAAGAATGACTACAGAAAAAGGTTTTATATCAGATTAAGTGGTGAGTTGCATATGGAGTATCTTGTCTAATAGCAGAAATAAGGAATTTGAAATAGATATTTGGCGTTTCCAATATGTATACAAGAATAAATTAACAAAACCATGCTGAATGTCCTCGTGAGCCTCTAATTATTGAAATGCATTCTTGTTGGTTTGTTCTTTTCCTGTTATCACTTTGACATGCTCTAGATATCTGTTGATCATGTCGTATTTGTTTCTTTAATCAAATGTGAGCACCAATAAGTTGTGATGTTTTATTGCTTGATCTTGAATATACTTCTTTGCTATTAATGCTGGTGTTTCTATGTTCCATGTATAATTGATGGCTATCTTGAAATTTCAGCTCATCACGATCTGCAAAATGAAGCCGAAGTTGAAAAGAAATTTACCCCATTTGTGGGTGTTGGAAGAAGGTTGGATGGAAAGCCTTCTAAGGAGAATACTCCAAGTATTGGTTCCTCTGTGAAGGATAATAAATCCGAAACGATAGATGGTACGAAGCGGTTATCACCGTCCAATTCGGAAGGCAGCTCTTCTCGTCAAGCTAAGGGAAAGCTTATTTTTGGTTCAAATGCAAATCGTACTCCAAAAGAAGAACCAAAGGTAGTTACCCAAAGTTATTGAGTTTTGTGTCATTTGATGAGAAAACAAATGCATACTCGTATCTGATATTCCTAAATACTATCTTCCGAGTTTTGGAAACCCGTAGCTGTCTGTATTAGGCAAAATGTTACTATATCAACGTTTTATTTTGGTAATGGGTTCTGTAGCTCTCTTTCCAACTCTATTTTAACTCCTAGTGTGTTTTTCATTGTTTTTGTAGGTTGCCCCCAAGGAAGCAAATGAACAACCTGAAAAGAAAGAAGAACCCAAGTTCCAGGCCTTTTCTGGGAAGAAATACTCATTGAAGGGTTAATCAAGCGAAGTTGCTCTATACATTCTCTTAGTATTTAAAAGGTTTTATAAACATATCATACTTTGACAAGTAAAGCACTCCTCTTTGGATCTTCTTAATGTATGATTTTAAGGTTTCACCTGCCATATTCATGTTATTCTCTAGAAGCTGTTTCAGTCTATTGCTTTAATAAATTATCTACTATTATCTCAGTTGTTGTGAACATTCTGTATTTATGGTTTAGTTAATTATTTTCTTGAGCTTGATGTAATCCTTTGCTAATTTTGTCTAAAGGAGTATCAAGCATGGCATTGAGTTCAATTACTCCTGTATTTCTTATTTTGTGTCTGAAAAAAGTTTCTCACATCATCCTCTTCGATAAAAGTATTGATGAAGCATGTTGTAGATCATGATAAACAACATAAATATCAATATGTTGATTGTCTAGATGATTTGTATTCGATAAAATATTCTTAGTCATTATGGAGGTTGTGTTGATAATTAAACACTTGTAAGTTTATATCTTTTTGCCAATGAATTATAAACCACTCTCTCCTTTTAGTTTCCTAATTTCCTCCGCTTTCCGTAAAAGCCTTTTTTTTTAACTTTAGTTTCCATTCATTCTCAGAGACGACTTCTTTCTGCAAACACCGATTTCTCACCTTTATCATATTGTTCTCAAACATCACGATCAATGCACCAGAGATCCAACACTATTATCTTGATCAGGGAGGGAGCACCACAGATTTCTCGAATCTAAACAATTTAAGTTTGTCTGTCGGAGCTTGGAACTTGTCAACATTTTGAAGAAATACTGATGCATGGCCATAATTAATCAAGCCAACGCAAAGCGTGAGATAAAAAAGAGGGCGAATGGATTCTTAGCAAAAGTATTTACTAGAACTCTATCCGATTGATTGAGCCTCACATTACGCCGACTGAAAGATCATCTAGATAAATGCAGTACCTTCAAGTTGAAACAAAAGATAAGATTGAAACTTTGGATTAGGGCCATTACTGACAGGTCTTTTCATTATGTCATAACATCCTTATTTTCTTTTCATTTGTGACATGATGGAGGTTAAAAACACTCTTTCATAAATTTATGAAGTACTATTATTTTTCAGTAAATTTAAATAACCTCATTTGGTTCTTTATCAATTTTTCGTTGTATTCATATTGATAGTAGTAATAAAAATTAAAATACGATATCCTATTTTAATCGTGAGTAGAATTGATGTTATAAAAATAAAAGTACAATAGTGTATGATGAGTCTTGGATTACGTAGGACAATTAACTCGCATCACATGAATCATCCTCCTTTCCTTTCCACCAACAACTAATAAGCGCACATACTAACCAAAGAAAGAGGACGCCATGAATCATTCGCATTCCACAACTTATTAATCTAATCCTCAACATCATTCCAAAACAGCGACATCTCATCCAAAACCTCGGGCTATTGAATCCGCCCAATAAATTAAGAACACTAGGTAGTTATATTTCCTCTCAAATCCCTTTAGCTATCGTCGCATCAACTTTCTCGTTCTTTTCCCACTCCACTAATGTATTTTATGTGGAAAGCCCCGCAAACACTCCTTTCGGTGATCGTTACGTTTCCTCATGGTTATAATGCCAGTATGGACAAGAAGTTGGCAATAAAGCGTTTATAGCTGTTTTGTTCTTACAAGTTTTGATATGTCACATCTCTCTCTCTCTCTCTCTCTCTCTCTCTCTCTATATATATATATATATATATATATATGTGTGTATATATATATCGTGTGGCCACTTTGAGATCAAATAATGAGTGGAATGGGTCTTAGTCCAGCCAATATATGTATGATACATGGTCTTTGGAGGGGAGCAATTGCACGCTAATAAATAAATTGGAGGACCACTTCGATGCTTGACTATATTTAAGAGTCTTCTACGTGTTGTCAAGGACACAGTGATGCACCTCTCTTTTAGGTGTGTCTTAAATGCGTTGCTGTTTCTCCCACAACATTGCTCAAGTCTTTTAGGGTATTATCACCAAGTCCTATCTTGAGTTGTGTTGTACCCTAACAAGTCATCATGATAAGGATCTTACAGAGAGAACACCTTGACCTTTTCTTCTTTTTTTTTTAGTTCTTTTTAGGAAGCTTCATTATAGCGAAAGGCATTGGCCTATTTCTTAGCTTTCTTTTATTATTGAGAGTAATATACAAGACGACGTAAACTTGCCACATGTTTACCATCAACTTCATATTGCTGTTCATGAAGCTGCATGACAAAGACAAATTGTAGATGCTTAGGGTTTTAGGTATCCCAAAGTCCACCGATTCAACTTATGGACATCCTAAAGACACAAAGATAGTTGAGTTTTCCTTAAATGTAAAAGCCATAGAACACTTAGAGATAGTGGTGTTTTGATATTGGAAAAAGATACATTATGAATCCTTACTAATTCAACATCTTAACCTTATAAAGGATAAATAGTTAAAGCGATGATAGATATGTTAAAGTCTCTATTGGTTAGGTTACCTAATATTTTTTATAATTTATCAATGAGATTTGTGTTCTAACCCTTGAGAAATAGGTTTGTTACATTATCATCGTATCGGTATCTTGAGTGTGAAATCAACAAATATTCATATATTATAAATTTTCATACACTATCATCTTGTATCTCTTCATGAACATATCGAAAATGGAAAATATCATCCTTTAGTGAAAGTGAGGATCTTACGATGATATGATAAAGTCTTTATCAGTTAAGTTACTTAATATCTTTATAATTTATCAATGAAATTTGTGATCCTTAACCCTTCATAAATAGGTTTGATACACTACCATCATACTAATATCTCGAGTGTGAAATCAACAAACATTCGTATATAAAAAATTTTCATGCATTTCATGCACTATTATCATATTTCTCTTCGTGAACATATCGAAAATGGAAAGTATCATCCTTTAGCACAAAAAAAAAAAAGCCATAACCTGCATTTATTATTAGCAGTGCTAATATACTAAAATCCAAATACACCTTTTAGTATATTAGCAGTGCTTTCGTTATCGATACATAACCTGCATTTATTACCTATGCTATATTGGTTTGAAATTTCCTCCCAACGAAAACAAAATCCCTTTCGTTATTGATGCATATCCTCCGTTCGTTGTGCAAAATACGAACAAACATCAAAAGCATAACGCTGGATTGTAGAATACAACCATTTTGCATCCATCAATCGACATCAACCTCCAAGCTCAATACAAAGTGGTCATCGACAAGGATGGGAATGAATCCTTAGTTCCATTAAGCATGTTGGTCCCGCCACATGATGGCGGGGCTTCTGCTTATGCCTATCAACATACTCGTTAATTAGATTTTAGATATACGCCATAAAAGATTAAATATTATATAAGTTCATATATTTTAGTAGTTATTAGAATTTGTATAAAAGGTTGGGTGATGAGAATATCTTATGTGTTACTATTTTCATATGAGTTATTGGATTTTTGCATAATAAAATTCTTTTATGGACATACGCATAAAGAGTAATAATCATTATTTGTAGTTTTCGACGTGAGCACGAGGGCTCGTTAGGAATAATTCATTTTGGGTGAGCTCATACGATTTTACGCGACTAGAATGTGACTTTTTAGCTTATAAGATTTTGATTTTTTTTATTTTCTAAATCGACATAAAAAAACTAAATGTACTCATGAGATCTCGATAAAATAGTGAATCAAGTTTGGGAATCTATAGGATGAATATAACTATCAGTTTATTATAATGCAATTAATGCATTGATTATGAACTTGAATAGTCAAGTAAGTCTAATAATGGAGTTTACACCATTCATTAACAATGCGGCAACGAAGACCATTGGATTGAGGTAGGAGAGACAAAAGAGGAGGAGTGATTTTATTTGGTTGTCTTTCATGTCTCTCAAGTTAGCTTTTCCTGTTAGGTGTTATCTTGGCATTTCTTATGTGCATTTGGTATGAGGTGTCACACTCCTTGCAAGTTATTTCATGGAGGTGATTTCATCGTAGGTAAACCACACACCATCGAATATTGCTTTTTTTATGTGGTGCTCACTTTTCGGTGTGTATTTTGTTATTTTATGCTTTTAATTGCTATACTTTAGTGGTAGGTCGTTCAAAAGAAGATTAAAAAGATCATATATATGGTAAGTATTTTAATATAAAAATTTGATATATTTAATATCGATAATACGAAACTATAACATCTTTCACATAAAAAATAGTAAGATTAAGATTAACTCATAATGCTCTCTTTTTTTCGTTACTTAGACGTAAAAGCTTACCCGATAATTAAAATCTTAAACTCTAATATCCTTTTTTTTATACAAAATATAAATGATGAAGACATAATTCAAGCCTATTACTTTGCGATATATTGTTATTTACCAGCTAAGGATACCTTCTAAAAAATATATCAAATAAGGCAATATATCCAATATTTAAGATATAAAAATATATCGAATGAGTCTTCCAACCCTCAATCTTTGATAAATTAATCTAGTACATCACCACTAAATTAATATTTAAAATTTTATTTATATTTAAATAATTTTTTGATAATTTATTCTATATATATATATGGAATTATAAAAAAAAGGTTATAACCTCATATTGGAAACACCTTAATTAGTATGTACGTAATCTAATTCCTACATTGATAATTTGCCTGCAAAAGTCGGTGTCAGACTTTTAATGATCCTCCAAAACCCGTTGGAATTGGGTCGACACTCGATAAACTCCACCTCACATATCATATAATTTGTACATGAAGATCAAATTATTGGGCATATATATATATATATATATATTGTGTTTAGTATATAGGAAAAAATGATACCTAATCAAACCATTAATTAAATGCCGAAGGAACAAAAATCGAAGACAAAATGGACGCTATCGTATCTTATTATTTTGGGGTGTCTAAAAAAAATAACTTCTAAATGCTTAATTATCGAAGAATACACATTCTTAATCAACAACTAACAGTTCGACATGTGGTCATACACGCGACAGATTGATCGACACATTAAAAAGGCAGGACGTGTTTCTTTCCCTTCAATTAGCATGGCAAGGAGTGTGGGAGGTGGACACGTTGACTGTTGTTTCTTGTGGTCGGTTCATTATTTGCGTTGGCGAGAGGTGCATCGACTTGTGTTTCGTGTGGCACATTATTAGCACGGCGGGCAGAGCGTGGGAATCAATTACTACCCTTCTAACACGCACGATTAATCCCTACGCTATTAATTTTACTTACTGTACAATGTAATGTATCTTAATTGTGATGGATCTCAGATTTGAATTCACGTGTGATCGTAATGTACTATACGTCTTCCGATTGTAGTATTGGCTATGTATTGATATGGGTAAGTAATAGTTGGGAAGGAAGAGAGAGGAGAGAGTAGAGCCAAAGCACGCGGTACTCAACCACCACCCACCTTCTTTTCCTTGCTCAACAAACCCTTTAAATGATACCATCAATTCCACCTCGTCGTCGAGCTCTTCACCAAAACCTCTCCATGTTTTTGGAAGCATCCCAATTCACACACCCATTTGCTTCTGTTTCTTTCTTTTTTGTTTGTTTATTCTTTCTGGTTTTGCCTTTTTAATCCTGCGGTAGTTGATCGTGTTAGCTATAAAATCCCGGTGGCATTGGGATTGGGACTGCGGATAGCGAGCAGTAAGCTTCCACCTGCTGCTTGTGGGCTCGCTGGTGGTGGTTGCGAGCTCCCCGCGGTACAAGCCAACCGTCGCAGGGTAAGAAGACACCCGACCGACACCGACATTGTTGCATATAGAGGAGGGAGGGTGAGGGCGGGGAGGCCTGAGAGAGAGAGAGAGAGAGAGAGAGAGAGGAGATGGGTGGCAGGGGGGGGAATGATCAGTCTTTGCTGACGCTGGCTGGGGAGCTGCTAAATTCGACTGTTAGCTTCCTTGTCTTCTCCTTCCTTGACGTCCTCGACGTGGTCCTCTGCGTGGTGTATAAGCTGATTGATTACGCCATGGAGGCGGAGTGGAAGCCCTGCTACTGCTCCTCCTCCAACAACATGATCACCAGCAGCGACAGCTTCATGGTGTCCGTGAACAGAGGGCCCAAGATCGTCCGCCTTTGCTCCACCAAGCTTCAGCTGGAGGACGTCTCCGACACGCTCTACTCACGCCACTCCCGCGTGTCGGAGTTCTCCCGCAAGGCCGCCGTGGCCGTGGCGGCCAGCACCAGCATGTCGGTTCGGTCGCCGGCCACCACCTCCTTCGCCGTCGGCTCCAACATCATGGAGATGCTGAAGGGGAAGATCGAACGGCGGCTGCCGCAGCCGATCCCCCTCTGGTCCGACTGCGACTGCAAGATCTGCAACTCGTGGAGCCGATCCACCTCCAGCACCTCCCAGCTTTATGTCCATGCCGAGGGGCCTGCAGGCACGTTCTGGGTCGCCATGCATGCAGAATTCCCCGCTCCTGAATCACCGAACGGGGTTTGACATGATGTGATTTGGTTGACAGATGGAAGAACGACGACGAATGAGGACGTCCTGTTCATCCACGGCTTCATATCATCCTCCACGTTCTGGACGGAGACCGTGTTCCAGGAATTCACCGCCGAGACGAGGTCGAGGCACCGGCTGTTCGCGGTGGACCTGCTGGGGTTCGGCCGGAGCCCCAAGCCGGCCGACTCGCTGTACACGCTGCGGGAGCACATCGAAATGATCGAGAAGTCAGTGCTGGAGCGATACGACGTGCGCGCCTTCCACATCGTCGCCCACTCTCTCGGCTGCATCATTGCGCTGGCCATGGCCGTCAGGCACCCAAACGCGGTCAAGTCCCTCACCCTGCTGGCTCCGGTAAGGATCGCACACGCCTCCCTCTCGCTAGATCTCGAAAGACGATGCAATCGTTGATGGTAGAGCGGCTGCGCAGCCATATTTTCCAGTGCCGAGGGGCGAGGAGCCGTCGCAGTTCATAATGCGGCAGGTGGCGCCGAGGAAGGTGTGGCCGGCCATCGCGTTCGGGGCCTCCATGGCTTGCTGGTACGAGCACGTCAGCCGGACCATTTGCCTCCTCATCTGCAAGAACCACCGCCTGTGGGACTGCCTCTTCAAATTCTTCTCCGGTAACAGGTACACTCCCCAAGTTCTCACTTTTACGTATGCACCACCACCACATACGCTCGCATCATCATCGTCCCAAATGGCAATTTACTGCAGCATTACACACTGTTCATGGCAGTAAGAGGAGGAAAGGAGGGGAGATTGAATTCCCCCCTCCAAAATCCAAACCCCAGCTGATTAAAGCGTGGGCTCCTCTCCTGTTCCACCATCGTGACGGGAGATAGCACTGTGTAAATGCTGGAAATGTTAGATCAAGATGATGAATTCCGCACCTGATCATTTAGTAGTCGGGGATAAGTGTGTCTGCTCATTTATGAGGTGCACAGTGTAAGGTCGTCCTGAATCCACCAACTTCTGCAGCTGCTAATTCACTAACAGTTGGGGCCACGCAGCTGTCTTCGCAACGAAGGGGTGAGGTGATTAATGCTGCAACATAGTGGCCCGCAGCAGTAGGTTTGGGGGAAGCCTCTCTGAGTCTTTCCTTAGCGTTCTTCTGAGTACAGTGCTGCCCGCCTTCTTTAGCCCGTATCAACATAACCTCCTCGATTTGAATGGAGGACATGTTCTGTCCATCTCCATCTCATCAGCTCATATAGGATTCTATCCCTTTTCATCGATCGATCCTTATCTGAGATCATCTCATTGATTCCACAGACGAGTGGATAGAATGATGGATTTAGTTTTCGTAATCGATTCTTGGTAATCCTTTAGCAGATTAGCAATGAACACAGATTTATGGGTGATATCATGCTCTTTGTGTTTCTGGAAGCACATGGGATCACATGATCCTTCCAACCCCTGCTATTTCTATCTCTGCTGTTCATGAGAGGTGTCAGAACATGAGGTGTCATTCAGATGACAGCTTTTAAGCCAATAAATATGCAAAACATTGCATCTCTCAATTTGTGATGGAAAGACATGCCACCAAAGATGCTATGAAAACTTTGAACTGCTACTCTCTCTCTCGAAAGGTCCTTATCCTGAACACATTGATCTTAGCTTTTACAACTGTCCTCATCCTTTGTCTCTCACTAGCTGTCGATGTTTCTTTTCGAAAGAATCAGACAATCCATCAATGAATGGTCATAGAATTTACTTCCGAGCTTTTGCTCATGCATTTTTTCTGGAGCACATCCATTGGAGTCAGGAAAGGATTTAGGAATCTGTTGCTTCTCTCTTACGTTTGAGATCAAATAGTTAGGTGGAAACAGAGTCGATTGAAAGAACAAGTTTGGTAGGTGAAGTGTGAGATGTTTCCATCCAATTTCATGCCATATTTCTCAAGATAGATCACCAAAAAGAACATGAATAATCTGACAAAGGGTCACTTCGTCTCTGAATTGCTGTTTGATAACACACGACTCAGTGCATGAGATCTCCAGCGGCTGCGATGCAGAGATGATGATGATGGTTAGAACATGTAACTGGGCAGGATGCGGACGTTCATGATCGAGGTGTTCATGTGCCACACGCACAACGCGGCATGGCACACCCTGCACAACGTCATCTGCGCCAGCGCGGAGAAGATGGAGAGCTACCTGGAGACGGTGCGGGAGAAGCTGAGGTGCGAGGTGCGGGTGTTCCACGGGGGCAACGACGAGCTCCTCCCCGTCGACTGCAGCTACGACCTGGCGGCCAGGATCCCCAGGGCTCGCGTCAAGGTGTTCGAGAAGAAGGACCACGTCACCATCATCGTCGGCCAGCAGCGTGCCTTCGCCCGGGAGCTGGAGGAGATATGGAGGGAAGCAGGGACGTAGGGAGGAAGACATGCCGATGAGGAGGAGGAGGAGGAGCGACCAAAGACGCTCTGCCTCTCATAGAAAGAGAAACAGTAAGAGATGTGTATTATTGTCCGCTTTCTTTTCTCTTCTCTCTTCAGACGCCGTCGTCTGTTGATCGCTGTGATTTGGACCGAATCATGCATTGACGTTTAGGGGTTGGCCTACGTATGAAAATATAATCTGAGTCAATAAGGAAATCAATGTTATGTGTTTCATGCGATGCGTGCCGTATCAGAACATTCCATTGGCAGAGTATTACGAGAGAACTCACCATTGCAAATATTATGCCCATATTAGTCATCACCTAATGCAGTTTTTCTCTACCATCAATTGTCTGCTGCTCCACATTGAATTTTGTACTGTCTTTTACTGTTAACGTGACCCCCAAATTTCATAATGATTGATTCATTATTTTTCTCGATTAATAAGAGTAATAATAGGTACTAAATGTACCTATTAGTACATCGGATATAAGATTGCTTGAGCTTTATTTGTATTCATGACAAGGCTAAATACTTATTAGTACTTCCGATAGAAAATATAAGATCGCTTGGTTAGTACAAGTACGTCGATTTATGAGAAATTATTTGATATGAATGTCCGACTAGAAAATATATCTCCAAAGGAGTAGAGGTGATTCTAGCACTAATAAGATTTTAATTCTCTTGATTAATTTTTTATGTTTATGTAGATCGTAATTAATCTTTATCTATAATCATGGATGAATGATTTTCAATTGAGTTAAATCAATTGATTTTTTTCTTCCCATCTTGCTTTGTAAAAAATGAAACTTAAATAATTAACATATGTAGCAAAAGAACTAATAAAAAGCTTTTGATTGAATTTGGTAGGGGATGTAACATTAAGGAGCCTCAGATAAATAAAATCAAAATAAATTAGGTTAAGGGTCCACCAATACTTCTTTGTTGTAGGAACATCGGTTCTTTTCTATTATTCACTTAATTTCTTTGGTTAGAAATACTAAGAGTTATCACTTTTAAAGAAATTAATATATTTTTTATTACACTTAGAATAAGAGTAAAATATAATTTATAAGCTTTAATTTAATCATGATGGATAAAAACGTAGATTCGCTTATAAATAAACAAGTGTGTTACTATTAATTTAATTTAAATATTTTAAATTATTGATTCAGACTCAATAAAATTAATAAGTTAATTATTTATATAATCATGATTATAATATTGAAGCCACCTATGGATAAAATATAATAATGAGACTCAATAAAAGGGATATTATCGGGTTAGATTGATAAATGTAATGTTCATGTGTAAATAAAAATACATAATTGAAAGTATTTATCATTACACTACTTTTTAAAAGATACCTTTTTGTTTGATTATAAGTATGATTTTTATGGTAATTAATAATGTTTTGAAAACATAATATATTATGTTAAAATGGTTGCATGGTTCTTAACACTATTGATAATACACGAAGATCGTTGACTAGTGAGTCGATTCGATTGGTTTTTTGTCGAAAGTGCAAGTCCCTTCTGGTAACTACTCATGGCTGACGTAGAGAGCAGACATTGCGAGCATGACAAAAGGAAGACGTAGGAAGAGTCGATTCACTAGGAGCGGCTTAGTTTTTAAGCGATAAAGCTTGGTTAGGGGAGCTGGGCGATCTCCTCTGTTGGCTAGCCTTCTGGTTGTGTCTCCGGGCTTCGTCAATGACCCTACACAACAAGCCTACACCGAGGGTGTTTCTACTTGACATATTCGATGCTTAAGTTAGGAAAGCAGAAGGGGAGGAAAACAAAAGTATCAATAATGAATTAAGAGAGTAAAAAAACTTTTTTTTCCTCTTACCCTAGCTTGGCCCGGGGCATGGTTTTTATACATAGGCGTTAGGTAGAGCAAACGGGCTTCCATCAAGGCCTCTCTTACCTAGCATGGTAGAAATATTTAAAGCGGGCAACTTGTCGATCTAGCTCCCAAGGGTAGCCACTGGGAAACTATTGGAATGACATCTTCGATCGAACTTCCTTACTTCTTCGCGTCAAGCAGGGTGTGGTCCCCTCATCGTTAGTATGGAAGGGAAGGCTAGTGAAACTAGGCCATGCCACTAACCATTAATGTAGAGTCAGGTTTATTAGTTTAGACATATTTAAAAAAGGGCCCATAGGGTGGTCCATGAAGCCTACTAAAATTCTCAATCAGTTCTCAAGTAGCTTGCAGGTAAGTGTGGTGGGGAATTGATTTTTTTTGTCATGTTCTCTCTGATCATAGAGTGGTATTCTTCTTAATAAGATTTATTATTATGACTTACGATTGGTTATCACTAACAATGAATCGGGTGATGATTATGACAACATCATGGTTTGTAATATATTATCACGTACTTAGTTTGTTTTGTCTAAATTGTATGGTATCCTTACATGTTTGTTTGTAAAGAGAATACGAGTTAGAGGAAATGTTTAACTTAGGATCTACAAGTACTTATTTCAGTAAATACTAGATAGGCAATGTAACTTCAAATATTTCACAAGCTTTGAATGATTGCACGATAAAAAATTCGAAGTGGTATGTCGTGACCGAGAGTCCCCACAAGTGCCCACATAATATTATTGTGAAATGAAACAACGAACCAACCCTAAACACTATGCAAAGGCCCATTTAGTTATATGTCACTTGAAGCTCATAGGTACTATATTAATCAACATTTTGCACCATTCTACATAGTTAGAAAATCCTCAAAATGATTACTTGGATAGGTTATTTCTAGATAATTTTACTTCTTTGTGATGACTATACACAACTTACATTTATAAACCTGAAATAACTATAAAAACTAATCAAAATGAGGTTGCTAAGTCTACTACAAACCCTCTATAGGTTATATAAAGTATAAAAAAAAATGAAAGATATAAACATACACCAGTATTACATCAAACATTCTGTTTACAATTTTATCCGTAATAATACGACGAAGAAAATAAACATGCTACCACGAGGGTTGATAGGTTAGAGAAAAACATGAGGATGATATCATGTGCAATGTTGTTAAAAATAAAATAAAATAAAATAATTTTTAATATATAAAATTTTAATATATTTTTTTAAAATATAAAAAGTAGGATGTAAAAGGTCAGGAGATAAAATATATAATTAGCTCATGCAGCCGACTTACACCGTCAAACAACCTCACAGGTAAGTCCGGTGGGGAACTGATTTTTATTTTTCTGTCGAGTTCTTTGTGACAGGAAAGTGGCGTTCTTCGTGTTACGACTTACACCCAAGAGATTGGTTACGAGCTCGCGGTATTATTTCCCTCATCCACGAAGCTCTGAATTGAAAGCACACCCCACCAACCTTATCGGAAATCTCGAGGAGGCTGTGAAGAAGAAGGGGAAGAGGAAAGACAGCTCAAGTTGGAACGCGCCGATGGCTTTTACGGGAGTCCTCTTCCCTGCCACCGCCACTGGCGCCTCGCACCGCCACCGCCACCTCCACCCGCTCTGTCCGAAGCCGCGCCGCCTCTCCTCTACCACCCGCACGCTCGCCCTGCCCTCGTCTGCCGACCTCCCCGTTCTCGATGCCCCGGTCGCCCTTGCCGCTGCCTCCTCCGTCGCCGCCCTCGCCGCCGCCCTCTCGCTCTCCGACCCCGAGCGGCGCCGCCGGCAGCAGGCGGAGGACGTTGGCGGCGGCGACAAGGAGGTTGTCCGCGACTACTTCAACAACACCGGCTTCGAGCGCTGGAAGAAGATCTACGGCGAGGCTACCGAAGGCGTGAACCGCGTGCAGCTCGACATCCGCCTCGGCCACGCCCAGACCGTCGAGAACGCCCTCAGCATGCTCCGCGACGGCGGCCCGCTCGCCGGACTATCCGTTTGCGACGCCGGCTGCGGCACCGGCAGCCTCTCTATCCCCCTCGCTTCCGAGGGCGCCCTCGTCTCCGCCAGCGACATCTCCGCCGCCATGGTGACCGAGGCTGAGCGCCAGGCCCGCGAAGCCCTTGCCGACCGACCCGACCTCCAAATGCCCAAATTCGAGGTAAAGGATCTCGAGAGCCTAGACGGAAAATTCGACATCGTGGTGTGCTTGGACGTGCTGATTCACTACCCTCAAGGGAAGGCCGAGGCCATGATCGCGCACTTGGCATCGCTGGCTGAGTCAAGGCTGGTTCTCAGTTTCGCGCCCAAGACGTTGTACTATGACCTGCTGAAGAGGGTGGGCGAACTGTTCCCTGGGCCGAGCAAGGCGACGAGGGCGTATCTGCACGCAGAGAGGGATGTGGAGCGGGCTCTGGAGAAGGTCGGGTGGAGGGTGAGGAAGAGGGGCTTCATCCGTACGCAGTTCTACTTTGCCAAGTTGGTCGAGGCGGTGCCAGTGGGCTTGGCATGAGATGATGATAACCAAAGGCACAAGGCTTTTGCCGGGAGAGGTATGTGTTCTTGTGTCTTCTTGTTCAGCTGGAATTCCTCATTTTGTATATTTCATCTAATTGTTGAAGGGTATTTAGATGAGTAGAATTCTCAGTATCTCCATGGAACTTCTATGAGTAGAGAAGCTATGTTTTGCAATTCCATTTGAAACCTTAGGAGTCTACAAGACATTACTTCAGTATTGCAGGACTCGAGCAATACAGAGTTATACTTGATGCGGATTGATCAGGCAACACTACATATAAATCTCCGATTGCCGCTCAGCCTAGTGTGATTATTTATGCTATCTTAATTCTTGGGCAATGTTACTTGAGCTATATGAGCTAACTCAAATATGCTTTTTGGTTGATTCATTGCCGATTAATTAAAGAGAGATACTGATGGAATATTAATTCTAGATGCCCTATGAATTCTCTTAGTAATGACTGGTGCCTCCTTTCAGGAGTATGTTGTCTTGAGAAATTCCTGAAATGCAACTTTAAAAAAATTATAACAAATGTGGGATTTGCTATAGATGGCAGGTCACCAATTTTGAATTCTTTTGGAGGTAATTGAGTATTTAGTTTAGATCTTTTATAGATGAAAACCTATTGGTCATGACCCTGCAAATGTATTTTGGCGATTAGCCTTTATTACAGGGTAGCTTGGAAAACCCATAATGTGAGTCTGTCCATACCTGGAGCTCTATGTCATTCGTCGCTTGATTATTGGCCAAAATTGTTTCTCCAAAGTCGAGTCATCGATAGTGAATTATCAAACTATTTAATAACAAAAGAAAAGAGGTTATCATGCTAAGAGATCATGGGGTGCATATTACTACATTGACAATTTATTTGTTACATTCCATTTTTGACTTAATATATATGTCCAGCATGAAAAGAAGTGTTAAATAGAAAATCTAGTCGATAATCAAATGCTACATGAAAGAAACAAAAATTTCTCCATCATGTATCCCTGACCGTATGGGGAGACAGATGAATTCAAGAGTTAGATCAGGTCTAATAGGTCTATAGCGGTTCATACTTTTTTTAGATGAAAACCAGGAGCAAGATGTTTACCATTTAGATATTTGAAATCTGACAATACAATTTTATTTTCTCCTTTATATGTTGTGGTTTTGTTTCACCAGGATAAAAATTTGAATTAGTTTCTTGATTATCTTGATTAATACCATAGTAGCATGCTATAGTTTGTCCTTTGCATTGTTAAACAGATTAATCCTCAATTTTTCCCAAGTATAATTCACTGCATTCTTTTATTTATATTCATCTTAGATCTGGTGCCTTCATTCTGAAAAATTGAACTGATACTAAGATTGCCAGTATCCATCCGGACAAATCAAACATTGCGAAGAATTTTCATCTTTGTTTAAGTTGCTAATCGTCCTATATGAATTTGGTTCCAGATCATATGTTTGCTACTGTGTGTGAATCTTAAAATGTTAAGCTATAATATGACACATAATGCCAAGTAGGACATCCTTCTATCTTTGTCAACCACTTGAAAAATAACCTCAAAACCTATTTTCCTCTAGAATTCTAGCTTGCTACTCATGCCCTTCAGAAGTACTTGTTGTCGATATCGCAGTCAAATTTCAGCATGTTGCATTTTGCAGGTAGAATGACTAATATTTTGTTGTTGCCCATAAATTATAGGTACCTGCTGATCTTGAAATATAGTCTTTGTTAGCTTGGTATTCAGAATGAAATGTCTCGTTACGTCATTGCCCTGTTTTCATCACAGGCTAACTTGCTCTTTCATTTTGGTAAACTTTTTCATCCTAATATAATGGAGAAGATGGTCAACAATTTTTCTTTTTTCTCTTAATCCTTGGCAGAATATCCCAGAGGGATTCTCTTCTTCTTCTTCTTCTTCTTCTTCTTCTTCTTCTTTAATTTTTGTTCCCGGTTCTGGTCTTGGTTCTAAAGCTAATATGTATTCCTTAATGGTACACTGTCTAGAGTTGGAAGTTTGATATTACAGATACATGTAGTGAGCTGTTGATCATTGATTTTAGAAGCAGTGAAGTTAGATAATATTTTCTTCTTCCCAACTTCCAGTATCTCAAAATTCCTCTTTTATATAGACTAATCACTCTAGTGTTGCAATATTAGCTTGTTTTTAGTGTGAGCATGAGGTGAGGTTTCTTCGCCACATGTATCTTCTACCAGACATAGATGGATTTGAGTGTATAGATTGATCTTATTCTGTTCTGCTGATGAGAAAGGTTTTCTGCTAATCCGTTTATAACCTTTGGAAAACCTGCACTCTTGGAGAATTCAGAGACAATGGTCAAAGGTGGACCAATTGTCATTGCCAAGGATAATAGCTCACTGTCTGTCAGTCAAAAATTGTGCCATGATAGTTCACTCTTTCATAATTATATTTTTATTTTATCTTTGTTTTACCGTAAAAATAATATTTCATATCGAAAGTAATTGATCGTTGCTGACCCTTAAAACATGTTTCCGTGGAAGCATTCTCTACTTAAGAAACAATCCGAAACGGTACTGCAGTGAACTCCAAGGTACGTCCGTCCCCATGCTTGGCCTTGCTATATATGTATGTTGCCTAAGCTCAAATCCCTACCCCATCGATCGGGTGCAAGAGGCCAGATGGAGAAGCTCTCTGATTCCGGACTCGCCGCCTCCCTCCTCCTCCTCCTCGCCCTTCTCTGTTCCTTGACGCCTTCCTCTGCAGACGATAGCCCGCTTCAAGATCTGTGCCCCGCGGCGCCGCAAGGAGAAGCAAAGCTCTTCATGAATGGCTTCCTCTGCAAGAGCCCCAGCAGCGTCATGGCCTCCGACTTCAAGACCTCGCGGCTCAACCACGCGGGCGACACCGACAACTTCCTCCGGTCGTACATGAACGTGGTGACGGCCGCCGACTTCCCCGGCCTCAACACGCAGGGCCTCTCCATGGCCCGCACCGACCTGGCCATGGACGGTATGGTCCTGCCCCACTCCCACCCCCGGGCGTCCGAGATGATGTTCGTCTCCCACGGCACGGTGGTGGCGGGGTTCGTGGACAGCGGGAACCGTCTGTTCCAGCGGACGCTGCGGGACGGCGACGTGTTCGTGTTCCCCCGCGGCCTGCTCCACTTCTGCGTGAACGCCGGGTATGGGCTGGCGACCACCTTCTCGGTGCTCAACAGCCAGAACCCGGGCGTGATGAGCATCGCGGGCGCCATGTTCGCGCCCGGATCCGACGTGATGGAGAAGCTCGTGTCGAGGATCTTAAGCTTCAAAGCTGGGAACGCCACAGCCACCGTGAGCTCTGTTTGATAGTGATGATGACGTTGTATTTATTATCATCTCATGTTGAGGATGATAAATGGATGATCTTCTTCTTACCAACACACAATCAATATGCAAATTGAATTGGGCTGATTGCAGTTTTACGTTCTGACTCGGATTTAGGTTGTTCTTTTGAACCGAACCACAATTTTGTTTGGGGACCTCAACCCGAACTGGACCCAAGTCTAATTATTGGTGCCGTGGACCTGACTGAATCAATTTTGACTGGTTGGCCCGAAGACGAGTGGGGTCAATTTGGCCCTCCGCCACCATTCGCTCTCCTTAATCTCCGGCCCATTTGCGTAAGAAACTCCTTTCTCGCCTCGTGCTCGCTAGAAAGCGATCGAGATCGGAGGAGAAGAGAGGAGAAAGGAGAGAGGAGGGGAGAGCGATGGGGAAGGAGGAGCTGACCGAGGAGCAGGTGGCGTCGATGCGGGAGGCGTTCACCCTGTTTGACACGGACGGGGACGGGCGGATCGCGTCGTCGGAACTGGGGATCCTGATGCGATCTCTGGGCGGCAACCCCACGCAGGCCCAGTTGAAGGAGATCGCCGCCTCGGAGGGCCTCACCGCCCCCTTCGACTTCCCCCGCTTCCTCGACCTCATGCGCAAGCACCTCCGCCCCGAGCCCTTCGATCGCCAGCTTCGTGACGCCTTCCGCGTCCTCGACAAGGACGGCACCGGCACCGTCGCCGTCGCCGACCTCCGCCACGTCCTCACCAGCATCGGCGAGAAGCTCGAGCCCAACGAGTTTGACGAGTGGATCCGCGAGGTCGAGGTCGCCCCTGACGGCACCATCCGCTACGAGGACTTCATCCTTCGCATGGTCGCCAAGTGATCCGTCCGATCTCATCCCCTCTTACGATTCTTGGCCTAGGTATGGTGGTGGATCTACGCTTGTGTTCCTTTCCTTCAATTTCCTCCCATATTTAATTCTTTTTAAGATCTGTTGGTCTTGGTTGGGATCTTGTTAGCTTGTGTACATTCCTTTCAAAGTTCTTATGTTTGTAGGATGCATACACTTTAATTATGTCTGTGGTTGGAATTTTGCTCATAATAACAATTGAATATGAGATGTACGGTGATCTTATAATTTCTCTAATTAAATTCTGATTCCGATCTAAACTTTTAAGGTATCGACTGAGGCAAAATACTTATGATTAAGCCACAGAGATCTATTAAAAGTCTATTACAAAAACTCCCTTCAGTATCAGAGGATACAACTATATAGAAACTTAACAACTCTTCTTGCCAAGCTAATTTCAGATTATCTTATGTGGTTAGACCTTTTTAGTATTTTGATCCCTAGACTTAAAAAATTTATATTAAAATTTCTATAGTTACGAAAGTAAAACATCTAACTTTATTTACCCTAACACCGTTGGTTCTACCGATGGTAGCATTAAATTATGGGCAAAAAAGTAATTTCAATATTTCAGTTATATTTTTGGTGATGATAGACGATGGTGCCGCTAGGTGTCGCGAGTAGCTATTGTGGATGAGGAGGGAGATCAACGACGAGAGGTGAGACAAAGAGAGAGGAGGAAGAGGACGATGCAGATGCTGACGCTTTGTATCTGTGTCGGGATCGATGCAGATGCATATGTAGAGCAGCGAAAGGGCCACTCGGCATTTGAATCAATGTCGACATAGATGTAAATATAGATGCAGAGTATCACTTGACATCTGCATTGGTGCCGACGCACATGCAGATGCAGAGCGCGTCGCTATGCATCTGCGTTGGCGCTAACAATGATGCGAGGAAGGGCGGTGCTGCTCTACATCTACATCGATGCCAATGCAAATTCAGAGTGTCAATTTCTGTGTTGTCCTCTTCCTCTTCTCCCTTTCCCTCACCTCTCTTCGTTGCTGTCTGTCATAATCGAAAATGTAATTGGGACGTTGAAATTATTTTTTTGCCCATCGTTTTCATACTTCCGTCAATAAAACTAACAACGCTAGGGTTAATAGAGCTAGATGTTTCACTCTCATAATCATGGGGATTTCAATATAAATTTTGAAATCTAGGGACCAGAATGCTAAAAAGGTCTAATTACAGGGGATAATATGTAATTAGCCTCTCCTTGCTACTAAAATACTGGACCTAGAAGTCCTAGCAAAACTAACTACCCAGTTGGCAACCTTGTTTGCCTCTCTAGAAGCACGGTTAATAGTAATGCCATCAAACATTCTCATCGAGACAAAGATGTCACTGTACGTGCTGAGTTGCTGCCAAGGAGGTGGTTTCTTCTTGTTAAAAATTTCTGCCAGGTTTCACAGCATCACTCTTCGCCGGCAGCCATGAAATTCTCTCGTTGATTGCTATCTGTATGCCTTCCCTTGCAACAATAACTTCACCCCTTCCCTCCGGGGCTTTCTTGTACATACCTACCACCTGAAACCAAGCAATTGCCATTAGAATCTCTGAGGATAAAGCCTATTCCCCCTATATATTTTTTGGAGACCACACTCCACCAGTGTTCAATTTTAATCATCTATAGTGAGGTTTCCCCATCCCACAGTGACCTTATGTATCCTGCCAGACCCTTCAGATATTTTGGCCTCGGCATAGCGCAATGAAGCCTTGATTACTATCATTCCCCTTGTAATTTGTCTTCTCCTTTGGTTTTTTGTAAATCATGGAGAGCTAAGCGAAATGGAGTTCACAGGTTGAAGGCTTCAAGTTATTTCAATATAAAATTATCAGCTACTAAGTTTTTATGACTTCTAGGTTTGCTTTTGGTAAGTGTAAGGTGAATGATTAGTGTATGTTTATTGCCAATTGTCATGTTTATCTGTTTTGGTTTAGCTTCTGGTCTGTTTGGTCTGTGAAAATGAATGGGTAGCTTTTATTCGGTGGTTTTATCTCTCTGTTCGTATTGCCAAAAGGAAATTCAATACTTTCTTTAGAAATGGACTTTAGCTGCAATTTTGTTACAAAGTTATGTATTGCCCGATTCCCAATCCACCTGGGTATTCCTTAAGAATTGCAGTGTGCTATTTGATGAACAGTTCAACTTACCGATGAGAGTAGAAGAAAGATAGTGAGTTAAATTATGAAATATATCAAGGAAATAAAAAATAAGGAGGATTTCTTTATCTTCTTTGGTGTCCACCTGAGAAAAGGAGATCTAACAAGTTTAAATACATTATTATAAGAAGAAAATAACCACTCTCATTACCATGTCTCAAGGTTTATATTCATGTCTAGCATCTACAACATATAAAAAAGCATCATGGAAGAAACCTTCCTTCATTAATAATTTCATCAGCTTCCATAATTTCATTAAATAAGACCTTTAGAAGTTTTCAAATATTCTTGAGACAGCTAAACAATTTGCCTAAGCTGTTCAATGTAACCATACAAAGATTCTTAGACATCTTAATCCAAAAAAAATGTTGGAAAGTTTACTTCAGAAGTTGACATCATTGGACTTGAGATATTGATGAATTTCTTTCTCATCCTTGTGACAAATTCTGCAGTGACATCTTTATCTTGATGTTTCTCTTGCTTTTGGTCTTTATTGGTGTTCTAATTTGTACTTGCATTATTTTTCTAGTAGACATAGATTGTTCTACTGATCAATCATGACCTATATCACCTGATCTAGATTGTTATCAACCAAGGCCGATCCAAAATTTTCTGATTTCTTGGCCTTTTTTTTCAGAATTGGTCACAAATGATTATTTATTAGGCTCTAAGTGGGTAAAATTTGGCCAATTTCAGATGGTTTGTCAAACTCATTAGTATAGAAAAAAGAATGATATTGGTGGTTGCTTTATGAGGGAGAAGAGGAAGAGAATCAAGTGAGGGAAGAAAGGCAAAGTAAAAGTTTCAAATATGGGTCAGTTGGTGCATACTAACTAATGTTAACCGGTTTGACAAAGGACCGATATCAGACCATATGGTCTGTTAGTAGTCGGCATTACTTTTTTATTATTTATTTAGACTGGCACCAGACAATATCAGTAGTATATAGCTTGGTATATTGGTAACATTTGGGTCCAATTGCTGAAATCGGTACAAGAATGAGATTCAGAACCTTGATTATGACTAAGGACATGCACAGAGGGATATTGCAGTAATCATGTTCACAAATCACAAACCTTGTTGTTGACAAACTCATTGCTTGCCACTGTTGTTGTTGTAATGTTTTGCATTTGCGATCATTTGTGACCACAAGGAGCATGTAGAGAGACAGAGTTTAAGTAGAGACTAGATCTTAGCTCTTTAAGAAAACGTATTTACCAGGTAGAGAATAAAGATGTCATGAGCTTTGGGTTAATCTTAAATTGGTGGGTGTCATTTTCAAAGGTCTTTCATTTGCCTCTTTTTTTTTGTATTATACAGAGCTTCACCCGTAACAAACGTTCGGGCCACAAGAGGCACACAACGCTATCCTTAAAGCTACAGTTGTATCATATACACCTCTTTGTATTACTTAGAAGCATGGTTTTGCATTTTTGCCATCGAACCCCTGTCGGTCCTGATTGGTCCAGTGCATGCCAAGCATGCTGACACAGTATGCTGGCATGGGCCAGGTACCCTTTTCTAAATGTTTTGACTATCAGAAACCCTAACAAAATTCTATTTTCTGGATGTTTCCTACTTGATAGAATCAAGATTATATAATTTACGTGGTTCAAGTCTACATAACAACATATATTGCACTGAAATATGTAATGGAAAAGAAATACTGATGGGATCGAAAAAATATATTGTAACACACAAATAAGGGTTGATGAGGGAACAGAGATAGAGAAAGGTAGGGAGAACTTGAGGGGTCATGGCTAGTTTCAAAGAGAGAAAAAAAGTGAAAAAGGGAACTTATATATCAAGAGGTCATACCATCTCTGACTATTTGCCTTGTCTTATGAGTGTATTACTGCACTGCAAGGTGATATGATACATTATCAATTTTATTACATTTATATCTTGGTATTATATTATTATTTGTTTTCTAAATAAACATATAATAATTAACTTTAATGCAGTATTTTATAATTTATTATTTGTATGACATTTAATCTTTTATATTCTGATTTCATTTTTTTTAAAGATATAGCAGAAATATTAAGATAAAAACATCTTCTTGCCTGATCTTTTTTCAAATTTCATACAATGTTTTTGGTAATTTTCTATTTTCTATGATTTTTCTTCTTTGCAAGACTTTTAAATTGTTTTGCAGCCAACAATGGTCCTGCCAACCCGATTTGGTGAATCCCAATCTTTTCATTCCTATCCGATCTACATTCTGATATGAATCTTTCAGACTATGGTTAAGATATTTTTTGGTAACAACAAGGCTCATAAATAGTGGCAATACTTTTAACAATTATTCCATGATCTCCTAGTCTAGTTAGGCAGCTCGTGATGTTAATCTCATTTATTCTTCTATTTGATTTCTCACATAATGTTCTTGCCATTTGTTTTATTCCCTACTTTGATTGTCTCATTAGCCGGAGCCATAGAAATTTTCATTTTCTCTGATACAATTCATATGTTTTTTACTTTTTCCAAGACAAAATGTCAGACATAAGAAATATAGTTTTTTGGTCTTTATAGACCTGAACCTGTGTAATTTTGTTTGATTTTTTTAGGTGTTAAACAAAAATTATAGTTGCTTGTATATTGTAAATATCTGCTTAACAAAAATGATTTAATTTGTCTGCTAAGTGTCCTTGGTTGGAGTAAGTATATAGACTCAAAAATATTTGATTTCAGAATGTTTAGCAAAGGTTTCACCTTTGTGGGTTCAGTCTTATAGATGTAAGTTACACATCTTTATCAGAAATTGTTCTTGGATTTGCGTTTATCTTTTATAATTCATGTACTGTGAAATTGACTAGCATTCTTACATTGTATCTCTTCTTTGATTGCTGCAGAGTTTCTTTTCCAAGCACAAAACTGTTTGACGAATTGTGGTATGGATGATGAGTCGGATGTAGTAAGTGGTTGATATTTTCTCTAGCAGTATGTCAAACTTGGTTGTTTTGATGATTGTTTGATTAACATTTTGGTTTCTTAGCTGGCTGGCTCTTTTGATGATATAATGTCTATAACAATTATGTTTAATCTTCTCTGTGTTGCTTTACTGATTTCTTTTTTTAATTTTATTTTGTTTCTGATGAATCTGAGTTCGCACGTAGTGACAAATAATTATGGTAATTTATTTGCATAATCGTCCTCATGCAAACTCGTTGGTGCCTTATGTCTCATTTGCTTTTGGGCATTTTTATCATTTATATACTCCCCGAATCATATGGCAATTTTATCATAAGTGAATCCTCTGATTCATACAATCAGATCAAACGCCCTGGATATGTTGGTCGACTAGAACTTGTAGGTACAAGTGTATAGGCTTTATCCAGTCACTTAGAGAGATCACAAAACACTCTTTTTTTCCTTTTGTTTCGAGAAATGAAAGATATTGCTCAAATAGAGAGATCACAGATCACTCCTTTCAAAGCTTTTATGAATATGTCGGCTGGTCTGGCTGGTGAGGTATCCTGGATCAAATCGTCTTCACCAGTTATCCTTAGAAGGAAGAGAAAAAAATATTACTAACAGTCGGTAAATCCTTAAGAATTGACGTCATTAACCATCATCCCTTGCGCCTCGCGTACGTCAAAAAAAACCCGTACAAGCCATATTATGGTCAACAAGCCATCCTTCGCATACTTATAGCAATCACCAGGATAAAGAGAAGGCAGTGTCTGTTAGAACTCGATGTTGCCCCACCACCACATTGTGGCCGTTGTTTCCAAGCGTGGCGGGCTCCACGAAAACGCTACGCCTCCGACCCATCCATCATCATTCCCCCCCCCCCTTCGCTACGACCCCTTCCTCACCGCCCCTCCCTCTCTCTGTGCCTGTTCTTTTCGGTGTTGTTGCCGTTGTAGTTGGTCGCCTTTGCTGTTATTGTTGTAGTTGTTGCGGTGGTTACACAGTAAGAGGAAGATGAGAAGGAGAGGTGCAGTCTGATGGGATAAAAGTGAGATTCTCTGCAAGTGATGGCGGTAGTTTCGCTTGAGCTTTTCTTGGAGATCTTTAAGGTCGGGTGTCGTGGTTTCAGACGCTGCCCTCCTCTCTCGTCTTCTCTCCTCTAATCCCCTCGCACGCACACGCGTATCGGGTGGGTGGCCCCTCTCTGTTCCTGCAAAACTAACCCCACCAACGACAAGTACGCAGAAACGCATGGAATGCTCCCTCTTCCTCTGATCACTATATAACCTTGCTTGCCTACTGCTACTCTTACCAAACTTGCTCTTGATTCTTACCGGATAAAGATGAGCATCCCAGTGAATGGCCACTCGGGCGTGCCGCCGGGCTTCCGCTTCCACCCAACCGAGGAGGAGCTCCTAAACTTCTACCTGAGAAAGAAGGTGGCGTGTGAGAAGATCGACCTCGACGTCATCCGCGACGTCGACCTCAACAAGCTCGAGCCATGGGACATCCAAGGTGTCGCCGACGCCCAGCTCTCTCTGATACTTTAGCTTGCTCTCTCTTGTGAACCAGAGAAGTGCACTTTCTGATACTTTCGCTTGCTCTCCTACACGCTTATTGAAGTTGCTATCGAATCTTGTGAAGCAGAGAAGTGCAGGATTGGGTCGACGCCGCAGAACGACTGGTACTTCTTCAGCCACAAGGACAAGAAGTACCCCACGGGCACTCGCACCAACCGTGCGACGGCGGTCGGGTTCTGGAAGGCCACTGGCCGGGACAAGGTCATCTGTTCCAGCATCAAGCGGATTGGGATGAGGAAGACGCTGGTGTTCTACAAAGGCCGCGCCCCTCACGGCCAGAAGTCAGATTGGATCATGCATGAGTACAGGCTCGACGATCGCTCCGACATGAGCTACCCACCCAACGTATGCAGTAGGGTTTTAGAGCTTGTCGATATAGTCTGCTTGCTTGTGTTCTGATTTCTTCTTGATGATCCAGCCTGCTTGCTTGATGGAAGAAGCTGCAAACCAAGAAGATGGTTGGGTGATCTGCCGAGTGTTCAAGAAGAAGAACCATCATCATCAAAAGAGCGTGGAAAGCGCCACCAACTGCTCTTCTTCTTCTCTCTCCGCCGATGCCAAGACAGAGTGGCTGCACTCAAACGGCGACGGCATGTTGGGCCAAATCCTCCAATACATGGGAAGATCTTGCAAGGAAGAGAGACAAGATCTCAACAGTGAGAAGTTGATGAGGCTTCCACCTCTCCATAGCCCGACCCTTCCATGGTTTCCGGAGAACTACACCAACCAACAACTCGATCATCCATCCGGGTATCAGACGAGCTACGTACCGGACGCGATCCATGCCCTCGCGGGCACCGAGTCAAACATCAACACCTGGGCCGCGCTCGATGGGCTTCTCGCGTCGGAGCTGGACGGCCAGGCGGAGGCGCTGAAGCCACTCCCCTGCTTCGATGACCCAAGCTTGGGTGTCTGCTCGCCTGCAACACTGTTCACCCCGGACATCCATCGCAATCGCGACAGGGACGACGGCGACGACGATCTGTGGAGCTTGGCGAGGCCAGCAACGAAGCACATCAGCCACGTTCCATACTAACGCGAAACCTTCGTTTTCTTCACGGTCTGAGGAAAACGAGTTTTGTCGCCCCAAATAGTATGCATAAATAAGGTGAGTGAGTGGTGGTAGATGGCTCCTCCTGTAATATTTTACGGAGAGGTGGATGTTAGGAGAAGATGGAACTTTAGTTAGTGTAGTTTGGTGTGGCTTCGTTTCATCTCTGGCCGAGGAATTCCACGGCGATGGGGATCCATCGTTCTGTCTTGTCAAAGTTGGCGTCAGCCTGCTTTAAGAGAGGAGAGTGACATGAGAAGGGATCGCATGTGAAACACACACAGAGAAAGCGTGCTTAGTGCTGCGTTAATTTAATTAGCATTTACATGTTTCAGAATTTAACATGGTCTTAGAGTAACATTTGGAGCATCAAAGTCATTCCAACGTCACATCATCGTGATAGTGTGTTGTTGTCCCGTAAAAGAAGCCCCAAACCAAACCAAAGTCAAATACCTTTTAGTATTTATTTGATATTCCTATAAACATCTATCTTAATATCGTCGGTCTTATCAATATAAATATAAAGATAAAAAATAAAAAAATAATTTTACTGTTCTAATTAATGATGACGAATGACAACATCGCTTGGATGAAGAGAATGATAGTAAGATGTGAGGATCGTTCTGCATTTACGTCGACATCGATGTAATTACCAAGTGACAAAAGGATTATCGATTCAAATGTCGAGTAGCACCGCTCTACATTTGCATCAATAACGATGAAATTGCTAAGCGACGAAAGAGTCATCGATACAAATGTTAAGCAGGGTTGCTCGATAATTACATCGACGCCAACGTGAATGTAAAATGACTCTTACCTCTCGTCGCTATTCTTCTCATTCATAATAGTCACCCATGGGCCCCAGTGGTGTTGTCGTAAGCCATCATTAATGTCGTTCGTTATTATCAATTGAAATATTAAAATTATCTTTTTATTATTTATTTTTATATTTTTATTAATAGAATCGTTAGGATAAATGAATTTAGATGTTTTATTTTTATAACTACTTAAATGTTAATATAATTTTTTTATAAAATATAAAAAATAAAAATAAAAAGAATAATATATAATTAGCCCCAATTGTCGACATGCATGAGTCTACTATGAAATGAATATGGCTCGACTGAACGGTATTCTATTTTATCTCTCTTCCAAGGGGGGCAAATAAACTCTGCAAGTGGATCCAAACATATAGGAGGTAGCAGTCGTTCCAATGCTCGACAATCCCGCTGCGCCAATTCCGTCTCCCATAAACATCGTTCGCCCCATCTTCCCCTTCTCCTTTCCCATCCCGCATGAACGGTCTCCTCGTCCCCGTCCCCGTCCCCGTCCTTCCACATCAGAGGCCATCAAGAGGAGTAAGCGAAGACACCAGCCATGTCGATGTCGGAATGGGACTTCGCACGCGCTTCCGATTACAAGACCTTTCGCCAGACTAGCCGTGACCGTGAGTGCATCCTGCTTCCCGTTTTCCTTCCTGTAGACCTTTTTAGTTCTGGAAACTTGTCTATATATTGCTTGCTTCTTTCAATCATGTGGTCACGAGAGGAGAATTGATGTTCATGGCGTATGGGATGAAGCTTGATGGCAATGAAATGGTTATTGATTCGAGCTAATGATATCACTTGTTTGCTAGTGTACGAATACATTTTAATTGTTACCTTTATTCTTTCCATCCTATGTTGCCTGTTGGTCATTAGCATTTCGGAAACATGTTATTGATAACATTTTTTCAATTATGAGCTAACGATTGAATTGATGTTCATGATATGCGGGCTGAAGTTTGAAGGAAATGAGATGATTTGTGATACATGCGAATGAGATCAATAATTAAGTCTTGTGATGGTAGATTTATTTGCTGATATAGGAAGACATGACATGCTAACGTAATATAGATTCAAGACTAGATGCAAACCTATGGAGGTGTAAGATCATTAGGAAGATGTTAGAAGCTGAAAGAAAGTGTCACAAAGAAAAGAAATAAAATCAAGAATTGCCATGTCAATCAGTATGTGCCATTTAGTGTTAAATTGGTATGCTAGGACAATTTTTGGTCCATTTCAGACTTGCAGTTGGTAAAGGGGTGTGTTAATTGGAATAATATGGCTGGTCCATGCTGGTAAGCTATTAACACACTTGCCATGAAATGACAAACCCTTGTGTAAAATAAGGCCTGTTGGCAAGCAAAAGTAGACTTTTCATTAGAAGTGTATCATTGGGAACATGTCTTGATATGAAACTAGACCAATAAAAAGCACATACTTCATGTCTGATATATGATCATGCATATCATGTGAGCCGTAATAATGTAATATATACATTGTATCTTATTAAAAGGCAATATATGATAATAAGTCAAGTACTTTGTCAAGTCTAGCATATTTCCTACATCTTAACTCAATTGAAAAATACATATTAGCTTCAGTAATTTCAAAAAGAATATATCGAGTTTCAAAAGCAATGTGAACCCACTAAATAAATGTAAAAGCATATCAAAGATGATCTACTTGTTGTGACCATGTATGATGAGATAACTGATTCATTTACTTGATAAGCCTACACCATTGATTCAAAAGGTTTAAGTCTTCAATGGTAGTAGGCTTATCTAGCCTTATAAATCAATTCAAATTTTCTCTTATATTCATTATGGAACTAAACTTGGATGTTAGAGTCTTCCCCACTTATGCTTAATGTCTTTGTCAAGGTTTAAACACATCTCAGAATCAAATCATAGTATGACGCAATCATAGTACGACGCACGTGAGGCCCAGTTCAGTGATGGTTTTAAGCCATAATATGCCTCTAGTCCTATCTATGGATAATCTTTTGCCACTTGGATCCATCATCATATCTTTTGTCATGATCTGACCTGATGGAACAACTAAATTCTTAACTTGATACATCTGAACCACTGGTCCAATGTGCTTAACCTCAAGTTAAAAGTTTCCCTATAAATAAACTCAAATCTCCTCGTATATCCGTTGTGGCACTAAATAGGGGGTGATTCCAGATATTGCTGGCACTAAATCTAGGTAATTGCATAATCAATTTCATATATTACTAACATGTCATTATATGCTACAGACCTTGTATAGTTTTAGTTAAGCATGTTGGGTTAGATTCATCAGCTGGTGTATATTATATTATGTGGATAAACCTAGGTTCCACACCTAACCAATGAGCTAGCTCTGAGACTGGTTGGCCAAAACAAGAGTGAACTTGCACTAGCTTGTAACTGACCTCTATCGAGCTAGACCATATCTTGGACAAATAACAGCCAGTACCCCCCTTCAGTGGTTAATATACTGTGGTCCACCATTGGCTTGGGAATACCATCTATAGGTTGTGATCTGTGTCTCAATACTTTATTGAACAAGTACTCATTTCCCATGCTGAGCAGTACATACAGATACGACTATTTTTTGCTTCAACAAGCAAATTACATATCTGCAAGAACTTTTCAGGATAGATCTTCACAAAGTTATTTGCTAATAGAACAACATTGTTGTTTCTTTTATTTGAAGAAATAGTTCTCGCAAGTCTCAGTTATGTTGATTAAGAATTTCGAAGAAGGAAATGAGCTCAAACTTTAATGTGAAAAATCACTAGTTATTTGACACCTTAGTTTAATGATGAGTTGTTTTGAGAGGATATGCATATATGGAAAGAAAATGTAACTAGTAGAGACATAAGTTTTAAACTTTTAATGAATATGATAGTTGCTATGAATGTGTTGTTGTCTCTCCATGTTCTTCCACAGATAATCAATCTCTATGTTTCTTTTCTTTGTGTACAATAACAATCCTTTGTCATCATTGTTTCTTCACTAACTTGTTTCTACTTAATATTTTTGGTGCAAGATTTGCAATCTTGGTACAACTTATTTGCTGCTATTGAGATTGTTCACTTTAATGTGTGAGCGCCATTTTACTTTATTCTATTCAAACATCTTACGTCTTGTTCTACTGCTCTCAGGGTTGTTATATGAAATGCTTCGATCAACAGACACAAGCAACTCAAAATCATCATGGAAGGTTTTATTAATTTCATCTTTTGTCATCAGTGGTTGTTCCTTCTATATGCTCATGTTCTTGTGGTTCTTATACTGCTTAGTACTTGTATTAATTAAATTTGAATTATTATTCTCTAAATCACAATATTATCATAATGCATTGAAATTATCAACTAAAGGACTCAACCTATATACACTAGGGCTACTTATGTTTTTCACTAAGATCCAAGAACTTTCTATTGCTTGCTTAAACTAAAATTCAAATTAATCTGGAGTCTCGTTCATGCTTTAACATTTAGGGGGAGAGAGGTGAACTCTTGTAAAGTTGTGTTTTATTTGAAAATTTCCAAGTGCTCTCATTTCATGATCTGAGAAGTGAGAAATTAGTAGAATATTCAATTAAATTATCTTGTTTATTTAAATTTATTGTATTTTAATTCCTGCAAATTGAGAAATTAGTAAAACAGTTTTATCCAACTAGTTCACCTTGATTTAGTTTATGTTGCACTATATAGTATTTTCTCATGTTGTATTTCCATCATGATGATTAAGCTATTTTTTATGCTTGGGTGCATAGCATCACTATGCACATTGTTTTGGTGAAATAGCTTGCTGATAATGTCATTGCACCGAAAGATCAAAGCCAAATCATTGCATATATGCATTTTTCTGCCTTCAGCTCTCAGTTAGCTTACCTAAACCAAAATCTCTAGGTATAATTTCTACTAACTAGAAATCCAGTGTTGACAGTATGCAAGATTTTCTAATTAGAAGATGTATATTACTAGGTATGCATGTCTTTGAACATAGCATCATAATATGTAGCATCTCTATTGACCTCCAATGCCTTCTACTGAAACAGTAAATTAAAAATTCCATATCTGATGCTTGGAGCACCTTTTCTGGTTTTAAGCTTTGAAGAATATTCTTGAAGATCATTATCTTCATCAACACTTGTGCTATTCCTTCTAGTCATTCTTACTTGTTGCTTGTGTGCTTCACTCTTCTATGACTACATGATATCTTCATCTTGAAGCACTTAACATGATTTCACCCCTTTTATGTCACTGTTTATAACCCGAAGAAGTTGGTTGTTTTGCAGATACTCATCATGGACAAATTCACCCTGAAAGTCATGTCTTTTTCTTGTAAGATGGCCGACATCACAGATGAAGGAATTTCATGTGGGTTATAAGTTGCTTATGAAAATATTGGGAACTTATCTTACACTTCTTTTGTTGTTTCAGCTCGAACATACTCTTTTTTTATAATACGTTGGTGCTTTTCTTGCAATTATAGGTAGAATTATGTATCATGAATTTCACAAGCTGTGATAGATGGGCTAAATACAGATTACCTCTTGTAGTTAGCTACATTTATCGTTCCGATCCCTACACTTTAAAAAGTTGTATTAACATCCCTATAGTTACGAAAGTGAAATATCTAGGTCCATTTACCCTAACGACGTCAGTTTTACTAACGAAAACATGAAAATAAAGGGCAAAAAGATAGTTTTAAGTTTTAACATTCGATGACAGATGACGTCGGTGGTGGTAGATGACGAAGCCGCTGGCGTCGACATTGACGCAATTGCCTGACCGCCTCCAATGATGATAAGGTCCGCTCTCACCGCGACGCCACCCGCCTCCACGAGGAGCGCACCATTGACCTTATCGCTGCCCGTCCTGCGCCACTCTGCACCTGCATCTGCATCAACGTCGACGTAGATGGTGGTGGTCGCCACGACATCTATGGCAAAGATGGTGGTCGCCTCGCCGCTGACCCGTTGGGCAGATCCTAGCCTCGACTTTTGAAGTTGGGGTTGTCGGAGCTCCTACCACTCTTCTCGTTGTTGCGTCAGTTCCAGCACCACCTCTTGGCGAACGACTCTTTCGTTGCTTTGCATCTGCATCAGCGTCAACGCAGTTATTGAGCAGTAAAAGGGCCACTCGACATTTGCATCAGCATTGACGCAGATGTAGAGCGGCATTGCTCGGCAACTGCATTAGCGCCAACGCATATGCAATGCCGACGCAGATGCAGAGCGATGAAAGGGCCGTCGACGAGAGGTGGTGTCGGAACTAACGCAACAGCGGGGAGAGTGGTAGGAGCTCCGGCGACCCCAGCTTCGGATCGAGGTTGGGATCCGCCCAACGAGTCAGTGGCGAGGCAGCCACCACCATCTATGCCGACGCCGACGCAGATGCAGAGTGGCGCGGGGCAGGCAGTGATGACGTCAGCGGTGCACTCCTCGTCGAGGCGGGTGGTGTCGCGGTGAGAGCTGACCTTATCATCGCTGGAGGCGGCCAAGCAATTGCGTCGGTGTCAACGCCAACGACGTCGCCATCTGCCACCATCGACATCATCTACCATCGAATGTCAAAACTATCTTTTTGCTCTTTATTTTCGTGTTTTCGTCAGTAAAACTGACGTTATTAGGGTAAATGGACCTACATGTTTCACTTTCGTGGATGCCAATACAACTTTTTAAAGTGTAGGGACCGGGATGCCAAAGGTAGCTACAGAGGGTAATCTGTATTTAGCCCATCTAGATGGCTCATACCATGATGTCTTGGTATCTGCATAGACCTTTGTGTTGTACCTAGGTTGTGTTGTATATCTCGTTTTCTATTCTGTGATTGGTTTGTGCTGACTGGCATGGACTGTTGTATACTATGCTAGTGTCTTAACTCTTATCAATAGAGGTTGTGGAAGCCAAAAATAAACTCCTATTCAGTTATTATCTAGCTAATTATTGCTACAAAGTCTGCAAACTAAGTGTTTCCTAATTTAGAACTATTTGTGCTTTGTTATATCTAAATGCTATTTAAAACTCATCATTTGGTATTTTTACAAGTGAATCTTGGTGGCCTTTGACATGCTATTGCACTTTTGTGGCTAACACATACCAGAGTTCAATTATATTTGAGTTTCTAACAATAAAAAATATGCATTGTTTAAATAATTGGATGATCTACACTTTTATTTGCAGTGGTGGAGGATATTTACAAGAGAAGGGAGCCTTTACCTTCAATGGATGCTATATATTTCATTCAACCATTAAAAGAAAAGTAAAGGTTCTTTATGGCTATTTGTTTTTATTAATGTCAGTTAATTCTACAAGTACACCTTCCCACATTTGTAGTTATTTATGCATACCTTAATTTACACACCATTTTTCCATTTTATTCATAACTCTTGCACTCATTATATATATATATCATCCAATTAGAAGGAACTGAATTATTATTTCTTTAGCTAGGTTCCCTTTTTCCTTTTGGGTTGTTATTGTTTCCTTTTTAAATGTTGTACACTCCCTTGATCAACAACAACTATTAAGGTACTCATTTTTGTCTTCAGATGTGAAATGCTATTTATTCTGTTTGATCATCTTAGCGTATTTTTCATTTATTAATAACCATTTTGGCCAAAAATCATTCTTTATATCAACTGCAACATGATTTTTAAATACCTGTGCATGGTGTTGCCAACCATTCGGATTGGTATGGTACCAGTTAACTAGATGGTACACCAACCTTTATGTGCCACATTATCAGAATAAATAGTAAAAAATAATTACCCACTGGTATCATCCTATACGGGCTGTTACAGGACTGATCGACAAATACTAGTTGGTATTTACTGTTCTGACCAGTGTTTAAAACCAGTTGCCAAGTTTATTATGCTCTTCATATGAAGCTTAGGAGATAGGCCCACCTTTTTCACTTTCCTTAAGTCAGTGTTATTACAAACTAACCATATTTTGGTCCAAGAATGTCCTTTAATCTGTGCCTGTATGTGTAGATCAACAGCAAGTTTTATCAATTCTTTTAAAGGCAAAACCAGTACAACTGCAAAGTTATTTCATCTAAATTATGTAATAAGTTCATGATAAAGACAATAAGTGAGAAAAAGAATGGAGAAAAGGAAAAAAGCAGGGAGAAAAAAATAAAAGACACAGAATACGAGAGCGAATGAATTCTCTTAAACTCTTAATCTAGATACTTTTTTTTTTGTCATAGCTCTGATAAATCTTGTTCCTAGAAGTTTGAACCAGGGATTCAAATCTCGAATCGTACCGCTTAGTATGGGCGGTGCTTAGTATGGGCGGTATGTACTAGTCCGCCAATTGACCAGTACACGGACCGTCCGCTACCGGGTGGTATCAACTAGCGGACAGGACAAGGAGCACAACGACGAGGAAGACGAGGCTGCGTCGCTTGTTGGACGTGGCAGGACATGAAGAAGCGCTCCGTCAGGCGGAATGCGGTAGGGGGCGGAGGGATCATGGCCACCGTGGTTGGGGAGGTTGCAATTGATGGCGAAGGAAGGGATCTCGGCCTAGGTTGGACTGCTGCTTCCCTTTCTCGCTCTCGCCATCATCTTGGTCTTCTTCCTCGCAGTCGCTGAGGGCGACAACGACGGGGGAGCGGGAGATGAGCTCACCTTGGGTTGGATGCTTGCCGGATCCGACTGTCACAAGAGCACTGCTGAGTGCCTTGCGAGGGATGAGTTCGAGCTAGGGATGGAGGCGACCCGTCGCATCCTCGCATGCTTCGCCATCACCCCCTTTCTATCTCTCGAGATGGAAAGTGGGTAATAATTTTTTATATATGTTACTCATATATGTTTAAACATATACCTAGGGGATATTTTTATAAATAATTTTTATAGTAATTATTAATCATAAACATATGTATATAAAATACATATGTTTATGAGTAAACATATGTATATAAACATATTTTTATATACATATGTATATAAACATATGTATATACAAATACATATATCGAGCGGTATGCTAGGGCGTACCGCTTGATATGCCATACCATACCAAGTAAAGCTTGGTACATCGGTATGGTACAAAATTAAAAGCCTTGGTTTGAACTATAAGCCAGCTGGGATTTTGTAGGTGTCGTATTTGGTGAACAACAAAGTAAGAAAGAGCTAGTTCAGCCAAAGTGTTACAGTGAAAGGTTCGTGCTTGAGTAAACCATATCCCTGTCATACTTATGGGTACTGGCCCAGGTCCCAGCCTCAATTGAAGATTTTGAACTGTAAGACAGTGCTAATGGGAATGATGCATGGAAGATGATTAGCATCATATCCTCAGTTGGAGGCTAAAATAACCATTCTACCTTTTTCTTTGCTTCTGTTGTGCTCTTTACAAATGGTTAATCATGTCTGTTTCTAATATTCTTTCTACGGGGATTGATACTGTAACTGAAATATGCTACCATTATACTTTGCCCTTGTAATTTTAGTTTGCATGGATGCTATTAATTTTATAATCCTGTTATGGTCAGCCATCTGTTTCCACATTATAATAAAAATATGCTTCTAAATATTTATAATTGAATCTTGCAGTGTTATCATGTTCCTGTCCGACATGTCTGGAAGATGTCCATTGTATAAAAAGTATGTTTTTTGTTACCTAACACTTTTATAGTTTTTGACTGCTACTATTACCTTCATTTATTTTAAGATTTCTGTTACTTTAAACTTATCTGATTCACTGTTTCAGGGCATATGTTTTCTTCAGTTCACCTATACCTAAGGAATTAATAGCTTACGTCAAAAATGATACAAGCGTCTTACCCCGCATAGGTGCTCTTAGAGAGGTTATCATTCTCAATTGTCAATCTGCACTGCTAATATATCATGCTTGACTGGTTTTTGGTTTTTAATTGAAGTTAAAATATGTTTTTTTGCTCTTACTGATTTTTTTATGCTTCATTGTGGTCACTTCAACATTTGCAGATGAACTTAGAATATTTTGCGATTGATAGTCAGGTAATTGTTTGTTGTTACCATTTTCTAGTAGTTCCCATTTCTATCATAAAACCTAGTATGAATGTCATAATGGTCCTTATCTTGTGAGAAATTTTTCTAGGAAGTTTTGGTTACTTTATTGTATTAAGTTGTGAGTGAAATGCACCTTCACATTTTTATTTATTAATCTTCTTATGCTACATTGTGTAGGCCTTTTTGACTGACCAAGATATGGCTTTAGAAGAGTTATTTGGAGAGAAAGCTGAAAATTCTCGTTATAATGATAGTTTGAATACAATGGCTGTACGGGTTGCTACTGCATTTGCTTCTTCAAAGGTATGACAGTTGAACTGCTCATTGCTGCTTTTCTTTTATATGTTCTCATTTGTTGTAACCATGGTCAGTTGTTAACTTATGACAATAGATACATATGGGGTCCTTTGCCTATTTGACAAGCACTCAAACAGCCATGACCACTGTGATTTGAGGGTGGTTTAGTCCTTGGAACTTTTTTTATCCTAGTAAGGTTTGGGAATACTTGCCTACAGAAATATTGCTTTAAAAGCATTCGGGCATGCTTCCAATGCTATTATTATTTTCAACAATAAAATAGTTTCTATTCACCAAATTCTCTCGATAGAGCTCTCCTTCCCATCAAAGACAAGTGGTTCCTACTAGAAGTATTTCCTTTCATTGAGATACACTTCACTAGTGTTCAAAAAAACCTGATAGAATGGTATATACCAACTGGTATTATTTGACCAGGTTGTGGCACTTGGATTGGCAAAATCTCCAAACTGAACTTCACTCAAATTGGAGGCCAATCTCAAGCAATTAAAGGCTTATTTTTGGGAAACTATTTTTTTTTTCAGGAAACATTAAGTTTGAAGCTCAAAGTTGAAACTATTTACCTATAGTTTATAACAAGTTCAATTCTTATGTCTTCTTGTCTTATATGCTCAATATTTCATAAATGTTATATTTTAGACATTTTGGTTAATGGATCCAACCAAGTTCCATATACTACGGTTTGGACTTTGGATAAGTAAGAATCTAGGGGTCTAGGCCAATTCTTTGCAGATGTAATATAGATTGTTACCACATAGACTGTATCATACCCAAGTGGATTGCTACCACATAGGCCAATTCTTTGACTGGATCTCAGCCATATTTATATAAATCTTGGCAGGATCTAAGTGGATTCAATCATTCAATCATACTTGAGTAGATCTATTCTAGATTTTTATAGACTGTATCATACTAGTATAATCTTTGGTTCTTTTGCATGATCCTATCAAAGATATATTAGTTAGTCATAACAATTTTCTCTATGTTTGATATATTCTCTTTGTTGTTTTTCTTTTATATATATATATATATATATCAGTTTCTTTTTTTTTGGAAATATGTATTATTAAAATGAAGGTAAAACAATTTTCTAGCATAGAATATCTTTTGTTTCATTAAATTTTATCTGTTCTTCAAATTTTATATTTTCTTTATAGTATACAAAATCTTGAATTATGTTCTTAGCCAATTGCCTCATCTTGAGCCTGACATCAATATCAATTTTGTGAACTATGACAACTACTCATCAGAAAACCAAACATAAACCAAAGACTAAAGTGACATCTAGAGATTTTGGGGCTACTGACTTTAAGGTCAATGTTGTGTCTCATACATATTGATGATATTGGTTTCTCTTCATATACTTCCAATTGTTCACCTAATATGGATCAAAAAGCTTAGCAAATTAGATGATGTCTCATGGTTATTTTTGGTGGATTGTTTCCCTATTATATGTCTCTACATTGTGCCAGCAAGGCAGTTAAGTAACCTTTACCTTTTTTAATACCCAGACAAGTTCTTAACCTTGGCTATTTGAGGAGGAAATTGGCCTTCAATTCTATCTCAATTTACAAAAGCAATTTTCTTGATTACTGCAACTGCCACCATTCTTATTTTTATGACATCATGTCAAGTCTAGTGACCTTTGATTTTCTATGAATATTATCTCATTAGCCTCGTAGATTATTGCATATGATAGAATTTGCTTTTTGCTATTTCAACATTTCATTGCTACAAGCTTTCCTTGGTTGTTAGGTGGTACTTGATTCTTTGGGGATGATTTTCAATATGTCAATTGAGTCAGTGTGATCGACCTAAATGAATCCAATCTTTTTACTTTTCAGATGCTATTTGTCAGATGTCTTTCTCCTTGATCATGTGCCATATCATTTGCTATCCTCTCACATGTGATGCCACTTTGAATCCATATCATTTTCTATGTTGAAACATGCATTCTGTAGTATTCTTATGAAAATTTTTGAAGTTATGCAAGCCACAATACCACATCCTTTTTCATCAGAAATTCTGCTAATATTGCTTCTGTTAATGCTTTGTTTTCTTCCAGAGGCTAACATAAAATCTTTTAGCACAAGCTGTTCCAATATGGATAGCCTGGAAACACATGATAATAGTTTATTTATATTTGCTTTTGATAATAATAATGTTCATTTTGCTATCATCTTATCATATTTACATGTTTCTCAGGAGTTTCCTCATGTGCGCTACCGAGCTGCCAAGTGCACTGATGAGTCTGACATGACAAAGATGCGTGATTTAGTACCCACAAAGCTTGCTACTGCCATCTGGAACTGTTTGTCCAAGTACAAATCTACAGTCCCTGAATTTCCCCAAAAGGAGACATGCGAGTTACTTATCGTGGATCGAACAATAGACCAGGTACAAGCAAGATGAAATTAGATTACCTAGATGTTTGATTGCTTAAAAGACTTATGGTCTTGATATGAGATGTTTTGCTATTTTGCCTAATGGTGAAAGATTGCACCTGTTATACATGAATGGACTTATGATGCCATATGCCACGATTTGCTTGAAATGGATGGAAACAAATACGTATATGAGGTAAATAAATTGTAGGGAGTATATACTTTTGAATGATCTTGTTCTTCTTTGTTTAGAAATTTATCTTAATTACTCATGTATTATCTATTTATTAACAGGCACAAACAAAGGCAGGAACAGTAGAAAAGAAGGAAGTTGTCTTGGAAGATCATGATCCCGTATGGCTTGAGCTTCGTCATGCTCATATAGCTGATGTAAGTGGCAACATTTCTTTTAGCAGATATTGCTAATTTATGCTGCTTGCTAACAAATAAGAATACTAGGCAAGTGAAAGGTTACATGAGAAGATGTCCAACTTCACATCAAAGAACAAAGCTGCACAACTTCACCAAAGTTCAAGGTGAATGGGAAGACTTTATCCTGAGGTTTTCTTTTATATCTATTGTTATGTAAGATTATATTCACATCAATCACTTACTAGTACAGCATTTTGAATAAGTATTGTACCATAGTGCAAGTGATTAGGAAAAAAACATGTTTATTGTGTTCTATGGCGAATTCCATGGGTCACATTAAGCATTGAGAATAAGTAGTTCTCATGGTAAGAAATGAAGTGAGATTCCATATTAATGATATTTTTGCTAGTTGAAAATGGATCTTTAAGGAAGTTCTATTATGATATTCTCGGAGCCACAAATGAAGACATGGTAACCTTTAGTTTGGTTGTCCTTGAGATATTAAAGCTCTTTGGTTATGGCTGCACCTTAAATTTTTAGTTATCATACGGTGGTCTAGGAAGCTTAACTTTATGCATCTTTTGTTTTCCATTATACATTAATAACCATTTTGTTTGTTACACAGAGATGGTGGTGAGATTTCAACTAGGGATCTACAGAAAATGGTTCAAGCTTTGCCACAATACAATGAGCAAATGGAAAAGCTTTCTATTCATGTCGAGGTAAATATACTGTGTTATTTTTGCTTACTAACATCTAAATTGAAATATTTATTACACCCATTTAGGTTTTATGGGACTTAATAATCCTTCCCTGTTGGAAATTCAGTTAATCATCATGGTCTTGAGTGTTTGATGGTTATAAAACAGTGGGATAAAAAATCTAGCTTTATCAATATAAAGATCTTTGGGATTAATGAGTAGTGTTACAAGATTTATTCACAAAGAGTGCCTACATGGGAAGATTGAGCAGAAACATTTAAAGGATAAGGCCAGAATCAAATAAGATAGTTTTGAGTTTTGACAACTTTAAAGAAGACCTAGCATGCACCAATATAGAAAGGCTAACTAAGTGCGTGGCTAGGAACAATGAAAAAGTATGTAGTAGCTACAAAACCAAAGTGATTCTTATGCACAATGTAGCTAAATGGTGATAATATCACCTTTCAGCTGGACCCAAGTAATGACATTATGGTCTTCTTGTTATTCCATTTAGTTGTATAGATCTTGTAAAATAGTCCCACAATTGACATCTTAGGTTGAACCTTACTGTTTCCATACAGAATATGCAGAAATTGATGAGTACTTTTGGCCAGTCTTTTTGGTAACATGATCTTATATAGGTGATGAATGATACTTAAAAACGTAATTATCCTTGAATGCAAGATACAATTTAGAAGCTTCAACAACAAATGGATCACTATTCCATCGGTCTGGATTTTTCTTTTTTGTACTAAGTCGGAATAGGTTTTTTTATAACTTTAAGATTCAGATAATCTCTTCATTAATTGATAGGGCTCTCTGTTATCTTCAGTAATAATCTAGTTGAACACCAATCTTCACATACAATAATGGAGCAGTTGCATATAATTGTGCCATAAAAAACTGCAAAATTAGTGGAGATAGAATAGAAGGTAGTAAGTAAATAAAACACCTTAAATCTCAATAACTATCTATTTCTGTGACCTGAGCAATTATGCATGGAACTTTGCAATGTGAAAGGAAGTTAGTAAGGTGAGCATCAAATGTCGATGAAAAAAAACCAGGATACAACTGAAATATGCTAAAAATTAAGGGTTTAAAAATTGCTTACTTTTGTTTGCGAAAATTCAAAGCTATGATTTTTGTTTCCGTATCATTTATTTGCATGTGACTGAAGTTATAATTTTGCTTCTGCATTTTTCAATTTAGCAATAAAGGTTTAGTTGTTCTGGAGTGCTTTTTAGAAAGGATGTGGGGTTTCTGCACAAAATTGATTAGCTTTCTCCTTTGCAGAAGAGATCGGTGTATTTGTGCATATCTATTTAAATAAACAATTAGATATCTCTTAAGACAAATGGGTTAGGATGCACAAAAAAGTAAGTCTGTTCTCTGTGTGTCTCTTCCTAGTCATGACCATAGTATTTGTTCTTTCTATTTTGTGCGCAATTACTTTCCATTTGCAAAGAGAGAAATTACCATGAAGTAATTAATTCCCATTGAATGGGAAGTCACATGTCAAGTGTTATGCTGAAAGAATCTGACTGAGTGAAACATGCATGTATGTGATGACCAATCTGTCTCTGTCTAATTAGCTAAATTTGTCCAGATTGCGGGAAAAATTAATACGATGATTAGAGAAGCAGGTCTTCGAGAAATTGGACAGTTAGAACAAGATCTTGTCTTTGGAGATGCAGGGGCAAAGGAAGTAATTAGTTTCCTGAGGACAAAGCAGGTTGTGTGGAGGATTAGGATGACAAAACATATCTGTTACTGATATGATCAAACAGTATAGTATAATTCAATGCTTTACTCACTTTTTGCAGGATACCAGTCCTGAAAATAAGCTAAGGTTATTGATGATTTATGCAGCCACTTACCCGGAGAAGTTTGAAGGTGACAAGGGGATGAAGCTGATGCAGGTTAGTAATATTTCATGATATTTTTGCTCAAAATATATTTATTAATCGAAAGATATTTCACTCACCACTTATATCAGTTAGTATGCTGCGATTCCGACTAATTTGATTAAACATGACCCTAGGCCCATCATAATCTTTTATGTGACTTTGTAATTTTTGTTTACTCAAAACATACTTCAGCCACGACTTTAATCAGTTGAAAGTGTGCTATGTTTCTTACTGATCATATTGTTTTATTAAACGTGACCACAGGCCTAAATACTTGCTAGTTATTGGTCCTGGGTATTATCATTTTCCTGAAATTGAATAAGTTCTTAAAATGTTTTATATGTTCTTACCTAATTCTTTTTAGATCTGATTATATGTTCTTGCTGTAAGAATTGATGTATATGTTTTCTGGTTTATGTATGTATTGAACAATTTTTATTTGAACATGATATATAGATGTGTACCTTGAGTTTTGTACCGTCCACATTGTGTCAGTCTGTCAGACATCAAACTCTAAAACATCATTCTGTATACAAATATTTTAGTCTTAGAAAAATATTCTACTCTGATGCTTGGTCAGAAGGTTTCAAGAACTAAATTATCTTTTATTAATTGTGCTAATCGGTCAGTTGGTAACTTGACACGTATTAGTATGGAAGCTTAATTATCTCTTTCAGGAAATTTTCTACTGAGAGTTGACACATTGAAATATGTTACAATCTTTAAAGTTTTCTTGAAACCATATTTATATTTCTTATCCTAGTTTTCAAAAATGTTGCAAATGGATAGGCATCATTTTCTGATAAATAGTGGTAATATATATTATTCATACATTTCCTTGAGTAGGGTTGAACTAAATCCATCCATGCGTAGCTGTAATTCATTTTCCATAGAGACACATGCTATATGCCTATCCTTGCAAATGACAACACAGTTATAGTCAACAGAATATGAATAGTTGCAAAGTCACATTGAAGTATGAGCCTTGGCACTAAAATAAGATTTCTTCTTTGCAACTTGGGTCACCATGCCTCGAGTCATGGAAACAGCCTCTAGCTTGCTACAATAAGGGTCTGTATGTTGACCCCTCCACAGATCCCTCCTGGTGGGAGCCTCATCCATTGGGCTTCCATCTCTATGTTTATCCTTTTAAACTCAGAATACAACTATGATCAACATGAAGAACAGTAACCTCTCATGATGTAGGACAACCCTAAAGGGGATGCTTAATGTAAGGAAAGAGATGGTTGGGTGGGCAATAAATAGGAAAAAGTGCTAGAGAGAGAGAGAGAGAGAGGCAAGAAACATCCAATTTGCAGAAATATTAATGTAAGCAATAAAGAACAAAGCTACAGTTCAATCACATACCAAGATCATCAAGGAGGAGTGCTTTAACACCCTTCTAGTTGACTTTGGATGTTGAGAGATTGGTTTATGGATCTCTGTTGCAAAATTACTGAGGATAGGAGAGGAGATGAATGTAGGAGATTATCTTAGACTCGCTCCAAGTCCTTTGACTCACATTGGGTGGGGGGATTGTGGCCTTGCACTGCTCACACAACTTATGGGAACTAAGCTATTATTTATTCAAAGACTGATGATCCTATTGCAATGCTTCGCCTCTTTATATAGTCCACAAATACTAGAGGAAAATGAAGTAACAAATAAGGAAAAAAATAAAAATCACATTGAAATGATTGAGTACATTGTATTTGGTCATGTTTTGAGAAGATAGGATTCCGAAATATTCTTGTAAAATAATCTTCCTTCTTTGTGCATGATGTTCTTCCTTTCTTGTAAGATAATGATTCTGTAGAATTATCTTCCTTCTTTGTGCATAATGTTCTTTCTTTCTTGCAAGATGATGATTCTTACAATATTCTCTTATTTATTTTTTTGTTCTACTTTATTGTCAATCTAGAAAATAAGATACTAATTGTGTAGGATGTTGTCACATGATAACCCTCAAATGTCAATTGAACCCGAACAAGAGTTCACCATCTATCCAAAGTGATTTGATTCGACCCTTTTTCTTTCCATGACTTTGAAATATAGCTTGATTTCCATCGTCTCAGGGTACACAAGTATCAAAGAAAATGCAGCATTTGCAGCTTGGATGGTTTTGATGCAATCTCACTTGTGCATCTAGGCTAGATCCACAAGGATCAAAATTAGATCATAGCATGGTTTCGAGTATTTTGGTTGGATCCAAATGGATCGACAAAATTTTTGGTTGTAATTATTTATAAAAGCATGTATAGCATTCATCTATAAACTTCAGAAACCAACATATAATTTCCATGAAATCATGACCTTGAGGAGAAAGAATCATAAGAATATAACATCATTCAAAAGAAATTAAATGATTAATTTTAAATCTGGTGTTTGTTTTTATCTTTTTGGTTGACCAATGATATAATTTTCTTGAAGTGAACCTTCAACTCCTTGAGATTAGCCCTGGATCTGAGACAAATGAAGTTTGGATAGTGAAATTGAGAATATTTGGTGAAGAAGTGGGGAAAGATTGAGTTGAAATTGAAGGGTGAGGAAAGAGCCTAACAGATTCTTTTTTAGATATGTTACTTCCAGTTTTGAACTTTTGTCCCGTCCAGTTTTGAACTTTTGTCCCGTCTGCATATCTGTCCCTTGTTGGATCACTAATAACTGAACTGTATCTCAAGGACCACTAGTAACTGAAGTGCTTAAATTCCTTTTTAGCTTTTAGGATCTCAAGAAAGCTTGTGACTATATGACATATGCATGATACTGCTTTATAGCACACCAAGTACATTCACAAATCTCAACATTATCAAAACATGATGCCATATTTTCATTTTTGAGTTGAATATGGGTTGTGTAGGCAAACATGTTGAACATATGTTGCTCTAATTAGTACTTCAATTGTTGATGGGTACTAACTACATGTTAATCACTCCAGTTAGTAAGTTGATCACTCTACTAAGCATGATAATCATGAAAACTTTAGTGGATGTTGCTGAATGTTACAGTGAGCATATTCATCATGATTATTCTTAATTTCGTGGTTTCCATAGTGGAAGAGGTTGGCATCGTTACTTTATGCCTTATGAGGGCAAACAATGGCCTGCTGGAGGAATGTAATGGTCATGTGAGTAACTTGGTTTCCTTACCATAGCCCTATCAAGCAAATGGCCTTGGTTACATTTAACAAATATATAACAGGCATCTGTGGCAGAGACATATAAGTTGGATTTCTAAGAATTTTAGGGATGCATAGGATATTTGCAATTTTGAATTGTATATAGGATAGAGCAGTTCTCAGGGGTGCGGCAGACGTTTCCTCATATGAGAACTCATTATAATGAAGTGGTCTTGGAGACATGCCTAATTTCATCATTTTATGTGCAGCAAATAATCATCCTCAACACAATATTGAACATTTTCCCTTGGTGGACTTCCTAATTTAGAATGGTTACAACAATGTGTACTATAAAATTATTTACTTGATCCTCAAATATATTAACAAAGGAACAGTTTCATTATATTTTATTTGAAATTTATACATTTAGGTTGGCTTCTGAGTTTTCTTGAATACTGTAAATGAAACTTCTTGATATATATCCTGGAAGATCCATAGATTTGGATAAGTAGCATCATACTCGTGGGACACCTAGCCATCTTATTTTACATGTATCTCTTTTTCTTTTGACTTGGCTACCAACCTTTTTCCCTATTCTTTAGTATGTGACATGTTTGGTGATTATTTGTTGGTTTTGTTGACTATTCTGTTTGTGCAATATATTATAAGAACTTAAGCTAAAATAGTTGTGAAGGTTGATGAGCTTCCAAGGTAAAAATTTTTCGCTCTTCTTGTCTTCTTATTTCAGCTGGCAAAATTATCAACTGACGATATGAAAGCTGTAAATAACTTGATGTACTTGGGACAAATAGATTCCAAAAAGGCATCAGGGGCAGGTTTCTCTCTTAAATTCGATGTTCAGAAGGTAAAGTTCTTGGAGACTAGAAAAAACATGCTACAATTTTTTTTCTGGGTTATTTCTTACAGGAAAACAAGTAAGATTGCTCCAAAGTGTTATTAGTAGTATGTAGTTTCTTTTTTAATTTGTAACTGATTGCTTAAATCTGTACTTTACATCAATCAGAAGAAACAAGCAGCAAGAAAGGAAAAGAATGATGAAGAGGAAACATGGGCACTGTCACGATTTTATCCCGTGATAGAGGTACACTTAGAATCTATAGAGGAAACCAATTTATTCTATTCTGATGTCATATATGGTCAGCATTCATTTGAATTTATTAGATGATTAGCTGTATGCTGTTGTAGTGACAATATCAGCTAGAGAGTTAAAATGTTGAGGTGAAAAGTCCAAGAGTGTGATGATATATAACATAGGAAAATTAAAGAAAGTAGAATGAGGTGTCTTTTATTTTTATTTTTATTTTTGTACAATACTTAACCCTTTTGTGGATGCTTCATTTATGACAAGCTAGTGGACAACTATCTAATCTCAGAGAAAAAATGTTAATTTGCTAACTCTCCATCGAAGGAATTGTTCGTCTATACTTACAAGGAACGAAGCTTCATTTCTTCTATAACTTCTTTCAACTTGGAAAGTGGAAAGTGGAAACCACAATCTTTTTTGTATTACCATTCAAACTTCCATTTGGCATGGTAGTGTTCAGCATAACACACAACATAGTTACCCATATCCTTTGGAATATGACATGATCGATTGAAACATAGCTACGGATGATATAGTTGGAAACAAGATCGATTGAACCGGACTAAAAGGCTTGGGACTAGTCATGTAAATAATTTTAAAATTTAAAATATAGAATATGACAGAAACACCAAAACATTAAAAAAATTAATAATGAAAAATTAAAGTTGCTATATGATGAAAAATACTTCTACTTTCATTATTTATATAAAATAACTTTTAATAAAATGAAAATGACCTGTACAAAATAAATAAAAATTATTGAAATCAATTCATTAAAAGTAAAATAACAGCTATTTCTTAAAAGTTAAATATCAATTATGATGGACAAAAATATTACTGTAGCAACGAGTACTATATTGGATAACATACGTAATACCAGAAGATGCACCACCTAGAAATTTGAATAAAAGTAATGGACTACACTATATACTTGATATATCTGTAATCATTATTAAGGTTAGGGATTAGCTGATACAAAGACAAACAAAGAATAAAAAAAATGATGAAAGTATTCATGGCATTTTAATTATTCATGAATCCCAGGTGATTATTTTGTTTTTTTTTTTATGACACATCTCTAATTATATAAGATGTTCAGGGCTACTCTTTAACCTCTTTTTTTTCTCTAAATATGTATCCTTTATTTTATGAGACATGGACTATAAGTATTATGACAATTGTGACAAATGGCAACTGTGATGGTTGCAACAAATAGCAAACATTATAGTGGTAGCATCTACTTCATTTTATAATCTCAATCATAGGTTTCTTTTTCTTTTTTTCTTTTTCCTCTTTTATTATCTCATATTTTCTCTTCTCCTTCCCCTCCTTCCACTTCTCCCTTCTTTCCTTCTTTTGAGATTGTTGAATCAACTAACATGTGTGAAAACTGGCCAATTCCAATTAAATTTGATCAATTCTAGTCAACTTCAACCTTTATATGCCCAAAATATCTCCCAAAATTAAATTGGTCTTGGAATCTTATTACGGATTGAGCATGTCATGTTGCAATCAGACAATACTGCAAGCTAAGACAATCCACCTTACAAGTATAGCAACAACTACTGCCCTGATAAAAAACTAGTAAAATGGACCGACAAATTGGCCTAAAACAAATCAATTTTTTTTTGAAGTTGTACACTGGAGCATTTCCTATTGTACTGTAAGAATTTCCTTTTCCTTTTTCTTTCAGGAACTAATTGAGAAACTAAGCAAAGGTGAACTATCTAAGGATGAGTATCCATACATAAATGATCCAAGTGCTACTGCTCCTGCTGCATCAAATAATGCATTAGCCCGGGCATCTACAGCTCAGCCTGCCCACTCCATGAGATCCAGAAGGACTGCCACATGGGCTAAGACTCGGAACTCTGATGATGGGTATTCAAGGTATGGATGGAAATGTTTTAGCCTCCAAAATGGTATCTTTGTTTACAAGGAACAAAACAAGTTTATGATTTGAAATATTTCTGAAGTGATTTTATGCTTTATTCTTAAATTTACTTTTTCTTCTTTTAGTTTCTGATCATTCAGCTTCTGCAGTGATTCTATACTGCGAAATGCATCTAGTGATTTCAAAAAAATGGGGCAACGAATTTTTATATTCATTATTGGTGGAGCAACACGATCTGAGGTAAAATTCCACCTTCATATGCATTCTTTGTCATAACTGTCTAAACTTTTTGTCTGCTTTGATCAGTTACGTGTGGCTCACAAGCTTACATTAAAACTGAAAAGGGAAGTTATCCTTGGATCCTCTAGTGTGGATGATCCTCCCATGTTTATTACGGTGAGCTTTTGGTGCTTATGTCTTGTTTATATAGTAAGCTTCAAAAGACATTTTAGCTGTAATTGTTGTTCAAGAAAACACAGTATTTCACTTTTTCGTACTACAGGTAATATCCTTCCCTTTTCTATCTTAACCATACTCCTATATCTTTTCGCCTAGTGGTCAGCTTTCAGATTTTGTCAAAATATACCTATAGTTGGTTTCTGCAATTTAATAGTTGAGAGTTCCTTGTTGACTAGGAATTAATCAGCAATTTTTTTGTCTTTATCGGTAAGGAGTTTTTAGAAAATTAAGGTGTGATTAAATCTACAAAATAGGATTCATATGCTATGATGATCTCTAATATTCCATGTACCAGTACAGGTCTGGTAATCAGAACTGTGAATTGCTATATACTATGATGATCTCTAAAATTCAAAGATTGGTAAGCCAGGTACATAAGCAGCAAGCAAAACACGTACAACAATCTTGGATAGGGTGGATGATCCTGATAACGCTTCAAATTCTATGAATGCATAGAGCACACACTTAATAATGTTGCTTCTGCTTATGTACTTAAGCCTACCAAGTACATTAGTCATGTTATGTAGTTTAAGTTGGATTTCAGAGGATGTATGAGAGTAATCACGGGCTCTTTTAACCTATACATATTTTTCTATGTTTGTGAACTGATTTTGCTATAATAGGCATGCATATTTATCATGGACTATATCTGAATTCACTGTGAAGCACAAGTCTAATATTTTTCATCTACGGCATCAAATGCAGAAACTGAAGATGCTTACCAGACAACAACCTTCACTGGAGAAGCTTCATATCTAGATTTTGCAACTACTGCAGCTTCTTGGTTCCAAATGCAGATGGTCTTTTTTCACATTGTGATCGTAACTCCAACTTCCATGTCTTCTCGTCTTGTCAAAAGCACACTCTCTTCGCTGCCATATCCCATCCAGTGTTTCTGTCGATGTTAGACAGGATGAATATTTCTCTTACCTGCTGCTCAATACAATTTTTGTAATACATTTGACACCACAACAACTGAATAAAAATAAGTACCTTTTTGTCTGAATTTTTCGATGTTCCGTGAGTATTAATTGTTCTAATGTGGCTCCATCACAATGTAGTCTAGTCTCAGTTTGTTCAATATATTCTTGTTTTGGTCACGAATGAGGGTATGTATAGTCATTGTTACACGCCGATTAGTCACACATTAGAAATGGATAAGACTAAGATTGATTTATATGGATTTGATGAGTGAACTACTATTAACTTTAACTTCATTATTTTGATCAGTGGTTTGGGTGAAATGAAGTTGATAGATCAGTTAACCCATCAGACTCGGGTCATGACATTTTATATCAAAGCCGCATCTTGAGTGACATGAGGAGTCCCGGAAATGACATATCTTTCAGAATTACTATTTTAGCCTAAATTAATGTTGCCTTACATTGCCACTTAGATTGAACAGTTGATCAATATTCTCATCCTTTGCAAGAATTTCTCTCTCATGTTAGAAGTAAAACAAAAATTCCAACTCCTAACTTTTTATTTACAAGAACACACGTTTGTTCTTCGTTTTTGTTTTGGTTGGCCCCAACAACTAAGCATCTGTGCCATATTGGACTGGAGACACTCTAACATAGCCAACTTCTAGCCATTGTCAAGAACATGAGGTACTTTGACTCGATTTTGAGAAAGCCCATTGGTTCTATTCGACAAGTAAACTTGTGATCACTGTACCACTAAAAATAAGTGCTTGTTGGTAAAGGGATTAGGTATTCCCCTCGAAGAGACACTCTAGCAATGCAGGAGCAGAGTTAGTTCTCTTGAGCGGGTGCACCGTGTCGTTCTATTATCTGATGCAATCTTATGATGAAACATCGGTATTTTATAGAAGATACTAAAATTAAGAAGAGCCAGATTTATTTATATAAGATAGGAGTTCCTCAAAATTTAGAGGAATTCAACAACCTACTTTAACCTTCCTAAAGGATACTACTCAACAAGAAGCCTTTTGGTGATAATAGCCTCTAATAAGGTATAACACTAACATTAAACTTCCAATGCTTCTAACCATCTGGTTTTTTTCACTTTGTATACAACAAACTTTGTTTTCCTCTTGAATTACTAAATATGGATACCTAAAACTAGGGTTTACTATACCGACACATATTGCCCTATACCAGATGGTATAATTATATGACCCAGTATTGCTCAATACAAGATTTGTATCGATCGATAACGATCAAAATATGATTTTTACCGATCGATACAAGTCGGTAATGATCAAATTTTGATTGTTACTAACCAAGGACTAAGATTGTCTTATTTCAAACAATTAATTTGACTATTTGAACAAAAGAATTTTTAAATCCTTTCCTTTCCTTTTTTTTTTAGCTTATTTTATTTTCTCAATCTCTTCAATTATCTCAAACTCTTTTTCACTCATATATCTTTCTCATTTTTCACATTTTCACTCTCCTAAACTCAACAAAGTTACATTTTATTGATTTGATCAAATTTGAGAGATTGAGTTGAGAGGAGTAAGAGGAAAAATACTCTAATCAAGATGTATGTATTCTTTTTCTATATCTTTATTAATTTATAAGATGATTAAGCCTATTCTATATAGTTAATATTTTAATGTTTAATATATTATTTGATATATTTTTTCATGATAAAATAGTATTAATTAAAGAGTAATTAAAATTCTTTAATATTGTGATTAGTATATTTAATACTAATTTTTTTCAAAATTAAACACTTAGTGGGTCAAATCTTTATATGTCATGTCTATTAAGGTGAATTATATGTTTGTGATAGTACAATAGATGTAATTAGGTTTTAATTAAGATTTTTTAATTATAAATAGTAGATTTAATGATGATTTAATCAAAATTTGATCAGATCAATTCAATGTTTTAATACATATTTATAATGGTGAAAGAGGATTGATTAACTATATTAATACTATAATTAGTTTATTTAATTATGATGATATCAAAATTTGACACATATTGGATTAATTAAATATCTTTGATGCATATTAGAGTATTTGACATATTTATAATGATGAAGAAAAAATAATTAAAGAGTAATTAACTATGTTAATAGTGTAATTAATATATTTAATTATGATTTCATCATAATTTACTTACGTTGGGTCAAATATACATATTTAATAATTTTTAGGATGTTTGATATTTTTATAATGGTAAAATAGAGATAATTATGGTTTATTTAAGTTCTTTTATTACTATAATTAGTGTATGTACTGAAATTTTTTGTGATATTAAGTTAATTCTACATATTTAATGCTGGTTGATTGACAAAGTTGGTTCATTACGTATACTTGCACTTTGTTATTTGATTTAATTTTAGTAAGAACGTGATACTAAGGGAACATGTATATGAGGATGCTTCGGATCATGCTCGACTGAAACTATCATCATTAGTAATGCATTTATTGTGACCATATCAACAAGGGTGGAGGAATCACCCAGATGAAGATATAATTGGCCAATAGATATCCCGATATTGTAAAATGTAAGAAGGTTCTAACGGAGGTCCGTAAATCCTTTTAAGATAAGTTATAATAGGCAAGGGAAGATGCAATGAAAAAGAAGACAAGAGCTGAGGAAGAAAACTATAGGGATAAGCAAGAAAGAGTTGGTTATGATGAATGTGATGGTCGTGGTGATGAAATTGAACATGATATCATAGTTAGTATTTTTGTATCATTGGAGCATCAGTACATCTATGAGGAAGCAATGAGACATCGACAACTTGACTCACAATGAAAGCATGACTATGGTAGTAGGCCTGTGCCACAAGGAATCCAAAGGTCGACTAGCATGAGATAACCAACTGCCCCTCCTAAGTTAAGTTAAATTGGTAGTATGAGGTAAGGTGGAATCCGTGATTTTATGAGAGGACTTGGTAGGACGTCAATACCATATGTTATTGATATTGATCCACGAGTCTATCCTTCACAAACAGCAAAATAGATAGGGATTGACGATGCATATACAAAAGAAAAGAAATGGGATGTTGGAAAGATAATTGTAAAATGGTATAACTTCCATATGATTCAAACAAATATAATCCAAGGTCCATTTTATCAAAGTATGATATCCTCTATTCAAAAATCTAGCATAGGATCAAACCACAACCAAATAGATGCACGGTGTATATTTAGATGAGGAGGCAACAAAACTAAAGGATTGAATCAAATCCTTCAAGAGGGAGTAGGATGAATATGGGGTGACACTGATTTGTGATAGTTGGATATGGTCAACAAGAATGAGTATCATCAATTTTCTTATTTATTGCAATAAACAGATAGTTTTTCATAAGCCAGTTAATGCTTCCGTTAAGATTCAAGATGCAAACGATATTGAAAACCTAATGGAAACCATAGTAGAGGAGATCAAATCATAGTACACTATCTAGATAGTCATCGATAATGAAGCCATATTCAAAAATGCTAATTTACAATTGATGAAAAAGAGGAAAACATTATTTTGGACTCCATGTGTAGCTTATTGCATTGCATGGATCTAATACTGAAGGATATTGTGAGCTACCATCCGTTAGCATAGCTCGAGTATAATTGATCACAAAGTTTATATATAATCTTTAATGTAAAAATATATAAATGGTGAAATACTCGGACCTAGAGTCATTCGATTTGCTATAAATTTTATTGTTTTAAAGTCAATACAACAAAAGAAGTAGGACCTCAAGGCAAGGGTCATCTTACAAGAATGGTCTGATTCTAGGTATTCAATATTGAGCGATGGAAAAAAGATTAAAAAAAAGACTATTCTTTCTTCTAGATTTTAGGAAATTATGAAAAAAATCATAACATGAGTGGAACCACTTTATGTTGTCCTCCGTAAAATCGATATGGACAAGCGCCCCCAATGTCTTATCTTAAATATATGCTAATTACAACAAGAGAGAAAGTCAAGAAAGCATTTAAAGATAATTCTAAGATCGAGCAATACTTATAGATCATCGATCGTAGGACTAAAGTTCATATGGATCAAGATATCCATAATCTAGGTAAATTCATATTTGATATAATTTAATTCATAATATTTTAATATTTAAAAGGTTCTTACTATTGTCTAATTTTTAAATTACTAATGTAATTTAACTCATAATTTTTTAATATTTATCTTGTAGCGTATTATCTAAATTTGGTCATTCAATTTTGGAATAATTTTAGAACGCGATTAGATTTATTGTCGGCACTAAGAAATATTATATATCAACTCTTGTCAAATACTATCGGTGCAATTGATATTATCATAGAGAGTCAATTATTTTGGAAAATAATTGATTCATTTTCCAATATTATACTTATATCGTGTCATATAGATTATAGTGAGAAAAAGTTACACATATATTGATTATAAATTATATTTGATTTTAATTATTTATTATGTTAATAAAGTCCTATTTATATCTTTTTGCAGTCAAGTAGTGGTTACAACTTGAAGGGAATACACCAAATTTAATGAAGGTTGTTATCCGTGTAATTTCGCAGACGACATCTAGTGGTTGTGAATGTAATTGGTCAATGTTTGCATTGATTTACACAAAAGTCCACAATAGACTATTGTATAAACGGTTAGAGAAAATGATATATGTCCACTATAACATGCGGCTAAGGTTGTCATATGGAGTTAGACAAGGAGCTAAAGGAAACAAAGATTGATTTCATCGACCTCCAATTCTATAACAAAGATTCAAAGTCAATGTTAGAGTGGGTTGAAGTAGTAGAGAACCAAGAGGATCCCCTATTTGATAAGGCGGGAGATCCTCAACATCTATGTTTTATCACTGAAGCAATAAAAAGAAAAGGAAGCACATCGCCAGTAGGAGGAATATTCCCCTCAATCATAACGTGGTGGAAGGGGCGGGAGAACATCGAGTTAGACTACTTGAGTAATTAGATACACCCAACCGTCATAGTCGTCTGCCCAGCATGCAAAGGAAAAGGCAAAGGGGAAAACAGTAGCATTAGTCGCACTATTGAAAAAGTTGAGTTGAACAATGAAACACCTTCTCAATCGCATTGAACAACCTGCTTAGTCTAGAGACATGGTAGCGACGTGGACAGTAGTGCCTCAACCAATGATGGTGATCACGCCAAGGAGTCGATGGTCCCATCTACATAATTTGAGAGTGGTGCATGGATCAAAGAACAATATTTTACACATATCATCCAAGATTCGGATCATAGAACTCAAAAGGTATTAGTTAAGTTTATATACGAAAGGGAAAGGTAGTGGATTATTCTGAGTAGATACGACAAAGTCTACACGATGTAAACACAGAGCAAAGCTCATCGTATTCACAATCATCGTATTATGGATAATCTTATGCCAATAATAATACGATGATAGTTGGCCAAACTTTTTTAAGCTGCAGTATGGTGATCAATCTTATGATATAAAATAGCAGATCAGAAAGTAGAAGTTCTGACATTATTCTCTATGCTTCATACTAATATATGCCACAATTGTACTTGCCTCATGAATCAGTATATTATGTTATGAAATCAATTTCATAATTGGGTTCGATAAACAAATCAAATTAATATACAAATTTAGAATGATATGGTAAACCAAGTATATCGATTGATTAATTACTTGATTCATTTGAACCTAAAAGCTTAAGTTGTTTAAAATAAAATTTGATAATTCAAATCATTTCTTTGTACATAATTAATTCAATATTAATGAAAGGATGATCCAAAACATAATAAAATTACTCCTGAAAATCTGAAAAAGATATATATCACTATCCTTTCATAATTTAGATTATTTTCCTAAATTTATATCTATTTTTAACTTTAGAACCCTATTCTAATTTTTTTTATTTTATAAATATTTTTAAAATTATTTTTTAGAATTTTTAATATACCATTAATATATCCCAACATACGATACATCGATATATCTCAATACATACCATACCAACACATATGATCGATACATTGGTAGGGACCAATTCAGCAATCCTTGCCTAAAACTACTGCTTACAGAAGTTTCTTGCTTATTTTTCTCATAATATTGCTAAAAGTATGTTCAACATATTCAATATTAACTTCACTAGTTATAAAACCTTTCGTTTCTGCGATCACGGGTAAAAAAATAGCTGAATTTTTCCTGCAATGTGTCGCAAGTCATATAGAACAGATATAGAGCAAAAACAAAAATTATTACTCGTTGAGGCCTAAAAATCAACAAAAATGAAAGGATGAGACCGTTGTTCGTGCTGATCAAACGAGAGGCACATGTGAGGACCGTTACTTGCTCTCCGATTGCTGCTGATTGCCACCACCACCACATCGGACTTGTACCGACATAAAACTATGAAATCACCACACGATTAAAAAGGAACTTCAACCAATTTGGGCAGCAAACTACACTAATGTTTGAAAAAGACTCTGCTCTTCGAAGACTGACCAAAATGCAGCTTGCATCTGTAAATATAATCACATAATACATTCTTAAAATTCTTTGTCGCAAGTCTTAGATTCAGCAGTCTATATAAGTTGAGCTTTTTTAAGATCTGAAACAACACTCCGATCTTCGCGTCCTCTTTCATTGTACAATACCTGCCATAAACGATGAGTTCAGCCACAGCTTGTGTTAAAAATTAGGCAACAAAAAGTGTTTCTCTAGCTAAATACTACCTTATCAATGATACCATATTCAACTGCTTCACTAGGACTGAAATATTTCGGACGTCTGATATCTTCCTCGATTTGCTCACGAGATTTTCCTATATGCTTCGAGTATAAGCCAACCTGAACATGTTTGACATTACTTTCAATAATAATAATCAGAAGCATAGTTTCAAAAGCTGTCTTGGAAAACCTAGGACACTAAAAATGCTATTTCAGTATGATGTTGCTTCTCATTCATCCTAGTTGTTATCAGTTTTGCAGAAGTCCATCATATGATCCCACCATAATGAAACCCATTCTCATATGAGCAAACAATCCACTATAATGTTATCAGTTAACGGTGTCATATTGATCGCATTCATGTTTGTATGAACCACTATATACATCACCATATTGGTCAGGAAAAGGAGATGTAACAAAGCAAAAAATAAAATAAAAAAACAAGCAGAATACTTTCCTTTGCAATTTTCATAAAAAAGAATGGTTTCTTTTGGACATGTCAAATGCACTTAGAAAAAAGAAAGTCATGCCTGTGGTGACAAGCATAGATCTTGTTGCAGAAATTGGTTGAGGCAATTTGTTGCATGATTATGAATAGAATAAAGGTAGTCATCTTTTTCCATACATGAAAAGCTGTGTTTTAAGAAATTTTTTGTGAGGCCACGAGAAAGTCACTGTTCTAAGCACACTGACCATAATTTTAGAGAAGGGATTTACTTTTTGATCACTGGTGTCACACCGAGCACCAAATGGACTTCAATGGGGAAAAAACGTGAGAGAGCCAGGAAAGGGAGCATGCCTCCCCGGAGGAAAGAAGAATGCAGATAAAGGAGAAGCGGATAAAGTTGAGTAGTCCTCCTAAGAACAAGACAAATCCAAGTTACATTTTCTTTCCATCCCTCTCAGACCTGTTACATCAAACAGAATAGTAAGGCTGGTACTTAAACAGCCTCAAGAGCAATCTGGGTCTAAGATTCAACCTTCACTTAAATGTATCCAAATTGGCATTAGAACCAGTCTAGGCTCGGACCAGTAGACATGCACAATTAGGAATGTTCTTAGGAGAAGCTCACTAAAGGAATCTCCAGGTGAAATATTAGGAAGCAGAACCATCTACCATGATGGATATGCAGTTTCAAATAGTAAAATTGTAACAAGCAAGCACCTGAAGCATTAATTTGGATTATTTTCACATTAAATCCAAGAACAAATTTTCAACTGTATAGGAGTAGATTGACTAAATTGGCTATTATATATTTTTGCAAAAGGACTTCTTACGAACATTGATATATGACTTGTACCACTAAATGGAGTAAGGATGTGAACCCCATCATTTTTAGTATAGCTTTCTAAGAATGTTTTAGTGCTGTTATCATTGAAGTGAAGGCACGGTCAGGCACTAACTTCTCTTGGAGCCTAGAGAGAAGTACAAAGTCAAACATATCCGTTTGAAGTAATGCATTGAATATGAATAACAATGATCCATATTTTCCAAACTGAAGTACTACTAGAATTGAGATGTAATCAATTAAAAAAAAAATGGGTAACTAGTTCAAAGGACGTTAAATACTTTGAAAAGACAAAGGTGGAGAACAAGAAGGAAGCAACAGAGAATCAACACATCAATAATAGAGGAAAAAAGAGAGAGGAGAAGAAGAACACAACAACAGATGGATATGTTAAATCCAAATTGTTCAGTTTTAGCTTCCTTTTCAATGAAGAAAATTCTCCATATATATCAGGTTCTTTTCCTTGACGAAAAATGAAATTTTATACCTCATGGAAACAAATTCAATGTCATTTCTAATCAGGCACTTACTGGCTTCATTGTAATGGCTTAAAGAAGTTTGGTTGAGTAATAACTTAAGACATCTACCAACTCAAGAAGAAAATCTCTAACAAATGCCAAGATGTAAAAAACAAAGATAAATAACAACATATATAAAATGATAAAGCACCTAATACAGTGCATGAGAAATGATAATATCAAGCAATCAACCAAAAACACAATTTTATAAATCTAGGTTTCCAAAGAATAACTTTTAAATGACCTAAACAAACTTATTGCACATCATCTGGAAGATTCTTTAAAATCGGAAATGAATGGTGCTATACAGTTTCATTAGCAAAAGAGCGAACCCATACCAATTCAGCCTTCACATTTCTTATTTCTTTTCTTGCAAGTTCAACATCTGTAGCTTGACCTTGAAATCTTGCAATAGGCTGTTTCGATAGGAGCAAAATTTAGATAATATCAGTAAGAATTTATAGATCTAATCAACAAATAAAGCAAAGAAAGAAAAGGCAACTACTTTGGTCTAAAAAGAAGATATACAATATAAAAGCCAAATATACCACAGTTCACTGAAATGTAGTGACATAAAATTACAGAATGGTGAATTTACCTGCTTTATCATTATTGTTGATGACGGTAGAGCAGCACGGTTTCCTTTAGAACCAGCAGCCAAGAGTAGTGCAGCTTCTCCCCAAGCATTGCCAACACAGAGTGTGAAGATTGGTGGTTTCACATAACTATATTTTGAGGGAAGAAATACATTGAATTATATTAAGCATATTACAACTGATATCATTCTGCCTGATTTGCAAATTTTCATTAATCCCCATATGAACATGAAAAGGACTGCAGTATAATCATGATAATCATAAAGTTATAAAGTAGAGAAGAAACAAGTAGAGGTAACAAAACAATTCTTTCAAAATTTCATTGCAGCAAGAAATTAAATCTTGATCTGTTACCAATTTCATCAACTGGTATATCAGACTATACCGCCTCGTATTCGCAAACAAAAAAATCAACCTATATGCTCTACCCTTGGATGGAGCCGACAGATCCATGCCAGTCCATAACTGGATTTGCATGTCAACAAGACTATGGTGACTTTCAGAAATTTGAACTGCTTTGAGGTAAAAGAATAATTCCGATTTGCAACATTGCTCTCATCAATAAGTTATATTAGTTGTACAGTGATAAGAGTATTACTGGAGCAGTCTTGAATCAATCACAGATATTCAAAGTTCAAACACACATCTACCATGATATTAGGGTCTATCGCCTTTTTAGTTATAAGCCCTTATGTTTCATGAAGTATTAAAGACATCTTCCCTCTTCAAAGAATTTGTAAGAAAAAACAACTATTTAACTCTTGGGTAATATGCACTTAATCACATATAGTCAGCAGACTCAAAAGTAACATGAACAGATAAGTCAACATAGTTCAAATAACATGAGTGAAGGCAGTAACCTCATGACATCGTAAATTGCAAAAGCCTCTGTCTCATAGCCCAATTTCTCCCCACCCTAGAGAATTGACATAAAAATAGAGTAAGTTATAGGAAGATTGTTTTTTATCATAAGTCAGCTTGTATCTTGTGTCACAATCCTAAATGTGGTGCAAAAAAATAAAGCACAGATACCAACTGGAGTCACCCTAGGGAAACACAAAGTCTTGAAAGAAATTCTGCAACAATATGCTTCCATTTTCCACATGCTTCTGCTACATAGCAACTTGTGTTGAGTTAAAAGTGATAGAAATTTTAATCAGTCTTGATAATGGAACATCTTAGCTAAACTGGAAACTTCATTTACACATGTGGCTCAAACAGATAACTGCTGCATATGTTATTACTGATATGGAGATAACATGACTGCAGGTTTTAAAATCCACTGACACACATGTAGCTCAAGCAGATAACTGCAGCATCCATATGTGAATCCAATAATTAAGTTTCACAGGCCATAATATTGGAGTATCAATGTAATCAATGTCATGTATCCCTCAATTATAATGGTTAAATCTAGTATACAGCTAACAAATAAACAAAGAAATACACGTATTACATAACTTTTCTAATATTCAATGTACCAAATACCATGTATCAGAAATGTTATAATGTGTAAAATGTTATCCTCACAAATAAAAAAGGTAAATAAAGATGTAATCATTAAGAGGGGAAAGAACAACTAGCCTTTGTTGTTCCAGTGGAATTTATGTATAGGTAAATCGGCTTTTCTACATCTTCATATTGAAGGTAAAGAAATTCTGCCATCATCAACTCCGTCACTGATGGAACAAGAGACATGCCCAAATATACAATTCGATTTTTGTACAAGTAAGAAGCGAGATCAGGAGGTGGTTGCTCCCAAGCATTTCCTCTCAAGAAAGGAATAACCTGTCGATAAGTAAAAACAAAATGAAGGGTTATGAACATTTCAAAATGATAATTAGTCATCAAACAGCAAAAAGAATACAATCAAATATCAATCGTGGACATTATAGCATTCAAAAGCAAGCGATGATATGACAGCAATATCCAACAGTTTGAAAAAGAAAATAGGAATGCAATACCTGAAAAAAGGACAGCCTAGTGCATGAAGGTAAAGTCAATGCAAGGTGTCAAGGAGATCAGTCTATACAGTCTTACCCTTGCGACAAAGATATCTACTAACTGTTGATGTGATTAAAAAAATCTGCATGATAAAATAATTACTAATACTAAGACCATAGGGAGTGTGTCCAGTGAATTTCACATAACTATAAAACTCCTTAAAGGATCAATCTAAAGCTCTTTTCTTATTGATAATGAATGAACATGCTAAAATAAAGTGGTTAAAGTGGAGAGGGGTGTCGAGGGTTTGGTGTAACAATCGTGTATCCCTTAGACCAAACAAAAAATTTTATATGACTATTATAATTGACTTTGTTTTTCTCCTACAGATATCTCAACATGTGGTTACCCTCTTGGAATTCTTTTGCATTGTGATGTCCATGCTATTACTTCATTCTCAGATAGTTCAGTCACAAAATGCAAATTGACAAAGAAACATTCCGATTCACTCGTTGATAAAGTGGTTGACTTCCAATATAAAATTACAATATCTGAGCTAATGATCTTTTAGAACAAATAATCTCGGTAGCAAACACCAGATTCTGTGGACAGACAGATAAAATCCATTTTTGTTAGAACGTTTCAGATATCGGCTTCGCTTCAAGTTCACCAGATGAAGGGGACCATAACATCACTCAGAACTGGCAAAATAAATCAACATAAAGAAATAAGGAAATTTTTCAACTAAACAAATGCAAAAAAAAAAAAAAACTGAATAAGAAGAGAAACGAAACAATTAGGGAAAAGAAGCAACTTTTCTTCTTCTATTGGTTACCATGGTAACGACACCCCTTGTGGGTCGGCGGCCAGTGGATACGACCGGCAGCTTCAGCGACGGAAGCCTAATCTTAAGCCCATTGAAGTCGCCGTGAACGCTACCGCAGACAAAAGGAGAGGAAACGAGGCTGCTGCCGAGGGAACAAGACCTCGAGGAGGAGGCCACCGGGGGCCGGCCGAAAGCCGCTCTCTTCGGTGCCCACCTGCCGCTGCCCTGCGATCTGGGAGAGATGGAGAGCATTTGGGGAGAGTCGGCGGAGACCAATCGTTGCGAGGACAAGGCGACTTCCATGGCCCCTATCTTGTTCTCTCCCTGCAGGGGACGGATAAAGGGCAGAAGCGAGGAGCGTGGGCCTCTTCTTTCTCGTGGGCCTCTTCTTTCGCGTGGGCTCATCGCTGGCCCATTGGATACCCAATCTTAAAGTTTGGCGACCTAATGACTAATGACAAAATTGCGAACACAAACTATATATAATTACGTGTTTGATATTTTGCTTTGTAGAAATCAACATTTGGGCGTCGCGTGCGGCGGAGGAAACGAGGGCGAGCGTCCGTCCGTGGCGAAAGCCGACAGCCAATTCGCCCAACCCCTCAAAGTTTAATCGTGCTTCCCCCTCGTCCCTCGTCCCTCGTCCCTCTAGAGTTCCGATGGCCGACGAGGACGTCTCGGGGAGCCACACCGACGGCTCCTCCATCACTTCGAGCTCCGATGGCGATCACGAGGATCCGATGGAGCTAAAGCCAATGACCGCAGTGGTACCTTCTTCTCTTACGATAAGTTATCATGTAATTGGAATGCAGTCTTCCCAGGTCATAGTATCCAGGAAACCTGTTTCCCACTCGACTCCACCGTAAGACGAATCAGTTCTATTCTCTCAACTTATATCAGGACTCTGTCAATTATTAGAGAATCCATAGTTGACATTTACACCAAATTCATGCCTTTATACATATATATAATTGCTCCAACTATTGATTGATGAAGGTGAAATAAATCATCACAGGAGAAGTAGCTATAGTTTTCAGCTTCTTTCTTGTGGGTTGTTTCTCAAATTGCTTCTCCCAACCTGGTAACAGTGGTCTGTAATATATTACTAAAGGACGAGAGAAGGGAGGAGATTGCTGAAAACACCTGGATCAGTTCTTCAATATGCTCATTTATGTTGATGGTGATTTATACAGTCATTCATATTGACAACACTCATCCTGAGTGTAAATCTGTAAATTCACTGTTTCACTCGACAGAAGTGACATGATGGATCGCTTAAACAAGCTGTTCTACACCTGCCTGTTAGTTCAATTTAATATGAGTTCACCTCTTATAAGGTACTAGAGCAGAGTTGTTGGACCATGATTGTGGCACTAACTCCTTATCTAATTATTTATAGGGTGTAAAGCGTTTATGTTCAGAGCTCCTTGCGATAAAGAAGGCTTCGGATGAGGACTTGAATAGAAATGTCTACTCATGTTATTCAGCCTTTGTTAGGTAAATGTCCCTGCTTAATTAATTCATGGATCAATTGGTTTATCATGTTTTGTTTAAGTATTTTCTCATGTGCTCCGACTTCGTAGGAACAAAATTTGGTTGGCTTCTGGCATTCAAAAATTGTCCAATTTATATTTTTATAATAAACCTAACAAAAGTTTTCAGTTCTAATGTAGTTTGCTGCTTGTAGTACTAGTTAAGGTATGTCTAGCATTTACCCAATAGAAAAATTAGAGAACTTTTCTTCTTGAATGTTGGATTTGAGGAATTAATTCATGCTCGAAGTTGTCCTAACATTTTGCTTTTGATGTTCATATGGAAGAATCTGACCTCAAAAAGAAAGAGGATGTAGCCATCTTGTCCTAATTCTGAATGAAAAATAAAGGGCATTCCAATATATGAATCCAATCACATTCAGGTGGACTCCCAATGATTTGGTAGAAGAAAAGTGGGGTGTGAGCCCATTGATTTGCCACCTCGCAATTTTCATAGCAATCTTTATCTACTTTGACCATTGTAATTAGCTTTCGATGAACATTGGCTTAATTGTAAGAGGTGATAACACTTGATGGTTTCTGAATTTTATGGAGGGATCAATAGTTTCTTTCAGCCCATATGGTAGATTGTTGCTATCAAGAAGAGGATTCTAATCACATCCAATATGTTCTGATGTTGAGAGACCATCCAAGTTGAGTATATGAAATTTGGCATTTAAGTAGTTGAGGTGATAACACTTGATGGTTTCTGAATTTTATGGAGGGATCAACAGTTTCTTTCAGTCCATGTGGTAGATTGTTGCTATCAAGAAGAGGATTCTAATCACAACCAATATGTTCTGATGTTGAGAGACCATCAAAGTTGAGTATATGAAATTTGACATTTAAGTAAGTAGTTGAGGTGATAACACTTGATGGTTTCTGAATTTTATGGAGGGATCAACAGTTTCTTTCAGCCCATGTGGTAGATTGTTGCTATCAAGAAAAGGATTCTAATCACAACCAGCATGTTCTGATGTTGAGAGACCATTCAAATTGAGTATATGAAATTTGGCATTTAAAGTAGTTACACACTCCAAATTTTAGTCGAATTGTATTAAAAGAATAGGTTTTGGATAATCTCTTCTTGAGAGTAACAAAGAAATCGTACATTATTATTAATGGTTTCCTGATGTAAAATTTATGAAGTGTGGACAATTTGTCAATAAACAAAGTGGAATCTAATTTTAGATAAATGTTCATTTCCTTTCTGGTACTCAACAATTTCAGATAAATGGTGTGGCTGCATCTAATTAACAGGTAAAATTTGATATGTTGTTTTTCCTGGAAGCTGAGGTTCCTGCTCTCCTGCAGGATACTTGAAGAAGTACCACGAGTGAAGTGTGATCTTGAGGAGCTGAAACAACATGTTTTAAACCAAAGAATGCTCGTTCAAGATCTTATCAACAGTCTCTATCTGGAGAAACCATCATCCAATAATTCAACAGAAACCAAAGCGCAAGGCATAGAAGATCTTGATCTGCATTCTGATGGAGAGCTTGGATCCGACCTTTGTGATGCTTTGGACACATTGGACATTTCTCTCTACTCAAGTAAATAATGCTATTGAGTCTTCTACAGATGATGAGCTAAACTTTACAACAGATGCAAACGGAAGAACATTCCTCACCGATGAGTATGTCATACTTTTGTGCAATATCAGATTGGCGTGCCAGCATAGCTAAGCGGTTCCATTCTTGATCGAGCACCCAAGAGTGGCTCAGCCAAAATTACAGATGGTACTATTTGGAGTTTGTAGGCTCCTAAAAGAAGTAATGTTCCAAAAAGCGAAGTTTGTCTTCTCAGTTATTTTCTGTAGCAACAAAAATGTGTTACTATTTTATAAGATGAAGCACAGTAATGCACCACTCAGAAGCAGTGGAAAAACAATTGGCACATTACAAATTACTGGAAAATAGTGGAAGTTTTGATGATGGGTATCTGTGCATGTGTGTTTAACATCTTCCTTGTGAATGATCATGTGGTTTGAAGTGCCCAAGTAAATTACACTACCATTAAATGCAGAACAATACCTCAGAAGACTGGTTCCACTTTGAGATACAACAAGCCCTTTGAACACCTCTTGTAAATGGGTGGACAGTAGCAGATGTTTCTCCACAATCAAAACATCATTATTTAAATTAAGAGTAGATGTAGGTCTTAATTCTAAGAATTAAAGAGTCACTGAGAAAGAACATTGCCAAGAAGTCATATGTGGGAAACCTGAAGAGATTCCACGTCAAAATCATGAGAGAACTGATGGAGAAGAGCTGGAAGTCGGAAAAATCAAGGCAGTGCCTGTAGATCATCTTGCTTCAAATCTAGTGGAAGAAAAATAAAGCTTGTTGGTCAAATGGAAGACCACCGAAGCTGCATTCTTCCGATACTGGCTGAAGTCTATATGTGGGTAACAAATGGAAATTTGCCGCTGACCTTTCTCCTCCCTATTACATCTTCTCTGCACTGGATATTTTCTTCTCTCTTTCCTCTACTATTCCGTATTGTTCTAAATTTCCTTTATGCATTATTCCTCCTCCTTTCACATTATGTATTAACCATAGGGGTGATCATGATTCCCAAACCACAATTTCAGTAAAATTGGAAATCGGTATCAGGTGGATCGAATCAAAATCATCGATTCATTTTCGATTTTGATTCGATCTATCGGATTCGATTAACAAAAAACTAAATTATTTTATCAGAACCCATATCATCATTTTTAGAACTAAAAGTACTTATCATTACACCATACCAACTATTTATTTTTTTATATATATTTAAATGGTTTAAAACAATCAATCTCAATTCTGATTTTAATTTCTAGAAACCAAAACCATAATTATGATTCTGATTTGGTTTAGAATTATTAAACCATTGATCCGATTTTATTATAATTTCGAATCAGTTTCTAGAAACCAAACCATACTTGTTTCTTCTGATTCTTGAGGCTATCCCTCATATATTTGCTGACTAAACCGAATTAAAATCATCCACTTATATATTTCCTGACTATAATATTTTACATTTTGACACACTTAAATTTGTTTCTTATGTTTTCTTTTTATTTTGGGAAAGCCTTACTTTTTCTAGCTCTTGTTTGAATAAGCTTCCTATTTTCCAATTACCTGTAAAAAAGCTCCACCTTTTAAAGGACTCCTTTTTTTTTTTTTCTTTTTGGTTAACATTTGATAGCAAGGTCTATCGTACCGGATCGTACCGCTTGGTACAGGCGGTACGTACCAGTCCAACAGACCAACGATACGCGGACAGGTGCTACAGTGCTCGATACACCTGAGTGTACCGCTCAGTACACTGGGTGAACCGAACAGTATACCGTACCGTATCGGTATCGAGCCCGGATCGAAATGTCTATACGGTACGGTATGACAGACCTTGTTTGAAAGTCAATAATATATATATATTTTTTTAACCTAAATAATTCGAATCAGTTTTTCAGTCAAATCTACTGATTATCATATCGAATCGGTTATAGTTTTCTTAATAAAAGTATAGTATTTTGATCCAATAATCAAAACGATAATAATTGGATAATGTCTCACCCTATTTTATTATCATTCTTACAATGATAATATTACAATATATATATATATATATATACTGAATTAAGTAATTTTGGTTTGTAAAAGAAAAAATCAAACCAGTCAAAGAATGGGAGAAAGAAAAGTATTTATTATTTACGAATAATTACTGAATTGAATTCCCTTGTCAAAAACAATGAAGGAAGAGACAACAATATGCCGCGAGCAAATGGATCGCTCATTGTGTTACCGTTATTAGAAATGAGGAGATCAGTTAACATCCGTTATTACAAATCAAAGAATCAGTCAAAATTATTTTCTTGATTCGTTGCATTGGTCAAACGATTTTGCTCGTCTTCCTCAGCGGCCTTTTCCCTCCTTCATGGACTTCATCACGATGTTCGCAGTCCTCGACACCAGCTCCGACCAGTTCCTGATAACCATCAAAGAATCCAAACAATTAAGCGGAGGAAGGAATGATGGGAGTCCACAGAGGAAGAGAACTCGAGGGCCTTACCCTGTCTTGGAGTCGAAGGTCAGCCCCACCGTGTACTTGGCCTCCTGAAGCGCCTTGCTGTACCTCTTCAGGTTCTCCGGCGAATGCGACTCGGCGTCCAACACCGAGAGTTGGGAGGGCTTCACGTCGCAGAAGACGGGAATCAGCTTCTTCTTGGCCTCCACCATCATCGCCAGCTCATGGAGACAGAAGAAGGAGTCGCAGTACCTGGGCGAGAAGATAACGACGCCGACCTTGCACTGCAGGATGCCGGCATCGATGCACTCGTACAGCTTGTCCCCCGGCTCCATCGTCCGGTTATCCAGGAACGGGCGGACGTTGTGATGGACGAGGCGGTCGTAGAGCAGCCCAGCCAACGTCATCTTGGTGTCGGTACCCCTGTGGCTTATGAACACGTCGTAGGAGCGGGCGACGTCGACCCTGTCCGCCACACTCCCTTTCCTCGTGGCCGCCGCAGCGGCCTGCTCCTTGTATGCCGTCACCACCCTCGAGACGAGACGAGTGGGAAGAACTCTGCGCACGGACGCCATGTGGTTATCTACAGAACGATTGTATACTAGGGGATGTCGGAGGAATATGGGATAGGGAGTGCACCCTCTCTCTTTATATACCGGCGATGGAAAGAAGTAGTTTGAATGTACTACGTCAAGGTTTGATTTTGATTTCCAAGACATGGGAATGACGGGAGATAAAAATTTCATCCGAAGAGACTATTTCAAAGGAGCAGAAGAGGAGGGGGAGGGAAGAGGAGAGAAGAGACGGGGGAGGGGAGACGACCACATCGAGACTGTTCTGTTGAATGTTGATTCCTGGCTTATCTTACGCAGCTATAAACGAAGGTGATCAGCGATCCGGTTCGTTTCCCCCTTCAAAGACGCGGCGCGAGTTTCATCACGTGCAGTACGATTTGTAAAGCGATCAGACGACGGACGGACCACGTGGACGAACACTAACGTTTACACACGGAGGATTTGCTTGCGGGAGGCGTCTGGGGAGAATCCTCGGAAATGTCAATGTTCGCTTGAAAGTTGACACGAACTTTCAATTGTACCTGCGGAATTGAAGACCGATTGGACATGCGACTGAGTCAGATTGGATGAAACCCGAGGAGGACGACAAGAAGGAGAACAAGATTATACTGCACCATCTATCTATCAATCTATCTATCTATCTATCTATCACATCACAATCTTGTCACTTCCAGATGTGGTCGGACAAATCGCAAACTCCTAACCCAAGTTTATTTTTACTTCCGATGTCGGCCTGTGAATAGTATGAAAAGCTACAGATTATGATGTGAAAAATCCTCATCGATTTTACGTAAGCAATCTTTGGAAAATCTAAAACGTGAAAGATGTAGGTTGTAATGCATCGATCAATTACGAAATTTTGATTTGTCTCAAATCCAATCGGTTCATCGAACTTCACATCAACATTTGCAACATATTCATGTGTATATAATAATATATATTAAGCATACAAAGCTTTCATTCGTATGAGATGTGAGATGAGGAGAAGATCAAAAAAAAAAACATGATGACTTAACCCAGATCGAGCAGTGCCAGAATACTCCGTACTTGATTGATGAATAACATGCAAGTAGTAACATTGTTCTCAGTGAGCTGCTGCTATTGGCATTAAGACTGAGTAAGTAACCCTTGCAGTAATGGAAAACAGAAGAATGGCCGGAGGAGGAGGAGCAATCTTACTAATAACAGCTGCTGCTATGACATTAACAGTACTTTTTAACCCAGTTTTGATGTTCTTTATTCTCGTTACGGCTGATAACATGAGATTGCTCCTCCGTAAGGGGAGATTGCAAATAAATGACTAGTCGCCTTTGACGAGCTGACCAGTATCCATTTGTTTGGTCAGCATGTGTGATGAAGATAGGAGCAAATGTGTATGACTATCATATTTGTAATGTGTATGAACGTAAGTTTTAAGTTTTCAAGAAGGAAAGAATTTATTATGAAAGAGATATATCATTCATGATATAATTAAATAAACTTTTAAGTTAGTGTGTGGGATAAAGACGGGAGAAAAGCTACTTGATGAATATAAATTATAAATGATTGAAGAATTTATTGTGAAAGGAACGTGTTAAAGGTATGAAAACTGATAAAGAGTTAGTGGCATGCATATGATCAGACTACTGCACTTCGATGTTACTTGACCGAGAAAAATATAAATATATCATTTGTGATGTCGAGGGTATTGCTTCATCGTATATTATAGAGTGAGAAGTTGTGGAAGGGGTGAGGTGCTGATAAACTAGATAATAAGGGAGTACATGTCCAAAAAGACCTACCAGTTAATATTGTGAGAGGTGTACTTGTGAGAGTTTGAGGTATACTCGTATGAACTCGGTGATTAATTATTATTATAATGGCTCACATCGCTAAAGAAGCAAGATTTTAGAATGAAAAAGTTACTTAACAAAAAATAATATGACGCAGAGATCTTTTGACTTTTAAAATCATAATATTAAATAATATTATATTTAAGATAGTACCCAAGCGTTGGATCTTTGTGTTAACATATATGAAGCATAGAAACATAGCTAGGGATAATATAAATAATTAAATATTTTGAGTTTTTAAATATTTGAGATTTTATGAAATAATTTTTTAAATAGTGACTAGTGTTGTAGGAGATATCTTGTTTAATTTTTTATTGAAGTTTTTATTATTTTGATTATCCATTCTTTTGGATTTTTGATTGAATTAGACTATAATAGTTGATTTTATTTTCCTCTCTTCTCTTTTTAGATATGTTTTATGATCAATCAATTTATCATATAATTCTTTAAATTACATTAGTAAGTCATGTGCTTAAATTACTATCATTGGTTTCTTATGTTCACCTCGTTGGTCATTAAAAGTATAAACAATGACTTCATCATCACTTAGAGGATGACCTATTAAACTCAAATAATTTATAATAGATTTTAAATTTTACATATAATTATTAATAATATTTTTTTTTGTATTGTTTTCATCAGAATAGATAAAAGACTTAACATACAAGTGCAAGAGTGATTGACAATGGTGACTTATAACTCAAACCATACTTCTATTGTAATACTGCATAAAGAGATTAATAGCACTATAGAGCCAACAATTGAGGTTTGAATGAATTATAGAATAAGATAATATTATCATAGCCATAATTTGTGATCAGGATTTGCTATTTGGATGGGGTTCATTTGTTATTTGAATATTTTCTAGTGGATAACTAAGAGAGATATCAACGTAGCCTAATAAATTAAATTCAAAGAGAAGATTAATGAATTATACTTGCTAAGATGTATAATTGTCATCTTTCCATAGCTTAGAATGAGATTAGAGTTTCTGCATATAAGTCCTGTAAGTTAAGATAAACTATTGTTTTATGATGAAACTATAATTAAAGCGTTAGATATGAAGGAGGAAGATATGTTAAGAAGATATCATGAACTAATAGAGAAATCCATAACCAATTGATAATCTGATTTGGAAGCATAGATGATGGAGATCTAATCTATTAAAGAAGATCAAATCTAGGAAGGTGTACAAGGGAGGATCTGCTTTGATAGAAGAGATCATATACCAAAAGTGCATAAGGATCTAATATCAGATGTGTAGAAGAGGGCGATCTCTTCGTTTATCTTCTAAGTCCTCTCAATCGTGAGTATTGATGGCACAATCGAGAGGATGATAAAAGGTAGTGGACTATTATTGAGAGATCGACCATGGATCCGAGGCGCTAGTAAGTCTGATGATTAATGAGAAAGGGACGAGAATGTCAATAAAGATGCTATATAGTAGGCACCAGTGTAGGAGCAGAGAGAACATTCATCAAGCAAAATTAAATAGCAACAAAGGGTCACTAAAGAAACAAGTCGATCGCCAGAGAAGGTTAATTACAAGATCAGTAGAGAAGAGTCATGTATCTTCATCACAACATAGCAATAGAGTTGTAAAGCTACAAATTATGTATTCAAATTTATGATTGATCCTGGATTGATTAACGATTAAAACATATAAAGAATAAAAAAATTGATATTTTATAATTATTTTTATCATAATCTGCCATCGATAGATGCAGCAGCCGGTGAGGTCCCACTAACATCAAAACATAATGCAGCTATAGAACTCTGATACGCCCTAAATTGAACTATGACTAATTCCAAAACAATATCATATCTTATTATTTTAAAGCTATATATTTAAAAATAAAATAAAAAATATTATAGAATACAGTAATGCCTACCTCTGAAACTCGAGAAACCGTAACAAGTAAAGGACAGCAGCTAACAAAGAGAACAGCTGAAGAGAAGTCCAAGGCATTCTCATATTGATGGCTCCGTAGGGAATAAAAGTTCATACAAATAGACAAAAGAATTTCCACTTCCTGTCTCTGACCAGTCTCTTACTTTTTCTTTTCCACCACCATCAACATCACCATCACCACCTTCACATCTAGAAGCCTATCTGCTAGACTTTTTTTTTTTTTTTATGCAATTGGTTTTGTTTTCCTTTTTTTCTTATACTTGGAGAAAAAGAAAAGGAACAATAATACCAATTCCTGTCCTATAAGACAACAAAAAGAACTCACCTTCTCCTTCTTTCAAATCCTGCCCAAAACACCTATGAAATATTTAACTTCGTTATATTTAACTTGAGATGAAGCAAGCTAATATTTCACTTAATAATTATTTGAAACTGTATTTAGAATGATCAATTATAAATAATTTCTCGTAATTAGTTACAGTATTTCGATCCTTATATTTTTAAAATTTATATTGAGATATGTACAGTTACTAAAATGAAATATTTAACTTCATTTTTTCTCATGCCGTCGAGTTTATTAACAAAAATATCATATTTGTTAAGAGTAATAAATCAAAGTAAGATAAAGTCAACATGTACGGAGTGGTAAGCCCTATAATATTTCTGTCAACAAAATAGGAGAAATTAGATTAAATATTTTTCTTTCATAAATATAGGGATCCAGTATAACTTTTAAAAATATAAGAATCAAAATACTAAAAATAACTAATTATAAGAGATAATTTATAATTAATTCTGAAGTTAAGGAGCATCAACAGCTTCACTATTCTGCTTAATAGCATGATAAGAGGGAGAAAAAGTATTAAAAAATAATTTCTATATAGATAGATAGATAGATAGATAAATAGGAATATCAACTTCATCTAATAATAATTTCTATCATGTTATTGTTACAATATTTTCCTTTTAATACATGTGATGTTATAAGAGGATATTTATCTTTTTCATAAATATCTTCTAAAATAGTTCATGTTTGTATATGGTGTTTATTGTTTAGAAAATCCTTCACAAGGAAATTATTCAAGTTCTTTTTTTTCTTTTTTTAACTCAAATTACAAGGTTATTTGCTAATATTTTTTTTAAAAAAATATTAAATCAAAATATTTTCTATCTATAAAACTGTAATTCATTTGTCCATCATGTAATTTATTATATTATGATTAATATATATTAAATTTGATACCGATTCAATATAAAAGCTTGAGGTTTTTAAGTTATGAGTGAAATCCAATATATATATATAGTAAGATCATAACATTAATGATTCAAATATCTTAAAGAAAATTTCAAGATAAGATTGAAACAAACATCAAAATATGCTCCCTATGCTTATGAAATGTTTACACCATTATTACGTTTTGAAATATTTCATATACCATTGATGTGTTTCGAAATATTCTATTTATCATTCATATGCTTCGAAATATTTCATATGTCATTGATAAGCTTCGAAAAGTTTCATTTTTGTTATTGATATGCTTCGAAATATTTCATTTGTTATTGATATACTTTGAAATGTTTCATACACTCATTGATATAATTAATTCATAGTGAGGGAAAGAAAATTTATCCATTAGATAATTTTTGATGAAACATTTTTCAACAAAATAAAAGACTGGAGTTGGTAAGATAAGCCAACTTAAAGCCCAAAAGAGCCGAGAGATGTATCCCTGCTTGTATCTAAGCAGCTTGTAAGCTGATCCAGTGGAAGCCATGTGAACCTCCAAACCATTCAAGCCATGACATTGGTTGACTATGGGACCAAACTATCCATCAATAACTGATTTCTCCCAATTCCATTCAAGGATTAAGTGTGCAATTATGAAGCATCATTGCCCACACAAAAGTAGACTCTACTTATGAGGAGAGCATAAGTTGAAGTCAAAGCTTGAATCATTTGTGCTCCACTCAACAAACTTACTAAACACAGTTATCTCTCATGTATGTGTCTCACAGTCAACTAATGCTAACTCTCAAGTGGTATTGCCTTTCCCACTTCTTTCCTTCACTCCTCCTTTGGCTTATTTATATACGGAAGGAAAGAGAGAGGAAGACGGTATTCCCCCTTTTCCCATTGCCGCTGATTCTTCTTTCTCGCCTCTTCATTCCTCCGGACCTTCGACGACAGATGCAGCTTTGGGCTCCGAATGGGGAACTGCCTGACCGCAATTGCCGCCGCCGCAGCTGCCACCCCAGCGAGGACTCTCCCTCGTACTCGTAGTAGTAGAAGAGAAAGCAGTCAGGCGAGAAGGATCGACGATGGAGGAGCAGGAAGGAGGAGAGATGCGGTGATGCGGGAGGATGCGTTGCATGTGTTGCCCGGCCGGATCTTCTCGAACGAGGGCAGGAGCAGCGTCGCCTCCATCTACACGCAACAGGGCTGCAAGGGCATCAACCAGGACGCCATGATCCTGTGGGAGGTAAGCCAAAGCAAAATTCGAATCGCATCTTGTTATCACCGATCAATAACGCTTCCGCCCATCGTTATCTCATCACGGGTTTGGTTGGTTTGGGCTTGATTTATGTGTATGTCTTCGATCCAGGACTTCGGTGGTCAAGGCGTCGTCCTCTGCGGTGTGTTCGACGGCCACGGCCCCCACGGCCACTTGGTGGCCCGCAAGGTCCGGGACGCCCTCCCCCTCAAGCTCCTCTCTCTTCTCCCCTTTCCTGGCGGTGGCCGCAGCCTTATGGACCGGTCCTGTTTCTGTTTCGGGAGGAGAGACGGCGTCCCGGTACTAGATCCCGCCTCCTCCGTGGAGGAGCCATCCCTGTCTGTTTGGAGGGAGGCCTTCGTGAGGTCGTCCAAGGCCATGGACAAGGAGCTCCGTTCCCATCCGTCACTCGATTGTTTCTGCAGTGGCAGCACCGCCGTGATCTTGCTCAAGCTGGTCTGCTCTTCGTCCACCGATCTATTGTCATCCATTATCTCACGCCGCACACAATCTTATTTTCTTTCTTCTGATCCCTCACACTGTGTTCTGTTTCTGCTCACAAGCTCAGGGTTTTAATCTTTTCATTGCAAACATCGGTGATTCCCGCGCTGTCTTGGGGTGCACCGACGACAATAATACTTCCATGCTTCCAGTGCAGTTGACGGTCGATCTAAAGCCTGATCTTCCAAGTATGCAGTCATTCTAGCGTCCAACTTGTTTAATTTTAGGGTCAATGCTGTATAAACTGTTGACTGGATTTGCTGCAGAAGAAGCTGAACGAATCAAGAGGTGTAGGGGGAGGGTATTTGCTCTGCAGGATGAGCCAGAGGTGTCAAGGGTGTGGCTGCCTTACGATGATGCTCCTGGGCTGGCGATGGCTAGAGCTTTTGGTGACTTCTGTTTGAAGGATTATGGGGTAATCTCTGTGCCGGAATTCTTCCATTGGAACCTGACAGAGAAGGACCAGTTTGTCGTACTTGCATCTGATGGTGTAAGTGGTCTATAACTTCCAGCTGCTAAAAATTACTGGGCCTTGCAATTCATAATTATCTTGTTACACTCTTTGTAAATTACCATGTTTTTGACAATGCACAATGGTTGTCAGGCCATCTTAGGTGATATGTGAGCAAACAGTATCCAACCGAATAAGTTGGAACTTAAATTTGTCAATTTCCAATAAGTATATTCAGTATTTGAAGCCATGAATTGTATATATTAACTGTTCTTTTTTTTTAATATACTGGTTTCGCAACAACCCAATGCTAAACCAGAATTATTCCTTTTATTTGTATATCATCCCTAAATTCAACTTTTAAACAGACTCAAAAACTTCCTGATAACTTAATGAATATATCAAAAATTTCTTTTGATATTATCCCTCATAGTTGCTGCTCAGCCAAAGAACAATGCTAAAATAAATGTTTAGTTCCTTTATTTTCATGATTCACTGTAACTTTTGTGCTTAAGAACAGTAGACTTTTTTATTGTCAAGTTTAATTTGTTTCTGTTGGTCACTGAGTTGTCTATGAATGATATAACTATCATATTGGAAACACTGTGGTGCTATGAAACCTGGCATTAATAATGATGGTCTTAAGAACTAGCATATCTAATTGTGATTGTATTCTAGCCCTGACAGTTGATTCAGCATAGGACTTATGCTAAAAATATGTGGCTTTTGCTTCACCAATGTTTCCTTTTTCATTGCTAGTGTGACAACAAAGAAACTCAATAAATGAGTATATGGATTGGGTTGCCTATCTCTGTGGCTACATAAATTGTTTTGTACCTGGATTTTTGGTTTAAATAAATTTGGAACTTCACAAAACAATAGTGCCAACTCCAGAAAATACAACAAGCCCAAGAACTTTACTTTTTTACTAATATCCATAGAAGCCAGCATCACTATGCAATAAAATAGTATCCTTCTTTGTTGTTAGTTTTCAGATTTTGATTTTGCCCCATAGTGAATGTTTGATTTAATTTTGTGAATAGTTCATGATTCTACTTCTCATGAAATTCCATTTGATAATTCTAAGTTACATAGAGATTAATTCTTCATGTTGCATAGAATTATGAGTTGATGCCAAAACATCCAGAAGGAACTAGGTTAATGCATCCCTCACTCTGGATACAAGTAGGAAATGGCCTAGATGATCAATAGCCTCTGTTACAATGATTTAAAAAGCGCTAGGCGCCAAAAGGCGTCAAGGTCCAAAAACGCCCAAGGCGCTAGGCGCTCGCTCGAGCAAAGCGAGGCGCTAAAATATAAAAATATATAATATAATTAATAAATATAATTATTTAAAATTTTAAATAAAAATATGCTATTAAATTAAGAAAATCTATTAACAGTATTAAAAATTAATCATTTCAAATAAACTTTAATATTAACAGTATACTGTATACTGAGCCTGCTGACTGAGAAACGAGGAAGCAGCGGCGAGTGGCAACAGCGACAGTGGCAGTGGCGAGCGGCGAGTAACGGTAGCGGCAGCGAAAAAGGGAGCGGGAGCGACAAGCAGCGGGAGGCGCGAGTGGCGACAGCAACAGCGTTTGCAAGTAGCGGCAGCGGGAGCAGGAGCGGCGAGCAGCGGGAGGCACGAGCGGCGACAGAGGCAGCGTTTGCGAGCAACGACAGTGACGAGCAGCGAGATTGGGATCGAGATCGGGATCGGGATCGGGATTGAGAGTGGCAGCGGCAGCGGGTTAGGGTTGGGTAAGGGTTATATCGGTTTAGTTGGTTCAATTGAACCAACTAACCAACCGAACCAGGACCGAACCAGACCTAAAATCCTAGTTCGGTCGCCTTGGTTTACCCAGGCGCTCGCCCGAAGCACCCAGCGCCTGGGCTCGGGCAAGCGCCCAGGCGACGCCTATTTGAAGCGCGCCGCCTGGGAGATTAGTGAGGCGCTTGGGCCTCGCCTCGCCTCGCCCGAGCGCCTAGGCGAGCGCCTTTTTCAATCATTGCTCTGTTATTGGTTAAGAATTTGCATGTTACTTGTATATGTTTAGAGCAACACCTATGCCTTCATGAAACAACACTGAGATATTCTAAACATTTGCATGATATGGTTGGAAAATTTTGAAATAATGTACTGTATGATTTCAGTTGGGTACTAATTGGCTTCATTCAGAGATCAATATTTTAAATGCTAACATGGTTTCTGATAGTTTTACTAAGACGGAAGGGAAAGCCTTCATTCTTAAGATTTTAAGACAAAATAGGTGTCCGTCATTGAGAGACAGTCTAAAAGAAACTCCAGGCATGTTTCAGACACTCACAGTTGGGTTCTTTCTGGACAGTTTTAAAATGTCTTAAAAGGTATTGATCTTGTAAAAGTACTTAATATACTACTGTTCTCACCCTAGGTAACATTAGTATTGCAACATAACTTATTCCAACATAATAACAAAGCTTAGATAACATCTTTCTTTATGGTTGCTTCAATCATGGCAGCAAGAAAAGTGATTCTCTGCCCAGTGCCCACTGCATTTGTTGGCGCTGAACCATCCAAGTTTCTTGCATAGTATCTGGTATTTCATGGAACAGTATAGATTGTTGGTTGCCACCATTTTTTTTAACCCAACCATTTCAAAGAGTGCCATATAATTGAAAATAATAATATCGATCTATTTTCTAGCTAAATTTAAAGGATAATTGCATACAAAGAGATTAGGAGGCATTATATGTAAATTTGTGAGACATGATGCACTTAATGGTACTTTTATCCAAGGTTTGACTTATCAGTCCGAGCAGGTGTGCCAGATGGCCAATGGCGTGGCACATGATGCTTCGTACCAGTGTACCAACATACGTTACATTGGTGCGAACCGGTGTTTTGACTAGGAAGAAAATTGAAGAGGAAGGTTCGGTGGAGGAACAAACAAGGAAAAAGGAGAAAGGAAGAAAGAAAAAGAAGAAAGAAAAGGAGGAGGAAAAGTGCAATGATACCTGGGAAGCAGTGACGGCAACGGCTGCGTCGAAGGGAAGCAGTAGTATCACAGCGGCGAAGAGGCAACATGGTTACAGCATCGCAGCGGCGAATCGGCAAAGAGGCAACGTCACTGCAGCATATCGCAGCAGCAAAGAGGCAGTGTTGCGGCTTCGTACGCTAGAAGAGCCCTAATCTGCCTTTTTTTAACGCTGAAATGGACTAGGGCCCACCACTTTTTGATTTTTTATTATTTTTAATTCGGATGGCCCGAAATAGGATGGTCCGTGTATTGGTTGATGCTCGGACCGGTACATCCCACCCAAATCGTACCATTTTGGGCAGTACAGCAATCCCTGCTTCTATCTATTCTTTTGGCTTTAGGTTTTTTGACGCCGAAGTTTGACTAATTTATTGACATTTGTCATAGTCTTTGTGGTGTTACTTGTATTTGATGCATTTGGTTGGGTTCTTGTGGCAGCTTGCTCATTTAAAAAGATGCCATTTTTTTGCAGAGCTAATATTAACTAAAAACAAACTTATCGTGTGAGACCTAAGAAAAAATTTAGTAGAAAAAAGAATATGGAAGTTGCTTAGTTTTGTAGAGGCTTTAAATGGTAACTTCGTTCTTCCTCAGAATTTGCTCACTACTAATTGTTAACATGCTTCTTCAAGTATAAAAATTCTGTACTTATTAAGTAGTGTTCCAGCATTTTCATTACATCGCATCTATGCAAGTCACAAGTAAGAACGGACATAGAGACGTGGCTGAATTCTGCTAGAGCAATGATACTGACAAATTTTAGCTGATCAGACACCTGATGTCACAGAGATAATTGAGTAATTGTGTAACCATTTTTTGTAACTTTATTGCACTGACTGCATCCACATTTTAACTGATATTTCGGGTATTGAATCTGTATAATAAGACACATCTGATTGCAGTATTGTTGAGCAGTTTTGCTATTGAATCCTGCAGGTCTGGGACGTACTCACAAACAAAGATGTTGTCGACATCATCTCTTCATCTCCAACCCGATCATTGGCCGCAAAGGTTCTAGTTGAAACTGCTGCTCGTGAATGGAAACTCAAATACCCTACATCAAGGATGGATGACTGTGCTGTGGTTTGCTTGTATTTGGACGGACAGACGAATACTGTGTCCGAGTCCCTCGTGAACTGTTCATCTTCTTTTGTTTACAGCTATGAAGATTCCAAAATTGAATCAGATGAAGCACAAAATCATGAACCCACATTAGATCGGAATTTCACAGTAAGACCAACAGGAAACACCAGGATATCAGTTGCTCTGGAGGAACATGGAACAGATTGTGCTACCGAGGATGGGAGCTGGTCAGGCCTGGAAGGAGTGACACGAGTTAACTCAATTGTTCAACTTCCAAGATTTTCCGATGAGAAGATGCACGGTGATGCATGTTTATGATCCTTTTTCGGGAATTATAGTTCATTTTGATTCATCTGATTCAAGGCGCAATTCTTACCTCCGAAGGACCTGTAAAAATTCCGCCATATGTTAGCTTTTTAAAGGCTTGTTTTTTTGTCTTCTGTCCAACTTTTGTTGGAATGTACGGGAATGTAAGACGATGATACATATCCTGATGTTCCTTCCTTTTTCTTAGCAAGAGGTCAGTCGTATGTCTGTGAGATGTATGTGAGATATGTAAGTAGTTCTTGAGAGATTGCCTACTGTTTTGGACAATTAGTGGTCTTCGATTAGTGTCGGTAAGAATATGATAGATCTGCTGAGGTTCCTTTTCTTTGCTGTGGCGAGAGGGAGAGGTCAGCCGTTTGTTTGTGAGAAATGCCAGTAGTTATTGGAGTACTGTCTACTGTTTTGAACAATTAGCGGTCTTCAGTGCCGCTGGATGTTACTATAGTGTAGTAGTTTTCATTGTTGCCATCGAAGAAAATGTTGTTCTCATAGTTACCGAATTGTCGCCATGTCTATCGTCGACCAGTATAGTATATGCATACTGAATGCTTTCAGAAGAAAACAAAGGAAACAAGACGTCAGGTAACACTTTCTTTCGTAATGGTATCATGTAATGATTCTAATGATATGCATTGTTAATGATAATTTTGATTCTGGGTGGATGTCACTGTCCCAATTGGACCCTTCAAAGTCGCTACAGCCTTTTTTCGACGGAGGAAGGGAGAGACGCAGACAGCGAAGAATAGTCGTCATCCTCCACAGTGAAACTGGTCATACATCGCATGTGGCCTATTCCACAGTCAAAGCTTTCAGACTGCGCCCGTCCTAAAGCAGCAGCGTTGAAGCGGCAATCGTCAAAAGAGTTGAATCTGAACGGAAACAGCGGGATGGCTTCTGTACTGCGCAACTCCAACTGATATATAAACGCCACCGGAGATGGGAGGTCGCAGAATTCGATAGGAAATCATCAATCACAGGATGCAGCTCGGCCACTCGGATGAGCACCGTCGCGGTGCCAGCGGAGCAGGGCAGGCGAGAGGAGGAGGAGGAGGAGTACCGGGCGGCGCTCCGTCCAGGCCGCCCAGACGGCCATGCAACCAGCTGGCACAGTCTCCCGGTGCGAGGCGGCGGCCGGGCCGGCAGTCCTGTGTATCGGACACAGCGGTCAGGGTTCCTTGTTACCGGCGGTCGGGGAACCGGGAGGTGCTCCGGCGGGCGCTCTACCCTCCGACGCATCGGAGAAACCCGGCGCTGTGCCTGAGGAGGTGGACCTTCCGCCCCTCGCCGAGCCCGCTCTCGAAGATGTCGTTGGAGTAGTCCATGATTGCGGCTTCTGTACCTAAAGCTATTCGTTTATTGATCACAGTGTTGTTGACGATGATGTGAAGAACAACTCTTCCTCTCTCCAGTCACAACAGTGTTCCTGTACATTTGTATGTATCGCTTCCGATTGTTCCAAACGAACTGTTTAGATCTTTGAACGATGGTATTTTATTCCTTGTCATATATATATATATATATATATATACCATCGTTCAAAGATCTAAATATTCCTTTCGAATAATTATAATGCGCATGTCATAATTAGGGGAAGAATAAAAAAAAAATCATTAATTATTATTTATGCATAATTCTAAATGAGTTTTTTAATAGAGTATCGATACTATGAGATTGAGACTCGATGAGTCAAAAAAACAGATGCTAATGTGTCAATTGGATGTGTCTAATAGCTAAATAGCTAAATGGGAATATTTTCTCGAACAATTATAATGTGCATGTCATAATTAGGAAAAAAATTAAAAAAAAGAATCATTAATTATCATTTATGTATAATTCTAAATGAGTTTTTTAATAGAGTATCGATACTATGAGATTGGGACTCGATGTGTGGAGTTAAAAAAAAGATGCTAATATGTCAATTGGATGTGTCTAATAGCTAAATGGGAATATTTTCTCGAACAATTATAATACGTGTGTCATAATTAGGGGAAGAATAAAAAAAATCATTAATTATCATTTATGTACAATTCTAAATGAGTTTTTAAATAGAGTATCGATACTATGAGATTGGGACTCGATGTGTGGAGTAAAAAAAAAAATGGTGCTAATGTGTCAATTGGATGTGTCTAATAGCTAAATGGGAATATTTTCTCGAACAATTATAATACGCATATCATAATTAGGGGAAAACTTAAAAAAAAAAAAGAATCATTAATTATCATTTATGTATAATTCTAAATGAGTTTTTTAATAGAGTATCGATACTATGAGATTGGGACTCGATGTGTGGAGTTAAAAAAAGATGCTAATATATCAATTGGATGTGTCTAATAGCTAAATGGGAATATTTTCTCGAACAATTATAATGCGTATATCATAATTAGGGGAAGAATAAAAAAAAATCATTAATTATCATTTATGCACAATTCTAAATGAGTTTTTTTAATAGAGTATCGATACTATGAGATTGGGACTAATGTGTCAATTGGATATGTCTAATAGCTAAATGGGAATATTTTCTCATTAATATAATATATATAGTAATTTATTATTGATGGTAATTAAAATAGCTTTGGTCAAGCGATCCATTGTGTTCGCGTCGAGTCAAGTTGTCCTACTCGCTAGACTCGTTGACCTAGCTAGGCCAAGCCAAGCCACTTGTTCCAACTCAGGACACTTGGCATTATCTAGGATAAGCATCTCCACGTAGGTCACTATCTTTGTTGGTATGCTTATCTCTCGAACTCCATTCAAAGGATAAAAACAAAGGGATACCTATTGATATAACAATGAAATGATCAAACTTCTTCCCCAATTTTGAAATGATTCCAACAAACAAAATGTATGTTTGCTATCTATTAATTCAATCAAAATCCCCTAAATATACTCTTACAAATGCCAATGAGCCGTACATCCGATGGGTGGCTTGGAATGTTATCTTGGAATTAGGCACCTAATCCTCTTATTTTAACTATTTATTTGATGAACAGAGAGTGAAAAATAAGTCCATCATGATCATTAAATACTATTGGATTCTCTCGCTTGAAAACATATGTTTTGTATTGTTGATCAAAGCAGATGAGCATAAGAAAGGACATTAATTTTGATGCTTCGTCGCTCCATTCAAGAAGCCATGAGAGAGAATCTTATTTTAGTGGGAGTTCTGGAAAGAGGAATCGCTCGATTTAAAATTTTCTCATTCGAAATAAGACTTAAAACCTTCCCTATTTTAATAAATATAAGGATGATCCGAACTTCTTAGATTTCATGATTCAAGAAAATAAATATATAATAATTCAATAATTAAACTTTATATGAATTTTATGATTTTTAAATATTTGATGAGATATTTATATATATTTATATTTAATTAATCATAGACCAAATCTATCGTATGTCATCTAATCAAGATTTTATATATATTAATTTTTCAATCGAAGCACCCGTCTTACTTTTTAAAAGATGAGATTACTTTATTCTCTTTACTTTATTCTTTTTGTTTTATTCTCGTTCAATTATCGTCACTTTTTCTTTTAGGTAGACGTTTTCGATCGTCGCCTTCCACCGATCGCCTTTACCCCGCGAGGCCCTATCATCCCTCCCTTCATCATAGTTGCATTTCACCCCATCATGGTTACCTTCACCCTACAATGCTCTACCCTCTACCCTCTACCCTATGAGGCCTGTATAGAGGTCGACATAATGGCATTGTCATTATAGGGGCCAATGATAACACAAAGGAAGGTCTCTAGTTTCTCGTTCTTAGTGAATGAAGTTGAAATCCATAGAGCCGAGGATGATTGTGATAAGTAGGAAAGGAGGTTGCCATGACAACAATAGTAAATAAGGGGGAGGCCACACTCGAGGATATTAGCTGCCTCCATGATGATACGATAAAGGGGATGAAAGTGATCAACAGACATGGTTGAAGAGATAGAAGTTGGCAAAACTAATTCTGAAGGTGACAATATAATGAAGGAGACTGATGCCACAATAGCAATGAATGAGGGTGAGGACACACTCGAGTGCCTTAGCAACCTTTGCAGGGACACAAGGGAGGGGGCGGAAGGGACCAGCATGTTGGAAGGTAGTGGGCCTTGCGACGAGGTGGAGGTGGCAGGGTGAACAGGGACAAGTTGAGGGAGGGAGGTCTCGAGGATCTTGAGTATGATCACTATAGGGATCATCATCATAGAGGTCGTTACCATGGAGGCTATTGCCATGGCGAATCGAAGGTCAATGCAATTATAGTGTTGCTATGAAGATAAATTCTAAAAGATAATTAAGACGGTTATGGTGGCCCGTAGCACCACAAGATAGGGGCTATCACGATGAGGCAGATGTGATATCGAACAGAAATAAAATAAAAAAATATTACTCGAAAGGATTCTAACAAATTAGCCTTATAATGAAAGATAAAATAAATCAACTCCTTATAATAGAGAAGACATTTACAATACTTGAAGATATTGTTTCTTAATGATTCTATAGGCTTAGAGGGGACCTTTATTAATACTAATTTTAGGCTTTTAAAATTAGTTAGCTAGCAATGTGGGATAAAATGCAAGGTGTACGATGTTAGAGGATTAGTAACGTTAGAGAAGGAGATTTTAAACGGACGTTATGAACAATGCAAGGTGTACGATGGATTAGATATGTTAAACGAACTCATACAAGATGAACTAAATATGTCACTAGGTTAATAATGGTTGAAGAGATATGTGCTCGATACGCCGGATGAACTAGACATCACATTTCAAACCTCTTTAATAAGAGCCCCGAAGCATGCATTCGAGAGTGACAAATGATACGGATTACGTCATTAGCCAATTATCATTTGACACACAACAATCATGTGGTATCTAGGGTGGAAAGAGAAGACAAGTTCACCCTATACTCGTTTGCCCACTTGGGCAAGGGTTTGAGGCAAACAGGTTGTCACCCATTGTCTCCTATATAAACAAAAGGTTAATGGGAGGTTGTTGGAGGCAATCAAAGGCTATCTCTCTGTAAAATATTTTATAAAATATTCTACTCCTTTATAATCATGTATAAAAGCTTATTTCCAACATAATGAAAAAGGGAATGACTTTTTTTTACTACTCACGTTCACACTCATACACCTAGGGTTACTAGCTTAGGTATTGGAGGGACCAAGTTAGGAAACATCTCTCAACCTCATATAGGTGGCACCTTTGGAGCTCACTGTTTCCATTTTGACGGTACCTTAAATAATCTTGTACATATAAATCTAAATCACATCGAACTGACCAAGACATCAACATATTCTCTCATCACTCAAAGTGTTTGGTAAATAATAATGACTATATTTTATATGTATATTTATCTAAGGGTAAAATTATATTTCAAAAGTCCATTAAATATTATGTGATAAGTTTATCACTCAGACATATTTTTTATATTTATCAAAAAAATAAATACATATTTTTATTTAAATTAATAAGTAAATAAATATGTATATATATATATGTAATCTTATAAAAAAATTATATGATTTAGATATATAATAAATCAATAATCATCATCATATAAATAAATATAAAATATTTTTTAAGAAATAAATAAATAAAATTTTTACTTATAGAAGACATAAATCATATTGATAATCTTGTAAATTTAAATAATATTATAAATTACTTTAAATTTTAAAAAAAATATAATGCTAAAATAATAATACTACTTTGATAGTATCATCATCAATATTTAATTCAAATATAATTTAAAGACTTCACCAAACATAAATTAATATTTAAAATATGCATTATTCCCCACTCCACAATTCAATCCCAACCGTCTTTCTACGTATCTGACGGCAGAAATGCATCTTAATTTCGTGGAAGCGAGGCAGCAAGTATTTGGAGTCAAACGCTTGTCATCACCAGCACCACCACCAACACCAACACCAACAACCCAGCGGGAGCAGCGGCCAGAGATATCATCTCATCATGGCGGCGGCGGAGGCGCCGGGAGGGAGGAGCCACTTCTGGGGAGACGACCCGGCGGAGGAAGACGACTACTACGCCGCCCAAGGCATCCACGGCAGCAGTTCCTTCTACACCTCGCGGCGAGGCGTCACCCTTTTCACCCGCTCCTGGCTGCCGCAGATTACGCCGACGAGTTCCCCACCCGGCCGTCCCCGAGCCCTGATCTGTATGATCCACGGCTACGGCAACGACATCAGCTGGACCTTCCAGGCCACCCCCATCTTTCTCGCCCAGCACGGGTTCGCCTGCTTCGCCCTCGACCTCCCGGGCCACGGCCGCTCCCAGGGCCTCCGCGCCTTCGTTTCCGACGTCGACGCCGTCGCCTGCGACTGCCTCGCCTACTTCCGCTCGGTCAGGCAGTCCCCCGGGCTGCAGGGCCTCCCGTGCTTCCTCTTCGGCGAATCGATGGGCGGCGCCCTCTGCCTTCTGATCCACCTCCTCGAGCAGGAGGGGGAGCAGGGGTGGGACGGCGCCGTCCTCGTCGCGCCCATGTGCAAGATCTCCGACAGCATACGGCCGAGGTGGCCCGTCCCCGAGATCTTGACCTTCGTCGCGAAGTTCGCCCCCACGCTGCCCGTCGTCCCCACGGCCGATCTGTTGGCGAAGTCGGTGAAGGTGGAGGAGAAGCGGGTCGTGGCGGCGAGCAACCCGTTAAGGTACGCGGGGAGGCCTCGGCTGGGGACCGTGGCGGAGCTGATGAGGGTGACAGATCGCCTCAACTCCAGGCTGTCGGAGGTCACCATCCCCTTCATCGTGCTGCACGGGAGCGCCGACGTGGTGACCGACCCGAGCGTCAGCCGAGCGCTCTACGACACGGCGAAGAGCAAGGACAAGACCATCAAGATCTACGATGGGATGCTGCACTCGCTGCTGTTCGGGGAGCCCGACGAGAATATCGCCATGGTTCGGAACGATATCCTCGCATGGTTGAATGAGCGGACCGGAGGAGCCGCCGACCGCCGCAATTGCTAACAGCGCCGCGCCCGGAGAAGAAGCTCTTTCCATTATGCCAATTCGATTGATAGTGCAAAAAATAAGAGGAACTAAATATGTGCTGCATACATCAGTGCCTGATGAGTGTCAGATGTGATGATCCAAAGAGAGGGACACAAAAATGATCTGATTTAGAATTGAGTTCGTCGATCTCTCAATTAGGTCCACTTATCGTCCCCAACGTAGACTTGGCTATATGCAGCCTTGTCATGTTGGTTGCCGATACAAAGCACTAATATCCAAAGAAAAATCTGCTCATTATAACTTGGTGAAGCTGTAAAATGCCTCTCTGTAACCATGGCAACACGATGCCAATAATATATCATAAATGTGCTGGTAAATAACAATCCGAGTTTACAATGAATTGGAGCTGCAAGACTGAGATAGGTGTAGTATGTAAGTGTTGGTACTATTTGTCATCACAGCAGATTCAATGTGCATCAAGAAGAACAAAATGAATCATGTAGCACACACTAACCCAAACTCTACAGGCTCATGGTTCCATGTCCTAGCAATGAAACACAATAGGTTACAGCTTAACAGCACAGCCTTTGACAAGAAAAGTCTATGCCTTCTTAAGAGCAAACCACAAAGGAATGGAAGAATTATGTTGTGTGGATAAGCAGATTAATTTCCGTCGGGGAGTATGAGGCGGTCTTGACCTCGCACCAATTTAGCTGATCGAATAATATCTCCTGTTTTTATTTGTGGCAGTACTTCTCTTCCACCAACTGTATATCTGCAAATTGCAAAATGCAAGCATCCATGTGACTTCAATTTAGATGGATTTACATTGCATCATGTGAAAGGAATTGCAGTCCTGAGAATTTACCCGAAAACGGAAAATTGGCCTTCATCAAAGGACAAACCTCCTAAGCCAGACTGCAAAGACAAGATAAGAAATGGGCAGTTCCATTCAGATGAGCATATTCGATAACCACATGTAGATAGCAGACTAGCATAGTGCAAATGCATGCTAATGTGGGAAATGATAACTGTGACATGGGCAAGGAGCATTAAAAGTGTCATGAATTGGTATCCATGTATTCAATGCTCACTAGCCAAAGGTGTCACAGCTTGTGCCATTAAGTCTTGTATATTTTCTGGCATTTTTCAAACCTCACATAAGGAGGTTTTAGTGTCTTAGCTATTTTGCCCTTTTTAGAATAAATTCTATTGAGGTGCATCCAAAAAATGTGACTCTAACCAAAACATGGTTATTGATTATAGTAATTTACTCACATTTCTCTTGTCATAGAGATAGAAAAAAAATTGAGATGGTGAGGAGTATTCTTCGGAGTCTATATTATGTGCCATGGCAACAGCTCCATATACAGATAAGGGAAGCACAGGCAGCTCTCCATCCTATCAAGATAGAATGAGAAAAGTCAACTCTCAGCATAGATAAGACCAACATGCTCTAATCAACCATCAGTAAAGCATGAAGACCAAAAGGACCTGAACACTCAGAGTCGTCTTGTATAATGGTTCAAATTGTCCAGATGGAATCATTTCTAATGGAACACTATATCCATAATTCTCAAGTTCATTATCCGATAAAATAGCTTGGCTTGCACATTTCAGCTTGACTCCATCATATGCTCCATCGATCACCTGTAACTCAAAATTTAAGTTCCTGATTTCCAACTAGTCATGATAATAATCAAGTCGATGACTTATCTGCAGAGAACTCAGAGACAAAGGTTCTTGCAGCCATTTTGTCATAAACATAGTGAACAATAGTTTAGCAGGGATGATAGCTGGTAAGATTGTTCAGGTAATCAGCTTAATCTTAGTTCAGATATCGTTCAGGTTCAGGACAGATTTGGATATGCGTAGTTATCCAAGTAAGGTTTGAGTTTCGGGTATGTAGGTAGGTAGTCAGATTCAGTGCAGGTAGCAGGTACCCAACTCATTTTTTCATTCCCAATGTAAGCTAAGGATGACAGTGGATCAGCTCTTTTCTGTATCCAAGTTTACATGATTAACTTAAACTGAGTTCAAGTACCCTTTAATCAAGTTTTGGATAGGTTCAAGTAGGAAGTATGGTATATGGGTCATCTCCAGATTGAGTTGAAAATCACCATGCCTGATCCATTGCCATCCCCATGTTTGAGTGCTATAAATGAACAGGACCAAGTTACATTTAGCTACCTTACCAATTTCGCAAAGTTCCCAGAAGTTAGTGGGGCAGAATATCCATCAAGGACAACCTGTAGATGTGGAGAACAAACAAGAAAGTCAGTCTTTAAGAACAACATAATATTAGCTAGTTGAAAAAGGCTTTTTGATATGTAAAGAAGATGGAATATAATGAAAAGATTATCAGGTAATGTACATCTGCTGATTGCATCAAGCTTCTGTCATAATAAACTAATACTCTAGTCAAAATTGAAAGGAGTCAAATAAAATATCTTTATTCTGTAAATTAATAATTTCGTTGAGGTTTTTCATGTTTCCATCGCCTACACTATGCAAACTTCAGAAATTCTTCTCATGTGTTTTAGTTCCCCAAGTTGAACTTTTAATGTTATACTAGGCTAAGAGAGAAATTCTTTTGCAATTAAGTCAAGAATAAACTTGCTCTTGACCCATGATTGTGTCTTGATATTAATGCACTTTAATCGAACCAATGGCAATCATTTGTTCCTTCATCAATTTCTCACGAGTTCTGATTTGCCATCTTGTATAGTGACCTTAGAGTTCATCTTCAGAGTAGGAAAAATAAGGCCAAAAATATTATGATGTGCAGCTTTCAGTTTTAATAACTACAAAAAATTTAAAAAAACTTGAGAAAATGAGAACCTGTTACTAAATAGAAGCAGCAGATATCATGTCTGGTCAGAAGCTCTTCATATTGGCCTCAATAAATTAGAAACAATAAAAATACTATATAGTACTGTACCTAGCAAAATAATTCTAAATAATTTTTGTTTGTCTTTTAAGCACATTATATCATCATATTGTGATATATCCGTGCAGGTATACCTGTCTTAGCAGTTAGCATTGCTATAATTCGATGCAGTGCTGTAAATTCTGCATTTCAAAATATATGTTTTATCATAATCTACTGAGACAACATGCCATGAGTTATCCCAAATGAAGCAAACCTGGATGGTAGTTGTCGTTTTTGGTTCACCACCAGCACTTGGAAAGAATGTGGAGCCATCCACTTTCTCAATGGTAAATTCAACTGTTCCTCTACCTGTTAGCCTACCAATAGCATGAAGATGTTTAATGTGAATTCTATAATCACCAATAGGTCAAATATAAAGCACTAGCCTTGGCATAAGCTTTTTCTATAGTGGTCTCTAGATTTCCTTCTTTTTTTTTTTTTTGAAGGAACATCAAGGGAAAAACAAAGCCCCGCCAGCAGTAGTCTCCAAGTTCCATCAAACATCAAATACAATTTATGCAAGTCATAATTTCCATTCGTGTTACTGAAATCAAAACTGTAAGTATGATGTACAGAAACATCTAATTAGATTCGGACAAAGTTTGAAGTTCAACACAAATTATTTTCATTCTCCTTTTTCATTAGGTAAAATAAATATAAGCCTACCAAGTCCAGATATGTCCAATAATGTCTTAGATTATTAAGACAATTTTTAAAAAAAGGCTGTTTGGTGTCTCGGTTCGCATTGTAAAGATGGTTTGAGAATATTCATTATCTTTACCACAAAATTGTACTTCCCATGTAACAGTTATTATGATAAATAATTTGCAAGTATTTTATGGTGTCAATAAAGACTAAAAATTCAATCTTTAAAAGCTGTCATAGATGCTAGATAGTAACATCAGAAATAGTATATCGTGGACATATTTGGCACAACCATCTGCATGAAAATTAGAGTGAGTTTTATGTGTTTGCAATAAGGTATGAACAGACTAAGCGGCACAAACATCAAGGAGTAGAAGGTCCAAACAATCTGATTGTTCATGCTGTTCCAATTAATTAAACAAATATAGGTAATATAGCAACAAAATGCAAAATCCAGAAAACACTGTCTAATAAATATGTCAGAGATGGGAGCTCGAAGAGAGCTGCAGAGGTGACCTTGGGTACTTCATGTATTGTTCAGGCAACAGAAAAGACAAGCCCGGAGCCTGTTAAAGAAATTACTCTTTCAGAAATAAATGAGATACATAGATGTGACGGTAGAAATCTTTGCTCTTGAACAAACATTTGCTTGTACGAATGCTATCATAGTAACTGATAGTACCTGCAACAGTTCCAGTTCTGCTACTGTGTCAAGAGATGAAGCAAGACCTACAGATACCTTATCTGGGTCCTTTACCTTTATGAACTCAATAAGGTTTTGCAATCCCCCCTGAAAAGCATACAGAAAGTTAATGTAGTTTAGCCCTAGACTTAACTTGTGTTCATGGTCAATTGCTTCTACTAGTTAGATGATACTATAGCTGTGACACTCTAATTAGTCCCGCATCGAAAGTTTGAGGGATCCTATGGTGTTATATAAGGCCATATTGTTTTCATGGTTTCATCTAAGTTGTTTCAGTTCTAGAATACAATCATTAGTTATTAAGATTGAATATCTCATCAAGTGCACCTTTCCATCAAGTAAAGTAGTATATAGCACAGAGCCTTTTTCCTTGAGTTCTATCGGTATGTTACCCAAGATTGCATCCTTCTCCTCAGTTGCAATCTGAAAGAAGAGAACTTCAATGTAGTAGCTTGACAGTCAAAGCAAATTAAAGCAATGTTCCCCGAAACATAATCAAAACAGTCCAAGCAAAGAAAATAAGATGAATTGGATCAGTTTACCATAATTAAAGAATGCTATTTGATATCAACAAGTATAAAGTCTCCTGTTTGTTGAATAAAATTCAGATATTCTATTTTTAGCCATATTTAATTATAATTTCAAATCACAAGAATCATACAGAGTGCATATACAATAAAGGTTGTCTTTGTAACAATTACAATAATTGTGGTAATGGAAGCATGAACTCATCACCAAAGTCCATTTGTTCAAATTCTACAATGCCAGAAAAGTCCCAACGCAACAAGAAAGCAAATAAGATAAAGAAATTTAATCTTCTAAAAATGAATAAGAAAGCAACCAAAGGGCCACACTTGTTCAGGTCAGAAACATTCAAGCACTTCAACAGTTACCATATGCTTTCAGGTCATGAGAGCATAACATATCACAAAGTAGTTTCCTTGTGCTACAAATAGATGTTTTAGATATTGATTGCCAGGATAAAATGAGAAAATAAGAAATGCACCTTCAGAGCCTTCTTCACATCACTTTCCATTGTACCATAGGGCTTTCTTTGGGGTATTCTTAACAAGTATGAGATATCCTCCAAAGAATCCTATATTGCAAAGAGAAAATAGATAGCTTATGAGATTCAATATATGAAAAGGGAGATTTATAGCAACATGTTTCACCTGAATTGCTTTCATGTTTGAATTGGCAGGAATTGCCTTCCTCAAAGCAAGTTCTCCAGTTCTAGGGACCTTAGTGTCAGGTGAATAAAGCACTGCATTTGCAGAAAATAGAAGCCAGGGCACCCAATTGCTCAAATGTAGTGGAAATGATATTTGAGTAAATATGAGAATCACAGCCATTGCTCTTGCAAACTTTTTCCTTCCATCATAGAACATTGATAAATTTGGGCACAACAGAATCTTTTGGAGACCTGAAAACTCCTGGGTACCCAGAGTTAAAGAAAAAGCCTCTATAAGCAACACACCTGGGATGAGAACGAATTCCAGTAATGCAGCCAACAATTCCAATAATTATAGCGCACATTGACTGATATCGAAATTGCATAAAAATGGTATTGACAAGATGACTGATTTTGAGAATGAACCTAACCCCCAAGCATTACATGAATTCGATGCTTGAATGCATTACATTTACAAAAAGAAAGCACGAAGCTCCCAACTCGATCCCTACCAACCAAATCACCATTCAATTACGAAGAGGAGGAGAAATTAAAGACGAATCATATTTCCGTCAGATGGAAACGAATGTGTCTAAATTTGGAGGCAGTCATAAGCCAGGCAAGCGTATATATTGGAGCCAAGAACGGGCAATCGCACTCACCAAAGACTGCTTCGAATTCTTGGCCGAGACGGCGCAGTTCTCAATGCGAGCTTTGCCTCTGCGGTTTCTCGGGAGCCCCTTTCGCCGTCCGACAAGTCGAGGAAGGAGGAGCGATGATCGGCTCCAGTGAGCTCTTACGAATGGGAAGCGGGCGGCAGACACCACCAGCATCGACGACATGGAATAATAGGATGAGTACCGGAGACGAAGAAGGGAAGGAAGAGCTGCTGCTGTCTGCCCTTCTTATTCCTCTGCTTTATCCACTGCCAATATGACCTCAAATCCCGCGACTGACTCCACATCAGAACTTGGGGAGTTGAGGTGGTCTAAATCCACAGCCGTGAACACGGTCCGATTCGACCCAGAATCGAATCGGTTAAGAACCGAAATCAGACCGGCGGTTCAGTTTCGATTCTCGAACCATTCGGTTCAATTTCAAACCGGTTGAAAACGAAAAAGAAGAATAATGTATTGGTTAGCAATTCAAACTTAAAAGTGGAAGATTTATGTTTGTTTCTTATGAGAAATTTTTTTTTTATCAATCAAAATTGATGAAACCCGAAATCCGAAACCCGAAACTCGAAACAAATAGGAAACTATCACTTTTGTTCCATAGGGACTTCAGAATTGATGATTACGAAACAAAATTTGTTTGGAAATAATTAAACTTTTTTTTTTTATTTTTACAAAATAAATCATTGATTTCATAATCACGATGTAGCTTTGAGATTCACAAAACTAATACTAAACTATAAGGAGTACGAAAGACCTGAAAGATGATTCATAATCTATAGGTGAATCTCACGAGAAACTGATGATCCGAAACTAAATATGAAATTATCATTTTGGTTCCATAAAAGATTATTGATGATTATAAAATAAAATTTATTTAAAAATAAATTTATTTTTTTATTGAACTAAAACTGTCGATTTCATATAATCATGATGTGTAGTTTTGAGATTCATAAAACTAATATTAAACTAGAAGAAGCACCAAAGACCTCAAAGGTGATTCAATATCATGTAGGTGGATCTTCCCTCTCACATCCCTTCCAAAGACCTAAAAAGTGATGCAAACTTCCACCATCAGCCAAAGAGGTGGCTGTCCCTTTAGGGAGAAGACCTTTAGACCATACCCTGTTGGAAGAACCAGACCGAGATCTGTCTCAATAGCCATACAAGACAAGAGGTGATGATAGATAGCACAAGGGAGATCCAGTGATGATAGATAGCACAAGGGAGATCCACTGAATAGTTGACCATTTTTCTTTTTTTTATTCAGAATAATATCATATCCTCATCATCATCTCTTTTTCTCTCGTTAATTTTATTTTCCTCGAGTTTGGTTCCTTCTTGGGCCTCTCCTCCTTGAATCAGGTGTTTATCATGAATCACGCTATACTATTATTTTAATTTGTGACATATCACACCCATTAAAGTGTACAACATATAATAACACTATTCAAATATACAAATCATGTCGCTATATATATATATATATATATATCTGTCGGGAAAGGTGTGTCTGCTTTAAGATCTGATGGATTGATCATGGACGGATGCACGCGTGATCAGATAAGAGTCTGCTAAGGCAGGCATGATGGGCATATGGAGACGAGCGTGGCGAGGGAGAGGGAGAGGTCGTCGAGTCGTCGAGTCGTCGAGTCGTCGACTTCCGCGCTATTGGCATCAGAATCTACTGCACATGATCTTTGGCTGCCCACCAACGCGTTGACTACGAGGTCGGGTCAAGCCAACCCAGCTTGAATGATGGGTTGACCAGTCGATTCTGCGGCACCGTGGCTTCTTCCGGCTCGTCTTACACATGACTGCATGGGTCGGCCTCACAAGACAGTGGTCATGGCCGCAACAGAGGAGGAGCAGGTAAAGTGCTCCGGTGGTCCTCGGTGGTGGCGCCCAACCGAGACCATCGAGTGGCGTAAGGAGACTGCGCAAGTCAAACAGTATCCCACACAGTGGGATTTCCTGCCATGATGTGTCAGATCGATGTCACCTCGACGGCTCTCATCAGCCGGACTTCGATGTACTTCCACATCTTCTGACTCGTCTACGCAGCCACCGTATCCCACCCCACAAGACGTGTATTTATCGCATCCAACAACACGCCACGTTTAACCACACGTGGATTAATGAATTACTCGGTGGAGTCAGCATCACTGAACGACGCCTTATTGTATATTAGCTGCTCTATAAACGTGTCAATTTATATTATACGATCGAATGGACGTGACGAATACGTTTCCACGCGGCAAAGATGGCAAAGTTATAGCAGCGTCGGATCCCACCATCAAATGTTTGATTCCATAGGAACAAACTCCACTACTGTCACGGAAAATTAGTGAATTCATGGAAAAAATATATATATTTTTTAGATAGTATCCCTTATTTTTAGAATTCTTTGAGTTCTTAAATACCTTCAATCACATAAAAGGAACTTTTTTATATTATATTATAATATTTTTAATGTTATAATTTTTTTTGTTTTACATTGCAGTGTTTTTTTTTTCTGATTTTGTTATAAACACTATAACACAATATAAAAATATTTTAAATATTATTTTTTATATAAAAAAAATACTATATTATAATATTTTTAGTATTATTAAAAATAATACAATATAATATAAAAATAATGTCATTGAAATGATTTATTTTATGGATCGATCCATAAAAAAATAATATTTTAGATATTAAAAAATATATTATTATTTTCGATAAATCCTTGGACAATGTGGGCGTATAAATGCAAGAGGATAACGTTGAACCCAAGTTTTGGTCTCAACACAGCAACGGCAACGTTAATTGCCACGACACAGTGCCAACTCCCCTCCTCCTCGTATCGTAGCCGCGAGTCTCCCCACCAACGGTCAGGATTCGACGGCCCATGTCGGCACGCGGATGAGTGAAGGCCCGAAACGCTGCCGTCGTGACCCGATTGCTTCTCGCCCACTTCCCCACCCTCACCCCGCCTATTTAAATCCGCCCTCCTCCCTCTGCTCTCGCATCCCATTCTCCTCCTCTTCTTCGTTTCCTGCGCTCTGCGTCGCTCTCTATATCCGAGCTCTTAGGTCTTTGTTCGAGTTAGCCGGAAGTCGGTGGTACAATGGCGGGCGGCGCGATTGTCAACACCGGGGGCGGGAAGGAGTACCCCGGGAAGCTCACCCTCTTCGTCTTCCTCACCTGCGTCGTCGCCGCCACCGGCGGCCTCATCTTCGGCTACGACATCGGCATATCCGGTGTGATTTCGATCTACTCTTTGTTGGATCTTCTTTTTCTTTCTGCGTTTGGATCTGATGTGGGTTGGGGATCGGTAGGTGGTGTGACGTCGATGGATTCTTTCCTGGAGAAGTTCTTCCCGGAGGTCTACCGGAAGGAGAAGAAGGACACGAGCACTAACCAGTACTGCAAGTTCGACAGCCAGCTGTTGACCACCTTCACGTCGTCGCTGTACCTGGCGGCGCTGATCGCCTCCTTCCTCGCGTCCGCCGTCACGAGGATGTTCGGGCGCAAGTGGTCCATGTTCGGCGGTGGGCTCGTCTTCCTCGTCGGCGCCGCCCTCAATGGCGCTGCCAGGAACATCCTCATGCTCATCCTCGGCCGCATCCTCCTCGGCATCGGCGTCGGCTTCGCCAACCAGGTAGGTCTCCTTGATCTTATCCTTCAAGTTCAACAAAGATTAGTGTTCCCCTTCCTCTTCTTCATCAGGAAGAATCCCATCATAGGTCGAATACTTTTAACCCAATCTTTGTCCATTTCTTCCTCCAACAATTTAGGGTTACAATAGAAGCTTCCTCTATTAGACGAATTAGATGTCTTCTGCGGGGTTTGTTGGATCTATCGGCCCTAAAAATTGGACTGAAGCAAAGAACTGTATACACTTAGACCACCGACGGTTCATCTCTAAAGGGGATGAATCGATGATGTCGATATAATCGGCAGTCCATGTGATTTACCAACATCTTTATATGTTACTATAAATTTGGGAATCAAAACAACATTGTTAGTCCTTTTATCGACATTGTCAATATTTTGTCCTACAGGTAATTAGAATGCCAATTCTCATTTGGTATCTTTTTGTCACACGTCTTAGGCGTATTAGAGCAGTGCGCTCCTCCGATATCTTTTGGCATGATCCTGTTTGTCTCATTCGAGGACAGTTTGCTCTGCAGTCTTGTAGTTCAAATGACCCTCCACCTGCCGCAAAGATTCCCACGTTTCTTCTGTGGAAAAAGAATATATTTTAAGCTATAGATGTGTAGGCGATCAAAAAGTTCCAATCTTTTTCGGTATTGCAATCTCGCAGTCTGTGCCGGTTTACCTGTCGGAGATGGCCCCGGCGCAGCTACGCGGGATGCTCAACATCGGGTTCCAGCTCATGATCACGGTGGGAATCCTCGCCGCTAATCTGATCAACTACGGCACCGCCAAGATCAAGGGCGGCTGGGGGTGGCGCATCAGCCTCGCCCTCGCCGCTGTCCCCGCCGGTATCATCACCCTCGGCGCCTTATTCCTCCCCGACACGCCAAACTCCCTCATCGAGCGTGGTCACCCCCAGGAGGCCAAGGAGATGCTTCGTCGCATTCGCGGCACCGACGACATCCACGAGGAGTACAACGACCTCGTCGCGGCCAGCGAGGAGTCCAAGCTGGTGAAGCACCCTTGGGCCAATATCATCCAGCGCAAGTACCGCCCGCAGCTCACCATGGCCATCCTCATCCCCTTCTTCCAGCAGCTCACCGGTATCAATGTGATCATGTTCTACGCACCCGTGCTCTTCAAGACCATCGGTTTCGGCGACAACGCTTCGCTCATGTCCGCCGTGATTACCGGGCTGGTCAACGTCTTCTCTACGCTTGTGTCCGTCTTCACCGTCGACAAGCTCGGCCGAAGAAAGCTGTTCTTGCAGGGCGGGTTTCAAATGATCCTCTGCCAGGTATTATAAGAACATACGTTTCCAGAAATCTCATTATTCGATTGCTTAAAATCCCGAATTCTCCTCTATTCTTCATGCAATTTCATCTCCTGTTCCTTTGTCGCTACTTTCCATCGCTTTGAACGTTTGAGTGCAACGTAGATTTTGATTCTTTCTTTTGCTTTGATTCTTTCGAGTGCAGATTATAGTCGGAACCTTAATCGCAATCAAACTCGGCACCAGCGGAGAGGGGCACTTCTCCAAGACCTATGCAGCTTTCATGGTGTTCTTCATCTGTGCCTACGTTGCTGGATTTGCATGGTCTTGGGGTCCCCTGGGATGGTTGGTTCCCAGCGAGATCTTTCCTCTGGAGATCAGGTCAGCAGGACAGAGCATCAACGTGTCGGTCAACATGCTCTTCACCTTCATCATCGCTCAAGCATTTCTCGCCATGCTCTGCCACATGAAGTTTGGCCTCTTCTACTTCTTCGCCGGATGGGTGGTCATCATGACCACCTTCATCGCCCTTTTCCTTCCCGAGACCAAAAACGTGCCGATCGAGGAGATGATCCTCGTGTGGAAGGCCCACTGGTTCTGGAGCAAGTTCATCTCGGATGATGACGTCCATGTAGGCAACGTTGAGATGAGCAATGGCAGCAAGTCCAAGTCAGTCGTATGACTGCAGACCGGTCCTTCATCGTCCTTCAATAATCCAAGAAGGGTTCTAAACGGACCACGAACCAATCTTTTCTAGCATTCATCCTCCTTTTTGCTGTTGTCATGGCTGCGCTGTTCTTCTCTACAGATATCAATGATGATAACTTCTATGAGATTCTGTAAAGCTTTTGATTCATATGTAATCGAGGCAGCCTAAAACTTTGCGAAGAAGTCCGTAAATCGTGTTTTATTGTACGTAGATGAACAACAAATGATATTTACTACCCCATCATCATCATTATCGAGAATAAATAGGTTTTGGTTTCTCGATCCTCAAATCTGGAGGGAGATGGCAATCTGTGGTACAGACGAAGAAGGAAGGCTGTTCCCATGTTTCACATGTCAGGACGGAAAGCCAAGGGCATGACGATCGTGAAAAGGTTCTGATGGGTGAGTTGTTCGTCACGCGTTCTCGATGAGAAGAGAGGTGGAAAAGGTTGCAGGAGAGACGATAAAGGCTCTCCGTCGGGTCCTCGATGCCCGGTGACATGTTGGGTTCGGATAACACTGTGGATAAAGGCTGGTGACGTGGAGATGTGTGTGTAGAGCCTTAAAGACGTAGTGGATGGGTCGAACGCCACCCGATGCATTCATGGCCACAGCTAGCGAATTGATTGCCACCGCAAACCCATCGTAGCAGATCGACTCTTCGACTATCTTTTATGCTGAGAAATTTGGTAGACATTTCTTATTGGATTGGCAAAAGATGACTGCTTTCATTTAAGATTGCACCCAAATGTGAAGAGATATAGAAGATGGAGTCTTCGTGGTGATTAGCTTTGCGCATAAGGAATCAAAGATTTTAGTGGTAAATGCAGTCACGTAAGTGCTATAATTGGATCTCTGGCCCACTCGAGTTTATAAGTTAATGGATATGATCCTATTCACATTGAATCGCGACAAATATTATGAAACAGAGGTTTCAATTGGAGATTATAAGTTTATGGATTTATTATGTTAAATATTGCGACACACACAGAGCATTTCTCGAAGGAGAAGACTCGGCAACGAAAGGGACAACAAGACTATGCGTTCTACCTCCGTACGTGCATCCCTGTGTCTGTCGCATCAAGTACTGGAACGGCCGAAGGTGTCTTCCAACATGTAGTAGTGGGCACAGGCAAAGAGACAGGATGTGCATCGCTCCCTCCGTGGAGAAGAAGACCACATCAACGGGAATCGATGAGGAGAAATAGCTTGCATGTTTCCCTACTCGGCTGCTGCTCGTTGGCTGAAGCCGCCCACATCGCAAGCCTTCCCGTGAGGAACAGATAAATTAAAAGGTGGGGAAGGGTCGGCTGCATCGCCTTTGGAACCCCGTGATTCATTTCTCTGCCTTCCTAATGGCTTCACTCTCATCTCGTTTCGGTTCAAATCAGAATCATCGAAATTGAATCGATTAAACGATTTATTGGTTCCAAATTAAATAATATTGTAGAAAAATATAGTTAATGTCTTAGTCAACGATGCGATTCAAACCCGTGTGTATAGAATTTTTAAAAGTATCTTCGAGATGAAAATATCGTGTTTCCAATGTGCCACTTGTATGAATACTTAGATCAAGAGAGGTTTCATGACTCAATCCGTCCGATCCTTAAGTTGGTAATCTAAGGTCTTCAAATGTGGTTTCGTAGATTGAAAGAGAGTTTATCTCATGTTCAAAATATATATATATATATATATATAAAGGATGAGAAGAAAATTTGATATTGTCTTTCTTGTCATAATAAATAAGAAGAAAGCTTATGTTTCCTTACTTTAGATCTTCATTCATATATATAGATGGATGGAGGGTGACTTAGGATATCACGTGGCAACCACATATCAGCTGACGATAGATTTTCTGTCATTTATCCCCTCCGAAGATGTGCTTTGGTGATTTTATGAAAGAGGTTCGAAACACGTTATTTAGTTCATCTAGCATCGGAGCATTTGAGATTGTCTTATAGGTTGGGTTTTCTCATTTTATATATCTCGGGCATGTCAGGCCTATAATTCTATCATAGTGGATTCATCTTAGGGCGAGTCAATTTTTTTCGATTTGTCTCGAGCACATTTTGCCCTGCGTCTTGGTTGTGACAGATTTCTTTTGGCGTTGGTTAGGTTTCCCGACTTAGATGTCTCGGGTGCATTTGGCCTTTTGCATTTGCCATGGCCTTGCATCTTCGTCTTGGTGGATATACCATAGCGCGCGTTAGGTTTCCCAACTCACATGTGCTTCCATCATGACGGATTTAACTTGGTACCGATTGGGTTTCTCAACTGGTATCTTAGGTGCATTTGGCCTTTTGTTTCTATTGTAATAGATTTCTCTTTATGAGAGTCGATGTATTTTGACTCACATCTTAGGCTCATTTGGGCTCGTGCCTCTACCAACTTAAAACTCACTAAGGAGGTTGGAATAGCTATTGAGGAGGATTGTAAGCTAAAGGAAGCATTGGAGGGTGAATGGAGCTGCATACTAGAGTATCGAGAGGAAGATGTCACTCATTATGAGATGTCTATCAAATTCTAGAAGGGTTTGGAGAGGATAAGATAAATTTTGGTTACCAGATCGCCTTGGCTCACTTTAAGGTAAGGTATCCTGAGCTAAAGCTCAAGGAGAATCCGTTCACGGATTATCCTAAGGACCAAGACATCCCAATAGCGATGGAGTTACCCTTTGATGATAGCACCGACTCACCTCCTCACCCTATTGCCTGAATTACTTTCTCCAATTGTTGATCTCTCCCTTTTTGTTTTTGGTCGTTGAGTTGGTCTATTTGACTCAGTCCTTTTGTCAACCTTCTCAACTCTTTATTTTGATAGGTTGAGGCTTAGTCTCGAATGTAAATATCTAATCTGATAGGTGTAAGTGCTTTTAGGAGCAACGAAACTCGTTTATCTTACTTCATAACTAACACTTTAAAGATGCATCTTTCGATCGAGACTCTAGGCTTGGTAGGCCAACATCTGGTGGTGTTGAGAGTTAGCTTTTTCAGGATTGCAATATTTAAGACCTTAAAGATAAATTTTTTTTCAATTTAGTAATATGTCACATTCTTAGTAACTTCACACCCTCTATTGTCCTCAGGTGATATGTCCTATCTCATATAACTTTGCCAACTCTATAGGGTCCTTTCCAATTTGGTGTCAACTTCCCCCATGGTCTGAGTAGGTTATTGAACTCAACCTTTTAAAGCATCAGGTCTCATAGTCCAACCTCCCGAGAGTGAACTCGTCGGTCATAGAGCTTGACCATTGATCTTTTGTATCTTAGCACCCAAATATATGATTCGACTCAACTTTATTGATCAGGTCAAGTTTGACTCGAAATTCCTATTGTGAAGTAACCCCCTACATCAGGAAAACTATTTTGGGTGGTAAAACAACCTTCGTGTCAAATGCCAAGTTGAATGACAATTCTCTCGAGTCAACCTTGGGTGTCGGGAGTCCCACAAGATGCATAGTAGCTCATCCACTCATGTGTCTTTCACTTCGACCCTATTCTTCAATCATTTGAGAATGACCCGATTATTGACTTCAATGAAACTATTGGTTTGAGGATAAGCTACTGAGCTGAACCATAACTGAATTCCTTTTGACTAATAGAACTTTTTTAATATCATATTATTGAATTGAGCCCCTTTGTCAGTAATAAGAGCCCTTGAGATCCTGTAGCTATCTTTCAAACATGCTTTATTAAAATTAATGTAATTAACACACATTTTAAAAAAAAATTTATTAGATTGTTAATCAATACAATGATAGAAAACCATTAGGAGTACCATACTTCGGCAATATACCTTGCCCCTAATAGCTTGTCTACCTCATCACTAATCACATGTTGGCGTTTCGAAGCAAACTTACGATGCTTTTAATTTTTAGGTCGGTCCTCTAGGGAAATGTTCAAGTGGTGTTGGGCTATGTCAGAGTCTATTCCTGGCATGTCTCTTAATAACCATGTGAACACCTCGATGTTTTCCTTGAGAAAGTTGATGAGCTGCACTTGCTTCTCCTTAGGGAGTGTCGCCTCATCCTTGATGACCCGATCAGAATGGGCCTTGCCTAGAAATTCCTTGACTAGTGGCTCTATTGGCTCCGGATGTTGAAGGGGCCTAGCAAAATCTCAATGGTCCAATGATGGTGCTTTAGGTCGGGTCTACTTCAGTAAGGAGATTGTCATCAGATAACACTAGTGAGATTCCTTCGAATCACTCCTCAGCTCCCCAATGACAGTTCTTGTAGGGAACTTTATCGCCATGTGATAGGTTGACACCACAACCCTTAGCCTATTGAGTGTGGGTCAGCCTATGATCACATTGTATACCAAGTGGATGTCAACCATCATAAAATTAGTCATCACCGTTTTGGAGCAAGGTTGATTGTCGAACATAATGTGTAAGCTCATGATCTCAAGAGGGGAGATGGAGTCGCTCGTGAACCCTAACGATGAAGAAGTCATAGAAGTGATATCATTAGCCAAGAACCTAAGTTTTTGAAAAGCGTCTAAGTAGATGATGTCGACGGAGCTACCTATATTGATCACAACTCTCTTTACTCAGGCATTAATCATTCTTACGAAGACCATCAAGACATCATCATGGTTTGAGTTGAGATACTCCGTCTCCTCATCCTTCAATGATATTTTTTTTAGTCATTTTCTAACATCGAGCGCTTCTCGATAGTGGCTCGGGTATAGGCTGTGCAGCCCGATGTGTTGTTCTCTCTTGAGGTAGGTTCTCCGATGATGACATCGATTTGCCTCTTCACTAGGCCTTAAGGTTAGCACGAAAGCTCCCAAGATCTTCGAATGAATCTCCCAATGTGCCACCGATGAATGAGCTCCTCGATTTGCTCCTTCAAATCACGATAATCTTTTGTGTCATGGCCAAAGTCACAATGGAAGCAACAATACTTAGATTCGTCCCTCCTTTCCCAAGATGTCTTCATCAGTTGAGAGTCATTCGAGAACATTTTTTTCCTTTATTTGTAAGAAGACATTGGTTCTTGTTATGTTAAGGGGGGTTAACTTGGGTCTCGAGCAAGGAAGCTCGGGCCGATCTTATTTTCTTCATCAAGGTGACATCGACGTTGGAACCAACGATGGTCTCCCCTGTCATAGTCTTTTGCACATCTCCTCGCACTTATTTGAGACTATCGCCTTGACAACTATGAATTGGTTGGCCTTCTAGAGGATCTCGAGTATGATCACAAATGACCTCTCTACCTAAATGACCAAATAAGGCAAGAGGATCTGAGCCCCATTATAAAAGTTTGAATCATGAGTGATGGATGAGTTTCTTTTATTCATTAAATCTCGTTAGTGAACTGAGTGATAAAGTTAGAAAATGTCTCTTCCACTCTTTTGCTTGAGTCCAAGCAACATTGTTGTCAATAGCTTTTGACATACATTCCTAAGGAAGTAGAGTTCAAATTCTTTTGTGAGTTAAGAAGCTAACTAAGAGTGGCTTCAGACAAGTGTAGCACTCCCACGCTTGGCCTCTTAGTGTCGTTGGGAATGTGTGACATATTAGAGGGTCCAAGGTGTCGCAAAGACACTTATGAGTGCAAAAGGCGGTAGTACATTCAACTGAGTTGGTATTGTCGTCAAAGGCGAAGTAGTGATGGAAGGCAGAAGTTGGTACAGATTAGTTTCTCTTCGATGTTCTGAGTGAATAAGAATCGACCCGAGGTGGGGTCGATTAGGTTCTCATCCCTGAATTACTGGAACTCTCATCGTATCTCGTCTCAACGTTGATTCATTTGCCTCAATTGGACCCTTATGGAGTCATCCATTGAATTCACTTATTTGAGCGGAGCATAGTGGCGGTGCGACAGTGCATTGAACTCTACCATTGGAGAGCAAGGTACTCTTTCGGGTGCTAGTGCCAGTGGTAATTGAGACGTCAACCGTGGTTGAGATGGTGGCACCGCTTACTATGCTAGTTGAGGTAGGAGTAGGGCGATATCCTATAATACACACATGAGCGTTTGCACCTAATGGATGAGATTTAGGAACACCTAAGCTGAGACGAGTAAGTGGGTCGAGTTTATCCCTAGGGTGAGGGGCCTAGGTCAATGAACATACGTCAACACCTCGTCGGCATTGGCATCGAGTTGGATGCATCCATATGTGAAAATGATGACAATTGACAATTGTCCCCCGAGTAAATGTGCTTTGGGTTGGAGGTTAGGCTTCATCTCTCGAGCATTCATTTAGAAGATTGAGAGGTAGATGTTCTTGTAACATCAAACACTCATAGCACCAAAATGTTAGAGAAAAATATCGTTGATGTCTTAGTTAACCTGATGTTGTTAGGACCCGTGTGCATAAAATTATCTAAAGTGTCTTCGAGGTGGAAATGTCGTGTTCCCGAGGTATCACCTGCACAAAGGCTAAGGTCGAGAGAGGTTTCTTGGTTTGATCCCTCCAACGCTCAAGTTAGTAATCCAAAGTTTCTAAATGTGGGTTTGAGTAGTTCAAAAGAAGAGAGTTCCCCCCATTTAGAAATATATTTTTATAACTTAAAGGATGAGAAAAAAACTTGGGATTGACTTTCTTGTCATAAAGGAAGAGAAGGAAGTTTGTGATTGTCTTTCTTATCATAATGAATCTCAGATTGTCTTTGAATATATAAGAGTCTGAAGGGATCAGACATATGATTGATTTTATGTTAAGTGGAAGATTTCTAGTCAAAGATGCTCTGCACGCTAATCATATGAGTGATAGAAGCACGTATGATATGATGATACATACTCTTTTTTACTTATTATTTATTTGATATTTTTTTAGTTTATATTATCTATTACATATTTTGTAATATTTATGGATCTGTACAATGAGAATCGGATCGTAATAAGATCACAATAATGAGACTAATTCACTTTTAAACACAAACCCTAAATAATCTCAATCATAAGTCACTCAAGAGAGACATCAAGATGACCGAATAGATTGGTATACTATATACCCATTCATTATTGGTCTCACAACTGCTCGTGTGAGGAGAAAAAATATTGTGTTTCTTACTTTAAATATTTGTCCACATAGACAAGGTGAAGGATAGACAAGGTGAAGGATGACTTTGATCTCAAGTGGTAACCACATGTCCACTGATAATAGATTCTCTATCAAATAAGAATTCTCCTAAATAAGTTTATTTTAATTTTAAACTTTAAAAATAAAAATCAATGATTTTAATTTTAAATCAATTAAGTATGATAAAAATAAAAAATAAAAAACAAATATACATATAATATAATCATTGAATTTAAAATCAATTAAATTTAAATTTGAATCTTAATAGAATCATTTACTTTAATTAAAAAATTTTATAATTTTATTTTTATATTATTTTTAATTATCACACTCATTATAATTCTACATCTACTTTTATATTTTATTTAAAATAAAATTATAATTTTTAATATTTTAAATTGTTTTTAATTAAAACATTAATTGACTATTCGAACCTGAACCACCGATCCTTCCATTCTGGAGAGGTTCAATTCAAGAACGGATCCGAATCGAATCTCTTTCTCTCTCTACTATCTTATTTATGCTCTTTTGTCGCCCTCTTCAGGATCCTATCAAAGCGCCGCTTACTAAGAGTTACGACGCTTACTTCAATCATCCAACACGAAATATTGGACGAAGTCGCAATTCCCGAAACAAACATCATTCGTCACTGCGCAAGCCTTCGCTTCCTCATTGATTCTTTCTCTCTCTCTCTCTCATCATCACATATACGAATATACAACGATTACAGGTTTACTTACATCATTTACAGTCTCACGCTCTCGCTCCCCTCGCATCAATACCGCCAGCGTACGTCGATCGGGGAGTGGCGTTCTTCCGCTAGTTGGGTCCCCAGCAGCTGAGGTACATGGCCTTCCGGAACGAGTCTTCCGCCAGCTTCCGCCGCTCCTCGTTGCCCCCTCCGCCAAGATCGCGAACCACCCCGAGCCCCGCGGCGGCGGCAGCGGCGGCGACAGCTGCGGTGGCGACGGTGGCGAGGTGGCCGCTGGACTTGATGCCCTGGTCGGCTTGACCCTGCACCGCCGCCACGCTCGCTGCCATCCATACACTGTTCAGATACCTCATCCCTTCTACCACAACTTTGGGCCTCGATTGTCGCCCTTTACGTCTGTGCTGCTGCCAACTTGCTGTGGCCGAGCTCCAAAGATGAATTTAAGGGAGGTGAGCTACGGCCGGAAGAAGTGAAGAGTCTGAAGATGGATTCCATTTATAGACGGGATCTTTGGCGGTTTTCTGAAAAACCATGGGCTATGGTGGTTTCCGGTATTTGGATATATTACCAGATGGGAGCCACGTGTTCAGATCGCGTGTCCAATTTGCTCATCTTATCCACATCAAATCCCACCGTCTATCCTCTAACCCGCGCCTGGAACCCATGCTTGGCTGGTGGGGGCCGCACAATTCTGGGCGGGAGTGTAAGAGTCGAGTGATTGGTGACTACACGGGTACATACGCCACAGTAGCTTTCCTAATTACGCATTAAATAAATTCCTTGCATTTGACTTCCAAAAAATAAAGGAAAGAAGAACAAAACAGATTAAGTACACGTCATCGTCTTCTTCATGCAGGAAGCTACATGTAGTATACTACGATCAGTCTGCAAACATCACTCGGTCGCATGTATGTACACAAAACGGAGACCTTATTACTGAGTCTTTGAAGCTTCGTCACGCTGCTGTGCTGCTTCTATGTGATCTTGTGCTCATACCCTCCATGGCGTAGTGTGTGTGTGACTGTGTTGCAAGGAAAGCACCCAGAGATCAAACGTGGACCAAGCATTCATATCAGTTCGGCCCCCAGCAGCTCAAATACATGACCATCCTCAATGACTCCTCTTTAGCTGAGGAATCCTCCTCGCGCCGCCTGAATTCGCTCTGCCGGATCACTTTGGCTGCAGACGACCCAATCGCCGACAGGTTCCTCTTGATGGTCGACGAGTAGGGTTTGGCGACTTGGTCTTTCAGCTCGAGTGCAGCCCCTAAAGTGACGGCCAAGCATGCCGTGTTTCCGGGCTTCATCCTTCACGAAAGAAACTAGTAGATGAATGCACAGGAAAAGAGAGAGAGAGAGAGAGCTGCATATATGCAGCAAGAAGCCGGCGGTTTTAGGGTGGGATGGAAACAACAGGCATGCACAGTGGACCATTGGTTCCCTGAAACGGGGGCTCGAGTGGCCGTCATCTCTCGTTTCGCCGGTGGGTAACCTTTGTGACCCACCGTGGGGGTGTGAATGTGACGAGAGATCGATCATGGGATTGCAACTTGATGAGCTCTATCCATCGTCCTTTCGTGGCACAAATGGCCGTCGTAGCTTTTGGTCACAGCCTCATTTTGGCCCTACTTGTTGTCCGGCAGAAACACGTTCAATGATTCTTCCTGCTTTGCACACGCTTTGTGGATGAAGTGGCTTATCGATACCACTGTTATGGATATGATAGCGGACAAGATCAGATTTGGTTTCTGTGGGCATATCTAAACCGAGGTAAGGTGTTGTTGGCCCGTGCTTTCCACCTGGGTGCTGAGAAGTAGTAGTATTGCTTCAGTAGATCATTGTGTCAGGCAAGACCAAGTCAACACTTCGTGGGACCCATTCGGTGTTGCAAAACAGAAAATATAACAATCAAAAAATAAAATAAATCATTCGAGAAAATGCGGCGAGCGTGGATCGAACACGCGACCTTCAGATCTTCAGTCTGACGCTCTCCCAACTGAGCTATCCCCGCTTGATATTACAATGTATTTTCATATCAATATTATTCATTATTTCTAGATGAAGGGGAAAATATCTGCACCTGTTTGAGATGGATATCACACCATGGCAAACATACACACTCCAATGTCCTTCCTACAGCCATAATCTCCTTGATTCTTTCGGTGCGAGCTCTTGAAGACCACACATCCTTGCAATCTCTGCCAGCCAACGACCACACGAACCTTGCCTGTATCGCCCAATGACCTGTTTCCACGCGTCCAACTCGAGCGGGCCAAATCTCCCCACATACCCCTGCAGATAAGGAGAGGATAAGGCCGCAACCCACACCACCGTCAGATCGATCTCGGTCCACACATCCACCGTCCATTCTGGCACCCCGAGATAACCTTCACCGATCCTATAACCCGCCCCACCCCCTCCTCGACGCACGCTCGTGGTAGAGTCCGGGAAGACAGCGCGAGCGATGGCCTCCACAGCAGCAGCCACCTCCCCGTTCCTGGGCACCCGCCTGCCCGAGCGCAGCGTCGCCATGGCGGCCGGCCGGTTCCAGGCCCGGTTCGGTTTCGGCACCAAGAAACGCCCCCAGTCCAAGAAGACCAAGGCGCCAACGTCGGACCGGCCGCTGTGGTTCCCGGGCGCCAAGGCGCCCGAGTGGCTCGACGGCTCGCTCGTCGGCGACTACGGCTTCGACCCCCTCGGCCTGGGCAAGCCGGCGGAGTACCTCCAGTACGAACTCGACTCGCTGGACCAGAACCTGGCAAAGAACTCCGCCGGGGATCTCATCGGCACCCGAACAGAGACTGCCGACGTGAAGTCCACCCCCTTCCAGCCCTACGCCGAGGTGTTTGGTCTGCAGCGGTTCCGCGAGTGCGAGCTCATCCACGGGCGGTGGGCCATGCTCGCCACCCTCGGCGCCCTCACCGTGGAGTGGCTCACCGGCGTCACCTGGCAGGACGCTGGCAAGGTACCGACCTCCCACTCTGTCATGTGCACATGAAGCTTAGCGCATTGCAGTCAAGCACTGGTTGGATGTGTGGGTGCAGGTAGAGCTGGTGGACGGCTCCTCCTACCTGGGCCAACCCCTCCCCTTCAACATCACCACGCTGATATGGATCGAGGTGCTGGTGATCGGCTACATCGAGTTCCAGAGGAACGCGGAGCTCGACCCGGAGAAGCGCCTGTACCCCGGAGGCAAGTACTTCGACCCCCTCGGCCTGGCGTCCGACCCTGAGAAGAAGGCCACCCTGCAGTTGGCGGAGATCAAGCACGCCCGCCTCGCCATGGTCGCCTTCCTGGGCTTCGCCGTCCAGGCCGCCGCCACCGGCAAGGGCCCCCTCAACAACTGGGCCACCCACCTGAGCGACCCACTCCACACCACCATCATCGACAACGTCTTCTTCGCCTCCTCCTCCTAAGTGCGACAAGACATCGATCGGCTTCACCTTTCCCCTCCCTCCCATGGCGATCTCCTTGTGTGGGATTCCTGTGGTGGGGGTTAATTTCCTGTGTACATCACAAGTCACTCGACTTCTGCGTGCGTAATTTCTACAATATATGGTGTTTTCTACAATATATATATATATATATAGGAGTTAATTTCCATATGGCCTCTGACTGTGATGTTGCATTATATGTAACCAAATGAGAAACATTGGCCATTAAATAACTAATTTCTGATAATAAAAGAACATATAAAATCAATGAGTGGAAGAAGAACTCAGGATTTGAGATATACTGTCATGAAAAAGCAAACTTAAATATATGATAATACTGCCTGCCATAAATATACAGAATTACAAATAATCTCTGATGATATCGATGCCCATTTTCTTTTCCTCTTGAGAATATAGTTTGTCAACTCTATGTTCATCACTAAAAGATGAACTATAATGGGTTGCCTCACCCTTTAATTTATCAAGATTATGCACCCTATTTTTGGCGATTTCAACTGCATACTAATTTGTTTCGTTTAGAAAAGATTTATTTATTTATTTTGCTTGATTCACAAGAGAGAGTTGTCTCAAGTTAGCCATGATCGGTTTATCGTGCAATTCCACACCTGATAGAGAAGAATTTGATAACATGCCCTCTAACAACTGCTCATAACCATATCGGTCTGAGCATTAAAGTCAATATGACGAACCAAACCGACACCATGCCCCTCGGGTATAACGGTGCTAATCGAGTATGACACCACCCTGCAACGATCGAGACAACGCCGATCGAGTACAACGTCGCCCCGTTGGATCGGGACAACATCGACCGAGTACAATGCTGCCCCGACGGATCAGGACGACGCCGATCGAATACAACATTGCCTCGCCAGATTGGGACAACGTCGGTCGAGTGCGACATCGCTATTCGACGCCGAGGCACAAAGGATGATCGATGTTCGCACGAGAAGTGAGTTCACCGCTTAAAGGGTCAGCGGTTATAAATGTGTTAGGTACGGTTGGTCCCCAAGCACAAAGGATGATCGATGTTCGCACGAGAAGTGAGTTCACCGCTTAAAGGGTCAACGGTTGGTCCCCATGCACAAGATATAAAAACCTATCGTCGGGCCAATGCTAAAGGGGGATTTTCTCGTTTTCACTCAATTCTAACTAAATCTTCTAAGGGATCGAGTTGGGAAATCCCTTTCCCAACCTCGACCTGTATGTAGGAATTAGACGACTAATCAAAGGGGAACCTTACATTCCGGAAGCAAGGTTCGAGCTCGACCCAATCGATGATTTCTGCTACCTAAGTATTCACACCGGTGATCTTGCACATCCAAGACAAGACCGAACCGTGCTAATACTCTAGCCACGGTGTAAAGGTTCATAAGTGCTTGCATAGGAGCCGTAGTAGTAATTTAAATTCTTTTATCTGAGCCTATCAGTCGCTTCGGTCGGCTGTGCAGTAAAATGATGCACCTGAGATTGAATATTATATCAATTAATCACTGCTTCTCATGCATGATTCGTTCCGTATGATGAAGTGCAGAAGCAAAGTCGGTGCCCGTATCACTCTTTGAATCCGAGCCTACCTCCACTGTGTCTGTAATAGATGATGATGATGATGATACATAGTACCTTTCATGGTCACATGGATGAGCAGAGTAAAAGGCTTTGTTAGATCTTCCAAAATCACAGTAAACATATTTTATTGTGGGATTAGGACAGCCATTCGCCATTATTGTGCTGGACATGAGCGTTTCTTTGATGATCTGCTCATCTAAAATATGGCCTGCTCCCATTGCGTGAGGCACGGAAGCAACCAGCTGGAAGATTACGGTGCATTAATCTATTAGATTCTGCGTTGCTACATGCGGTATCACATTCGCAAGCAAACCATCTCTTTCGTTGCCTATAGTGGTAACAGTATTCTGCTTACACAATGGGAAGAAAGGAAGGGGCTGAAAGAAGATTTACATCTGTGAGCAGATCTCAGTTATGATTATACTATAAGATCGTATTCCGATAAAGAAATATTTCAACGAGACTGATGTCATCAAGAGGTAAAAGGCTGAGAAGTCGACACGTTCCCAGGTGTCTGCCACGTCATCCTCCAATGCTTGTCAACGAGGACGACGGCTTCGGTTTGCTGCCATCTCTTTTGTGCTGTGCAGGCAGCAAATGATTGGCTTGAAGATGAGGACAGTCAATGTTTTTTGGCCGTTTCTTTTCCCGTCAAAGTTAGATCTCATGCACGCAGAGGGCGATGGTCAAGAGGAAGCACCTCACGAGGTGTAACACATTGGACGCAGTAGTGGAAGCTGGAGAGAGAGAGAGAGAGAACTGTGGACCGAGGGCTCCAATCTAGTTTGGATTGAGACTTAACATCCATTCCGAGTGTAGTCTTCCTCTGAATCACCAAGTCGATGGTCTCATCATCCTTCTCCGAATCACACAGGTGCGCCATCCATCACTTCTCCTCCATGGCATCACCCAGTTGCGTGTCACTACTACCCGGTGTGAGCTAGCACCAATGCGAAAGGGATAAGGGTCCCCTTCCTCTCTCTTTATGGCTGTCGCCCTTTTACCCCTCGGTCGAGACACCGAAAGCTTTGGAGAAATCAGGAGGTAGAGGAAGAGGGGGAGACACGTCGCCATTGAGATAAACAATGGCCGGTACCGAATCCATTTGACTTTCTTCCTTCGTCTCAGCCTTTCCTTGTCGTTTCACTCTATTTAAGCCATATGCCCACAGTTCATCTCCTATTCCTTTGTGATTCATCTTCACCTTGACCTCTTCTTCTTCTCTTCTCCATGGGGAGAGCATCTTGTTGCGACAAAGTTGGAGTGAAGAAGGGGCCGTGGACGCCTGAAGAGGACCGCAAACTCATCGACTACATACAGAAGCATGGACAAGGGAGCTGGAGAACTCTTCCCAAGAAAGCTGGTATGGGAGTCGAGATCAAACGTCGCCCTAGTTAATCGTGTCTGGCACCTTAATGTGCTCATTTGATGTCATGCATGAACAGGCCTTGCAAGGTGTGGCAAGAGTTGCCGGCTTCGGTGGACGAACTACCTGCGGCCGGACATTAAGAGAGGGAGGTTCTCATTTGAAGAGGAAGAAGCAATCATTCAACTACATAGCGTTCTGGGGAACAAGTAAGTGGTGGTGAATTGTCTCTAAGCTTAGGCGACGAGTTCAGAGAAATGTCTCTGCTTACGTACTTCGTCTTCTCCTTTGGGTTTCAGATGGTCGAAGATTGCTGCTTGCTTGCCGGGAAGAACAGACAACGAGATCAAGAACTACTGGAATACGTGCATCAGGAAGAGGCTCCTCAGGATGGGAATTGACCCTGTGACTCACACCCCTCGCCTCGATCTCCTTGACCTCTCTTCGCTTCTTGCCTCCTCCTTGTGCAACCCAGAGTCGCAGTTCGACTTTTCTAGGTTATTAATAGGCCCCGAAACCCTCACCGACAGCCATCAGCTCAAGATGGCGACAGACCTCCTATCGTCTCAACGCCAAAGCTCAAACATCCTTTGTCAAGGACTCCAAGAACAACCATACCTGTTGGCTTCCTTGCAGGAACAGCAGCTACGGCTCTCATCTCAACAGCTATCTACTTGCACCCTTCCAAACGAGCCATTCATTGATGAGGCACTGCTGATGCAAGCCAGTGCGGGCCAGTTCCAACCAGCTACCGATTCCAATCGCTGGACGAGCGTTAGCTATCAAAGTTTGGACCCATCCTTCACCCAACTGGTCACCGAAACCTCCAATCTGATCTCCACAGACGGGCAGGGCTACAACCTGACTTCTCTTTTGTCGACACCTGCGTCAAGCTCCCTGAACTCCTCATCGACATACACCAACGGCAACCAGCTGAAGTACCAGATTCCCGATCTCTTGGGCGTGAGTATGTGCATATGAAGAATAGGAGAGATCGGGAGACGGAATATAGACGGCAAAGAGGAGAAAGAAGGAGGAGCTAAGAAACAAGAAGAGACATCAAGTTCTGTACCCAAATGGCGATGCATGCATGAAGCACAAGTCTTTTTCTCTGTTTGTTTTTTCCCTTTCTTTTCCATGTTCTTCTCTGATCGAAGAGAAAACAAGGAATCCTCCCAGGTTTCCTACTGTGTTTGTACTGTGGATTAACGATTTCAAGGTGATTAAGGGGTTCTTTTTATCTAAAGAGGCCAATTTAGCAGACATGCATGAGACCTTGTCCTTACGACGTTGACTAATCACACACTCAGTACTGTCTATCCAACTGGCAAACTGGACTTAATGAAGTGTAGAGAAATCAATCACTCAACAACAGTAACGATCATTACTCGGCAAAACAAAGATGAGGAGAAAAGCTACAATGATAGATGAACTGGGTGTTGACCTCGTGAACAAATGTATGAGATCCACGTGAACCCGTCCACGCGCGTACCTACTGACCGTAAAGGAGCTGGTCCCTTCACAAATTGATGTGGCACGTGAGAGACAGCGATGCAAATGACAACGCCCGATCTAAGCCGTCCGTCACCGACGCGTGGTATGCAACCTGTCCGGCTCTGATTCCTTTAGCGTGCCAGTGACACAGTAGATGGGAGCTCGACACGTTTCGACGTGCTATTATTTTATTTATATCACATATATTTTTGGGGAATTAAAAAAACCTCCTCTTTTATGTTTTGGCTGCATATCGTTTCATACGAATGATATATCTCAATCCGATAAAAGATTGATATGAATGGTACATCCATATACTTTTATATATAACAAGCCAATATGCTATATATAATTTGCTACATATCGTATCGTATTGATAGTTAATCGATATATCGATAAAATAAATTAATATTTTAAAAATATTAATAAATTAGATACGTTGTAGTATAATACTTTTAAGAATATCAATAAATTATTATAATATTAATAAGGGCAAAAATGATGATGTGACGCGCCACGACGTCAACCACGCCAGGTGGATGCACTGCTCGAGGAAGCAAGCATTAATGCCTACTTGATGTGCGCCAACGTCATCAGCTCTCAGCCAACAACCTCAGCTTTGACTACGTGCACTCGATCGAGGCAGAGCACGTCGATCGAGGCATACCCGTACCCTGCGATAGCTCGATTCTTCACGCAACCCCAGTGGCAATGTCAGACGCCACGAGAGGTACTGTCCTGCCCCTGCAAGCAGCCACATCAGGTAACATCAAACTCCTCTATAAATATCCCCGAGTTCAACGAGGGGGGGACACTTCTTCACAAAAGACACTTTTTCACAAAGACACTTCTTCACTAGAAGAAACACAAGCACAACACACTTGGAAGCCTCTCTTCCTCCTAAACCCTCTCCACGACATCATCTAACTTGATCATCGAAGGGGTTGGGCGAAGCTTCTGACCCGACCAATGTGCAGGTGCGAGACGAGGTTACCTCTTCCCCGACGCTGCAGCAGAGCTCTCCCCCTGACGGGACATCCAGATCACTGCAGTCGCCCAATAGAGGGACCCGAGGCACGCCACGCAAGATCCCCGCCATTCAGACCCTGAACGAGCCACGTCGGCCCCGAGGCCACGGCTAAAAAAGTTATTTACCATAACAAATGTAATATAAAAACACTATAACACACATTATTTTTATGCTATATTATAATATTTTTGATATTACTAAAAATATTATAATATAATATAAAATTAATATTTTTGTAAAAAATATATTTAAAAATAAAATAAAAATATTTTTATACTATATTAATTTTTTAAATATTATTAAAAATTAATTGGATCGATTCACTTTATGGATTGATATGCAAGAAAAGATAGAGAAAAATGATAGGTGATTGGCAGTTAAGACAATAATATTTTATTATTAAGTAAAAAAATTAAAGAATTCTGAAAATAAAATTGTTTTTTTTAATATTTTTTTAGAAAAATCGCCCTGTATTTTTCATTGTGTGCAGAAAAGGAGGCTGGGGAAAATCCACTGTAGCTTTTTCGGTGGGGTAATTTGGCACGCATCTGCCACGCGTCATGTGGACGTCAAAGCGGCCAACCTTTTTGGGGTGTCGAGTTGTCGTCAACTTGCCAAGTCTACGCTATTCGATCCGCCGTTTGACCACCCAAGGTTGTGATGAACCGGACCGGCCGGCCCAAAATGACATCGTTCCCACCTTCCGCTGACCACCGGAACTCGGGAAAAAGTCGCCGCTGTCCCATGTGCACGTCTCTGTTGCACATTGCCTGGCCAACAATGATGTTTGTTTGGGACACATGACCGACTTGCATCGAGTATAGAAGACACGTGTGTAATACTTCGAGTTCAAAGTTATCGGGTCATGCCGACCACTTCGGCTTATCACCACGGATTTCACGTGGCGGACGAGACGGGCTCTTCTGTAGTGAAATGAATTGCTCTACTTTGACTCAGGGAGTTGACTTTGTTCCCCATCGAACGAAGGCAAAATTATTAGGTGGTATGCGGCGCTGTGATCTCTTTTGATCGGGCCTAATCCCGACCCGGTTTGGCTCGAACAGATCACCCCTGAACCGGAATCTACGGTCGCTGCTCAACTTAGGCGGGAAAGGGACCAAGAACCCCCCCTTGTTCTTCTTGAACCCCATCCCTCTCGATCGATCGCGTCGGTTCACCTTCTCTTATGGCATCGCTTTCTCAAGGCTCCGATCTCTTCTTCTTCTGGGGCTGGTCGATCATGAGCCGTCCTGGTGTTCCGCATCCTGGCGATCCATGGAAGGTATTCCTTCGCTCAAGATTTGCTTCTTCGTTCCGTGTCCGTCGATTATGGGGACTTGGGGTTTTGTTCTTCTTCCTATTGAGTAATATTGATGGACAAACCCTTTCTTTTATGATTGTTCTTGAGTGCTTGACGATTTGTAGCAGCGATTCACATTTGGTCGAGAATTTCGAGCGCAAATCTTTCTTGAACAGACATGCCCTGGGTTTTCTTGTTCCTAACAACTTCTTGAGCGAAACCGATCCTGGACGAAACCCTTTCTTGTACTCGATTGTTGTCTAGATCTCGACGATTCGTAGCAGCGATTCTTATCGGAAACGTGTTGAGATCGATCGTTTCCATTCTCTGTCCGATTACTCCAAACGCAAACCGTCGTTGATCATACATGTTCTTGGCTTGCTTGTTCCTAACAAGTTCTTGAGCAAAACTCAATCCCTTTTTAGGTAAATTTGGCGGACCCTTTCTTGTACTTGATTGCTGTCGAGGGTTCAAGAATTTGTAACAGCGATCTTGATCGGAAATGTGTCGAAACCGATCGATAATTTGTAGTATTTATTATGGCGTGATTAATTTGACTGAAAACAAACTTTCATTGATCATGCAGGATGTTGGCATTTCAAGGGCTGGGTTTCTTTTTCCCGATCCAAGCAGAGTACGCCATCAAGGAGTTCGTCTCTCGCTAATAAGGTTTACTTTCCCCTTTGTTATCGATCTTAATATATACTGCAATTGCAAACCTAGTTGTTCTTGTAAATACTTTGGTGCCATTCTATTTACATGATTATGTTCATATACTTAGCCATCAAATTATAAGGAACTTTCATTTAACCGTACTCCAACATTTCCACATTTCCGTACTGCATTAGATTTCATTATATGATATCATAAGAAGCTTAAAATGCTTAGTCTAATAAACTCACACAAAAACTTGTTGATTATATATTTGTCGGGCTAATTATATTTTAGCCCTTTAGTTAGACTTCTTTAGCATTCTTGTTTCTAAACTTAAAAAAATTATATTGAGATCCATATAATTATCAAAATAAAATATTAAACCTCATTTAACATAATATCGTTGGCTTTACCGACGGAAGATATAACACTGTGACAATATGTTTATGAATGATACAAAAATAATGAGAAAAAAATAATTTCAATTGTGATGGTGGATGATGACGATGATGTTGTGAAAGATAATTTTAACTCGATCTATTTATTTTGTCGGTAAAGTTGATGATGTTAAGGTAAGTGGGGTTAAATATTTTTTTTTCGTAACTATAAAAATTTCAACGAACTATAGAATCGAAATACTAAAAAGGTCTAACTACAAGGAAGGGATAATATGTAATTAGCACTGATTGTCATTCACTTGCTCTTGCTCATATTATGGCTTTGATATAAAAGTTGCTCCTTACATCAATTGCTTAAAATTTCCCCTTGTTTCATGTTATTTGATTTTTCCTTGATAGTAATCTTGTAGTTCTCTACATAACGTTGGAGTTAATTCAAGAACATTGTCATAGAAATTGGTTCTGGACCCTACCCATATGGCCTAAGGATGAAGTTCATGAACTATATATATAATTGAGAACTATAACACATTAATAATCAAATGGAAGCTTGTTGAGCCCCTATACAAAAAATTAAGTAAATTTATGAAGGATTAAGTTCAGGAACTATGTAGGAACATATTGGTGAAAACATGGAAGAAAAGTAGAATGTCATGAGAAAATTTAATAGGAAAATGCCACAAAGATTGCATGTTTATAGTTTAGTTGGAAATATAGATCAACCATTTTTTGTGGTGTTATAAAAGGTTACATCTTCTATCAAGCTATAGGGTGGGTTGGGTTGGGTTCTGTTCCAGTTCTGATGTTAGATCCAGACCAGGATCTTAATTTCTTAGTGGATCCGAAGTGAGGTCCGTTACCAACTTGGTTGATAGCCACTTAAGAGGGACTTGACATCTTCTCTCCTGAAGAGATCTCAGTAAGTGCTAAGAAGATTAAAATGAAGAATTTGTAGGGGTAGCTCGATCTCATACCACCTTTTTTGCTTGATGGATATTTTGATCACTAGTGTCAGCTTGATCTCTTATTGCGGTGTCATGTGCCCAATTGTTGTGTCCTTATTTTGGTGGTATTTTCTTATGCACTCATTTTGGAGCTGATGGGGTTGTGAGTAGATAAGAGTTAAGTGGATTTCAATCCTTATGGCTCATCATGATTTCTTCATCGTGTTCATGTTGCCGATGCCCAATGAATACATAGACCTTTTAGTTTTAAGCTGTTCTTCTTAAACTCGGGATGGTCAAAAGGAGGAAGGAATTCACCATCCCTTCAACCAGTCCCTTACCTAATGGATGTCGGGGTGGGTGGGGTGGGGGGAGGGAGTTTAGGAATTACTTTTGGAGCTCAAAAGAGCATGTTGTGCACGGTATTTGATCAGGTGGTTCATGATTGGCGTGGGGCTGGGCATTGCGACTTACCTAATGGATGGTTCAGACCCAAACACCGCAACGACCGGACAAAATGATTGAGTGGATGAATGGCTTGTAAAGTTGCACCCTGCCAGTGAGCTGCTTTGTACATAGCTCGGCCTTCTTTCTTGGACTTAATGCACCGCTGCGTTATGGAACCTTGCGCTTCGCCACCACACCCCCTTACCAGGCTCCCACTAACCCAAGGCTGCTGCTGCTGCTGCTGCTGCTGCCCACCAGAAACCCCCTGTGGCGAAAAAGAAAGAGGCCTTGGATGCAACCTAAAAGTTTAGAGCCGAGACCACCCTCCAGCTCAGCACAAGCATGACTTGTATGTCATCTTCCTTTCCCTTGCCCCACTAATGCATGATTGAAACTTTTCTCAAACTTTTTCTTGTGTTAATCTTGTTTCCTTTTTCTTTTTTTTACTATAATCTAGGTCCAGTTTTTCTACTAGACGCACCCACCCCACCCACAGCTACCTTTTTCACTTTCTGATCACCCCCTCTCCCTCTCCCTTTCCCTTTGAAAAGCTTGGCTCGGCTCGGAAATGGAAACCACCACCACCACCACATCCCCCAACATCTCCTCATAAGATAATGATATGAGCCAGTCTCACAAAGAGAGAATCAAATAAAAAAGCAAAGCTAAAATCCTCATGAGACTTGAGAGTGGCTTTTCAGCATACTTGATTATAGGATTCGAGCTTTTCGACAGGGATGATTGTGTAGTGGGCTTTGACACAAGATTAGCAACAGATACTGGTGGTTTGTCACTTGTGAGTTGTTTGAAATTTCTACTAGTCCCTGCCAACACACTCCAGTCTCTTGTCTTTACGGCCGGGAGCTGATTACAACAAATGAATACGAAAAAAGTATCGGTATCGGTTCTGACACATGGTGGTGGTGGTGGTGGTGGCTTCAAGGTGAGAGCTTATCTGGGGGGGGGGGGGGGGTGGGCGGGGACGACATAAACATCCGCCATGTGAAGCGGTCAGTGGAAGCCCGCCCTTGTTTCTTTTTCAGAGCGTCCTGCTTTATGTCATGTTGTTTCCTTGTAGGACTAGTCTCTCGTACCATCCGTCCTATTCATCCAGGGGAAGGTTGGGTCTGTAAAGGATGGCTCCAAAATCCGAATGCCCGACTGTGCCATACCATCACCTGGTCATCGCTTTGGAAGGAGATGACTGGAGGTTGAGTGAGTGATTCTTCCTGAGGACATCGGGATGAGAAGTGGGCTGGGGGTTGCTTTAGTCCATTGCTGCAGGATTCATCATGTAGGTTTGATTTGATGTGGTCGTCTTTTCATGCTGCTACCGCTTGGTCTGACCTGAACCCCCTAAGGCCTAGGTAGAAAAGCACGAAAGGTTTTGTCATGATCGGTTGCACTGGCGGAGGGGGGGGGTTAAAATCTGTCGGTCAAGACACCCTCGTTTAAGTTGGAGTTTCAAGTCTGGTTAGATCTAAAATTCTAACTACGATCGATTAGTCTCTTAATTATCTCTTAAGTTCTTATCGTGCTCTGACTGTAAGTAAATTAATTACTTCGGAGACCAATTGTATTGAGGACCTTCCTTTTTCCTATATTATTAAACTACCATGTTTGTTCTAGGGCTCCCACGGTTTTAGACATTGACTATAAATGAAAAAGAAAATAACAGATCTGGTTGTAAACCAACAACCGACTCAAGAAAAAGCAAGAATAATAATAATTATTATTTTAGTCAAGAAAAGGAGGATGTCAAGTTTGTGGTCTCGATGATAAAGAATGCCTTGGGGACGAGAAAGGGAGCCTAGGAATAGAAACAGTAATATATATATATATATATATATATATATATATATATATATATATATTCTGAAAATTGAAGTTCAAAAATTTATTGTTTAATTGTATAAATTCTGGCCTTGGAAACTTTCCCAAGTAAGAACAAATTGAGCTATAAGATGAGCATCTTCAATTAAAGATTGTTTTCTTCCTTGTGTCAATTCCCAATATGTCAATGCTCCAAAACAGGAGAGAGAGAGAGAGAGAGTATAGACCCAAAGTTCATCTCACAACGGAGCCATGTTCTTTTAACAAACCTGCAACGAGAGAAGATATGAGAAGTCATTCCTTTAGATTCAAACGAGACCAAAGCTAACGATATAGACAATAAAGTGGGAAAAAGCATGTTATTTAAGAGATTCGAATAAATAAATAAAAAAAAGGAACACGATGGGATTGTACGAAGAAAATGTCAGTCCTTATTCGTGAGCATTATTGGTAGCTGAATTTAGTTGATGATTGGCCTTTGAAATGAACTCATTTCTCCTCGTTGGCATTGCGATGCCATCGTGACGCTGCTGCTGGTTGCTTTACGCCCGCCCATGTACTCGGCCTTCCTCTACTCACCTGCCACTCACTGTATCCGCACTCACCGTCCTTCCCGCAAGTCCCCCAATCCAGGCTTTGGGTAGGGCATGCGCATGGCTCAGAGCCTCAACCTTGGGGAAAGCTAATTTATATCATTTTTTTTTAGTGCAACAGAGAGAATTCTTTTAATTAAGAAAAAAATTAACTTATTTTGTCACTATGCAAAGTGTTCATCATGTCATGAAAAAAAAAAAAGTTTCAAGGTAGGAACATTTTGTAGCAACGAAAGCAATATTATCTGCCCAAGCACCGTTTTTTGCTGAAACTTGCGATATGTTGGCAGGGTGGAGGAGCTATAAGAAGATCCTCCGTTTCCTGGTTGACGGAAAGGTCAATTGCCGGTGTTCCATTACCCTACTACATTCAGCTCTGCCTTCTATACTAAAGAAAGAGGAAAAAGACAACGGACATGTCTTTTCCCACGCCTCGTCACAAAGGGTTCCAGCTCAAAATATGGTGGGGTGGGGGGGCTTTCTTCCGTCACACATGCACGTCCGTTTCACCCATGTCTCTCCTCTTCCCCAAGTCGAGCTATAAGCCCACAGAGGCAACAAAAGTGTCGAACCAAAGTTACACACCTTTCCCTCCCTACCCTCACCGCTTACTCTCCCTTCTCCTACTCCCCCCAACTTATAATGCCTTCTTCCTCTACGCCACCTTCTGCCGTGGGAATCTCTCTCTCTCTCTCTCTCTCTCCCTCAGAATCTTCTTCTCCTGCTTCCCACACAAGAAGCATAGGAAGTCGAACAAGAAGAGCCAGAATGAGACCGCCCGCTGTCTCATTGCTGCTCGCTATCTTCCTTCTGTCCGCCGCCGCAGCCTTGGCCGCCGGAGTCTCGCCGCACATCTACTCCGACGAGCAGCAGCCACCCGATGCCGGCGGTGTCGCCTCCACGACGGTCCCGGCGTTCCCCGTGGCCGGCGCGGACAACCAGAGCGCGTGCCACCTCGACCTCTCCGACGAGCTCTTCGGCGGGGTCGGCGATGCTTGCGTCCGCGGTGGCCTCGACCAAGGCCGCTGTTGCCCGGTGCTCGCGGCCTGGCTCTTCGCCGCGCACGCCCGCTCCGCCATCGAGGTCCGGCCGCCGCCAGCTGCCGAAGACGGGATGGACGGCGCGGACCGGCCGGTGATGCCGGACGACAACCAGAAGTGCGTGGACTCGTTGCAGAGCGCCCTGGAGCGGCGCGGCATCCGCCTGCCGCGGCCCAACGCCACGTGCGACACCGTGCTCTGCTTCTGCGGTATCCGACTCCACCAGATCGGATCGCTCCGGTGTCCGGCCGCCTTCAACGTCAGCGGCGTGGGGGTGGCGGCTCGGAACGCCACCCCCACGGCGGCACTGCAGCAGCTGGAGCACGACTGCGGGAATGCGTCCTACGCTGGATGCACGCGCTGTCTCCACTCCCTCGAGAAGGTCTGCTCTCTTATTCTACCCCTCAGGGTCTTCTTAAATGTGACACCTTCCCTTCGCATGCAAACTTCATATGCAATCATCATCACCAATGAGTCGGAGTCCTAACTAAACCTACTGATTGCAATCATTAATGGTGGCGCAGCTTAAGGGGAACGGCAGCGGGGAGCGGGCGACGAGGATGTTCGACCGCGACTGCCAGCTGATGGGGCTGACGTGGCTGCTGGCGAGGAACAGGACGGCCTTCATCCCCACCGCATCCGCCGTCCTGCGTGCACTTCTCTACGGTGCTGCCGCCCCCCTTGCGCAGGAGGAGGAGGCGGAGTCCCAGTGCAGATGCAGCCGGGACCAGGACGACATGCCCCTCGCCGTCGACTCCCTCCAATTCCAGCACCTCAGCCAGCAGCAGCAGCAGCAGCAGGAGGAGGAAGACGACTCCTCTTCCTCTCGTTCCCCTTCTCCTTTCCCCTTTCCACTTCCCCTTTCCTCCTTCGTCCTGCTTATTGTCCTGCTCGCTACACTTCCCCCCTTCCCCTTACTCTAACCAATAACCTCCGTGTCCTCTTTTTATTTTCTTCTGTAATTTTTATTTTCTTCTGGAATTTTGGTTACCCCCTCGCTCGCTGTATATGGATGCTCCTCCGGCCTTGTTAGGTTCCTTTTCCTTCTCCCCATTGCTATTTTCTCTATCGTTTCTCCTCCTCTTTTTCTGCCGCTTGCAAATGGTGACACACATATCGTAGGGCAAAAAGTACCCCATGTCACAGGAAGGAGGGAAAAAGGACAAAGACAAAAAAAAAGAAAAATACATTACTTACCATGTAGCAGCTTCAAATTGTCAGGTGGCAGCGACACATGCTGAACTTCTCTCATTCGTCAAGCCGGTGGGGAGCATGGCAGTCAGTCACTCAATCAGTCACAAAACACAACATGATGCGCGCGGCAGGCTTGTCATAATCTGTTGTTCTCAATCAAGATGAAAGATTATAATCAAACATGAAACACAATTATAATATATCTTAGCAAAATAAGGGCACTAATATATCTTTAGCAACCAACACTCACCGTTGCTGGCAGCAAATTGTTCAAAGCACAAGCTTTGGAATGAGTAAAAATGTACTAACCAACTTAATTTTAGGGACTCAAAAGATCAATTAGTTGACTACCAATCAAGAAATATGCCCAGTTCATGCTATATATAAAATGAACAATCAAGAAATTTCCTTTTAGAAAGGTTCAAAATTTTGTGCATTTAAATATTACTTTGTAAAACAAATGAACTACATAGGACTTCCATGATATCCTCTTTGACTCTGAAAAAATTATCTTCCCTACATAGCAAAGAATTAATTTCTGATATGCACAAGCAGGACACTACCAAGAAACTTTTGTTCCTTGCATTATGTAATAATGGGTGAACAAGAATCCAATATTCCCAAAAAATAAAAATAAAAATCATTAAGTAAAAAATCCAAAAAACAATCAAGAAATTTCCCCCCCAAAAAAAATCAAGCATCTAGAAATAAACCATTAAGTAAAAAAAGAAAAAAAAATGGAACATGCGATGTATCCAGGCAGGCAGGAAATGCAAAGAGCTCCAAACTGTTAGTTCCCTTAAGAGGCAGCAGCTGAAGCATCAACACTAATAATAACCATGCAGTTAACATGAAATGGATTAAAAATGGCACCCAATGAATGTCTAATGAATGAGCATAAGGATGTCTAAAGAATACTCAAGCTTTTAGAATACAGAAGAAAGACAGTACGCGCACCATAAGATTTGTGCTTGCAACAGATGCTAATGATACACAAACAATGCAAAAGAGCCAGAATTTCTTTCCTAAATCTGTCTGAAACAGACCAATGTAAAGGATCAAGTGGTGTTATCAAAAGTAGATGTTTAAAGTCAGCACCAAACACAAAAGCCAACAATGAACATTTGTTCCAACTCCCCAAAAACTGGAGCTAACGTAGAACAATATATATACTTCAGTATCTCCAAGAACATATTTGCACGTCCCTGTAGATTTCTAGTTAAAACTTTTAAACTTGATTGCGTTATTAAAAAATAGACAAAATGATGAGTTACACTTGTAGTATTAGAGATCATCAATGGCGATAACATACCTCATATATGTTGATTCTGGGTCGACGTAAGTGTGGGCATAAATAAAACAGTTCTCGAACTATATTTTTCCTGAATGAAAGAAAAGTCTGGATGGAGAACACAGTAATAGCATACGCATACTACTTACCTAAAGAAAAAATGTCCCTACAATGAAACTAAATATGGATATATGAAATTGAAAATTCAGGTAGTCAAGATGAATAATGCATGAGGAATACCAAAATGGCAACTGTCATGGCAAATGAAGCTAAATTAAGAAATCATATATCTATATGATGTTTGACTACCCAATCCAGATAAGCTACACTTTGCTCAAAAGGCTAAAAGAAGAGGTTAGGTAAAATTACTTTAAAATGCTCATCTATTACAAGGACCTCAAGACTCGATAACTTATCTAATGCCAATCCGAGGTTTGCAGCTTCGTAGCATCACTGGAACTAAATTATACTAGGAAACCATTATAAGTTGGTCTCTCGGTCATCTTAAATACATTCAATAAATAGGATAACTAAGAAATTTTTTTTTTGTTCTCATAGAAATGCTTGAGGCATTCCTCCGTACAGATTGGACAGAAACCCATAATCATCATAAAATCTCTTACCTATCCATGGCTTCTTGCAAACTTATACTGAATTGCCCAATCTTCTGGTTTTCAGGGACTGAAGATGTACGATGAGGATAAGCATGTAAACTGTGAGAACCAAAGTTACTAAAAGCAACTTCTTCTGCAGATCTACCCAGATCATTAGACCAATTAAATGGCACGGTGAAAACTAGATTTAGAAGACCATCACCACATCCACCAAACTCCTTGGGTGGGCACAAAATGCTGCTCTCACTGTTCTCTTTGCTTTCAGGTACCATGGATAAATATGAGTTGTCAGGTCGCATACCAGTGGAGAGTATCCGCTTCATCCCATTAAGTTCCTTAGCAACACGCTTATGTGCTTTATTACTCTCACCATAGTTGAAGGCATCAGTTGAAGTCGTCTGAGGAAAGCTTCCTTTCGGTATCTTTCTACAACAACTTAAGCAAAGTCTATAAGAACATTTTGAGCAGCTTCTGTGAAAATCAACAAGTGAAGTCCTGCAGCAATTGCTGGTACCAAAAAAAAGCAGAGACTGCATGAGACACATTCAGGTGTAATTTGACCACAATTTAAGTCCATCCCCCAGCAAAATTTTAGGCATGTTTATCTAATTGCAACACGAACTATATTAACAAAAAATATCCTAAAAGAAAAATGACAAAAACCAATGAAATGTCCATCTAAGATTTTGGATGGTAATCAGCCTTTAGCCTAAAAAAATTTTGTGGCCAAAATAACAGTAATCATTTACTATGTATATTGTCGGTGACATATAAATGGAAATGGAATATCTATCGATCTATGCTTTCAGAATATACACATACCATTTAACAAGCTCGTTCTGAGCCTGATTGACTTGAAGTTGAATGCCAGAAAATCTTCTCCCTAGGAAAGAAGTAATACATCAAAAGTAGCCAACTCAGGAAGGATGAAACACAGATACTGATTCCTTACTAACCTTGGTCTGGAACCTCAAATTCCAGCTCATTTAACTGCTTTTGATAGATCTGCTTCAGCAATGGGAGAAGGTGAGAAATCAAGTTATAAGCATGCTCGATTTCATTAAACTTCTTGTGATCATGTGCAAGTTCCTGAAGATAAAAAAACCCAAAACTGCTCATAAAATTTTCCCCCATGAGAATGTAAAAAAATTAGAGAAGAGCCCAACCTTACATCCACCATCTTTAGCTCCGATATGAGAACATGTCTTACAATCACAACACCCACGACAAACAGGACAGGCGATCTTGACCTCCACTTCAGACATCTCAGAGTACCTAAACAGCATCAGATGCCTTGATATATTAAATAGCAAATAGTAGTCTTAAAAATCTGATAGGTATAGAATCCAAAATTCCTGGACCTCTAGATGTTTGAGTTGGATTAGTATACCAAAATGATAGGTGACTTGCATCAACTATTCTGTTGAGATGGTGGATGAAACACAACTACCACAACAGCTAGAAATTACACTACATGTGTGCTTCAGAGATGTGTCCTAATACCAGAATCTTTGCAACCACATTAGCTGAAACAATCAACAGCCTTGGTCAAGTAAAACCAAGGCAAACTTAAAAATTTATGGTGTGCATATGTTTGACATCCTTCAGAGTTCAGATCACTTCAAAGGGCATTGACAACACCGGCCCTACAACAAAAAAAAAAAAAATTGCTACCATGCAGATGTATTGGAATAAGCAAAGATAAAAATAGCTAAGCATAATGGCATTTAAATGTATAATAAGCCTTGGCACATTTAAGTTATAATTAGTGAGAGTGCAAATTAAGAAAAAATTATTTGATGGAAAAGGAAGAATCCTTTAATTCAAAAGCACAAAATCTACAACATTATATCTACTACAACTTGCTTTAATTTCCATCTCATTCACCACATTTAACTCTACCTATGACAGCTGTAATCGCTACTTAAAAGAGGTTTCACCTGTTACGGATTTTAAAACACGAGAATATAACCAGAACAGTCTTGTCTTTCAGTTATAGCTGTAGATTCAACCACAGGATAGCAAACATATATATTAGAGAAAAAAAAGACGTTTTAAGGGGCCATAAAAGAACAACAAATAAGAAAGAGGAGAGAGAGAGAACAATAATGAGGGCCTACAGCCTCTTTCTGTCAGATTTAAATCAAATATCAGAATTCACCTTTAATCCATACGATCCCCACAAATTAAGGACTTGATTTCAAGTACCCTTAATCTATTAAAGCACTAAATATAGAAAACAAAATAAAACCAATAAAGCATATAAGCAGACGTGAAAGGGTATGGACACATGGGCCCAGAAACTATTATGAAATTAGGACAAAAACAAATACATGCATATTATTATACAAGAATAACAAGCTGCAATGTATATTTCTTTTATATGTTCCTAGAATTTTTAGTTTGTATAATTTAGACAATCAATAATGATCATATGATGAATCTAGAAGAACTATAACAACCATTCGTACGAGTGGCAAAAGTTTACAGAAAAACATGAAACATAATACAAAAGTCATGAACAAAGATTGTCTCATAGAGCATGTAGATTCCATTTTGAACTGGCAAAATTCTATGCTGTATTGATCACCATAGGCCAAAAAAAGGGTCTACTCATATTCAGCATTGCATATACCGTGTGCCACCTCCATCATGGTAGATTTTCAACCATGATAATACATGCCAATATTGGCATTACCAATCCTTGGTCATATATCCAAGTAAATGCAGAACTTTCCATGTCCTGAAGTCTTATATAGATAAAATACGTGTTACATATTTAGTATAAATAAACATAGAATGTACAAGAGTGCAATATATTTCTAAGTACCCTATATGAATCGACAAGTATTCATTAAGCATTGGTGTTTGACAAAGATACAACAGATATTTTTTAGGTGCCCTTGCTTCATAGCAATGAACATGAACCAGTGAAAAAAATATTCCCTATGTTGTTGTAACATACATCCAAACTCTTGAATCTGAATTCTTAAAGGAGAACAATAAATGGATAATATTAGTTATTTAAGATATTCAATTTCGTTCACATATATTTGTAAAGCTGTTTTCTATCTGAATAATGCATCCTAAAACACCAACCATGTCTCTTGGTTGGACCTGCTAATCAAATTATAGAGGATCCAAGGTCTAGCTCAATTGACACCAAAAATGTAACTGAAATGACCAAGTAATTTGACAAAATCAAACCTAATCAATTCATTGTTCTAGAACATGAACTGAATCAAGTTAACCCTAAATCTATGGTAAAACTTGATGTGTGTTCCTTCCAGAAAACAAATTTCATCGAAGAACTTCAGATGGAAGTAGTAAGCCAAGTGCATCCTTCCATGAAACTTGCAGTGCCTTAATAGAAGTCTTCCTTTCAAACTAAAACTTCACATTGACTTCATCAATAAATCTAAAAGAACCATCTCCAAACTGCAAAGCTTTTATCTCTTGAAACAAATCTTCTTTTGCAAGCACATCATCACAAATTAAAAAGTACAACTAGGTAAAAAAAGGATAGCCAAGGGGGGAGTCAACGTATGCAACCTTACCCTATAAACAAATAGTGTTCTCTTGACACAAGCCTTGATCACTCGGTTTGCAAATAATACAAATAAGTGGTGAATTTTATCTTCGAATTCTCACAATTGGAAAAAATTTGAGTTTGGTAGTAAACTTGCGAAAATGTTTTGGCCAGTTCACAGTATTATAAAGAATCAATTATCTTGATAGATTAGTAATGCATAAGCAAAGAGGGTGGGCATTAACATCACAATAATGTTGCTCTTTTGTAATCTAAGTGACCAAAGTTTCAAGTCATGAAATTAGCCTCACTGGGCTAAGTTTGCAAAAAACCTATAAAGTCAAGCCCACCTCTGAAAAAAAAGAAAGAAAAAAAAAAACAAAAAGATGGATATAAGACAAGTATGCTACAGCATTTTTGTTATCGAATGGTTCAATGTATGACAAATATGTTGCTGAAGACAGATACCAATATCAGAAGAAAGAAGTCTTTTGAAGTTTGAAAAAGATTATTAGTTATCATGCAATAAAATTTACTTTAAGAACTCCCTAGTATTCCTGCATGATCCCTCAAAAGCTTATTTATGCTCCAGAATATAAGAGATGACTAATATCTCTCACTATTAATACATAAAAATCTATTTTAATCATTTCTGGTATGATCATAACATATGGGCGAAACACACAGAAGCCAAGAAACAACTTTTGAGGAGAGAGAGGGGATCATTTTGTCAAATTTTCCTTTGACCACAAGACATTTACACTCGTCGTCATTAACCAAATAAGAATGCAACAGAATTGATAATCACAGTGATCAATCTCACAAACTATTATAGATTACCTATTTTTCAAAATAAAAGCAAAAAAAGACTGACAAATGATTACCGAAGCTTCTTTGCATGAATCTTCATAATGATGCACTTACTAAGTGAAACACACAGCATTTCTTGTCTCTTCGGCAACAAAAATTCTATCATGGATCTACCTTCTAGCCATGATCCTATTCCCGGAGGAAATAACATTGATCTTGATAAATCAGCTTTGGTCCCTAAATGATATTACTTGAGATTTCTAGAGCCTAAATAAATTTAAGTTCTTACCATTAAATCGGTGAGTATTACATTGTGGAAGTCAAGATAAACAAGTTTAAATGATTAACATTGTGTTGGAAGGTATCGCTCAGAGGAAGTCATCATAATATCATATAAAATTAAAGCAACCTTTGTTATATACTTTGCTTCGATTTTTTTTAACTTATCGAATGAGAACAAGATCTCTTCATATATCTGGAAAATTTCAACTTATACAGAGATCACAGTTATCCCCAAAAGACTTGCATCTTCGATTTAATAAAGAAAACTAGACAAATGAAAAAGGCATTTGACGAACATTAGCTACAAAATAAATTAATCTTGCTTTCAAGAATCTTTAAAAAGAAGAGCAAAAGGAAGTTAACTGTTTCTTTATGCAGCGAGAGCAGAAGAACCTCTTCCTGCAACTTAAACATCGAACCATCCTTGCCACCTTCTTCTCCCCACATCTGTGGCATATCCACTTTCTCCCCCTCCCCAAACCCTTTCCACAAGTTAATTTCTACAACCAATAGAAGTGTACTGGAGTTACCATCAGAAAATGGATCGCAAGAAAGGTTCAAGAATCAAAAGAAATGGCACGGAACCAAAATCGTTATACCTTTAATGGGCCCACGGGAATCGGCTCCGCGTTCTTGGATCGAATGCACCGCCTGGTGAGCGAGCAGTCCTCATCAAACCCTAGCTTCCGATCCAAAGGGGAGCCCTCATTGCCGGGACCACCCACCGGAGACGACGCGATGGTCATCAACCCATTAGGAAGAACCCTCGTCGTCCGGGCCTCCCCCCTCCGCCTCTCTTCCCTCTCCCCCTTCCGATCCATCCGCCGCTTCAGCGCGGCCGTGATCGTCTCCTCGGTCGGGGAAGCCCCCTTCCTGGTGCGCTTCCTCGCCGGAGCATCGGGCGGCTCCGGCGACTCCCAATCGGATTCTTGCGCGGCGGTGGGCCCGCCCTTGTGCTTGGCCAAGTTACGGCGGGTCAAGTTGTAGTGGTGCTCGCAGAAGGTGACGCCGTCCATGGCGCGCATGGAGCAGCGCCATTTGCGGCCGTCCGTCCTCCGGCATCGGAGGCCCTCACCGGGGATTGCGTCGGAGTCGTCGTGGAGCCGCCGCGGCCTCGGCATTGTGACGGAATCCAAAACCCCTGCGAAGTCCGAGCGGCGTTTCTAGAAACGAGTGCCGTAGAGAAAGAGAGAGAGCGAGCGAGACGACAGCATCGGAAGCTGTTCATATTTCTCTCTTTTTCTTTCTTTCTTTCTTTCTTTCTTTCTTTCTTTCCTTCTTGAAAACAAAGAGCACAATTACATCTATATCCCTACAAACTATAGCGGACATAATATAATTATTTTTTCTGTATTTTTCTTTTTTTCCCCTCCAATATCTCAAATATATTAACTACTGGCTTTATCATCTTCTTGCCAATACGTATTTGTAGCTTATTAATGGTTCTAATACGCATATAAAAAGCTTAATAGAATTAAAGCCGAGTTAAACCGGAGGGGTTTTTATTTAAAGGGACATCTAATACAAAGGGTATATATGTCATAAACGAAGTCTACAGGGCTTTTCCCAGGATTTTGTGGTACCCGACACGGACACACCCACCCTCGACTCCGTGACAGTTACGACTCGGAAACAAGCCTTTAGTAATGCCTTCCCGCTGGCCCCACCGAAGTCGTATTCACAATCACGTGTATTTGACGGTCCGTCTTGCTCAGTATCAGAATGTATTATTCTGTACTCCAAGCTACTATAAATGGATACAACCTCAAGAACACAATAAGAAGAAGAAGAAGAAGAACAAAAATTACTGACATACATCCATCCAAGAAGAAAACAAGGCTGTTTGCAATGATGAACGGAACATGGCCATTCTCCATAGGAGTTCTTATAGCATTTTGGGATGTTCATAGTACAAGATCAGATGAAGGTGGGATGAAGAAGCCTTGAGATATGGTATAAGAAGCTGTGTTCGAAGTGTTGCTCAAGGAAAGCATCTTAAGCCCACCATGGATCTTCCCCAGTTCTGAAATCTGTTTCCACCCAGGGTACAAATACAACCTTCCCATCATCGATGTCGACATGGGCCAAAGCCAATGACTGCCATTTTTGCGATCGTGTCAGTATATAATTGATGCATCTTAAAAGAAAGTGGCAAAAGGCAAACTATGATTTAAAGAAACAGCAGAGAACTAATCAATGCAAGTCAAACAGTAGTCATCTTTATCTCTGGAAGGAGTAAGACTACAAATAATAACTAACTGAATCTAAACAAAAACAAGTTAGTTTACTGCAAGCTTATCTAGGCACGATGGAACCTCTTTCTAATTCCTCCTTTTCTTATCTTATTTGCTTTGAAGCTTCTCTATTCAAGAATTAGTATGTTGATGGCATTGGCTCAGTGCCTTCAACATTTCTCATATATCAGATTATATATGCAATGTATATCTAGTATTCAACATGAATTTTCCTATTCATATAAGAACATTACATAACAAAGAAAAACTAGGTTATTAGTTTTAGTATCTCTTCACTGTGATCAGTGTCCAATTCAATTTTCAGCCCAACACAAATCGATGGAAATTTAACGAAACAATAGAGAGGAAAAGAGGCTCACCAAAGGTGCAGGTCCCCTCACAACTCTCCCTTGGTTGTTGTACTGGGATCCATGACATGGGCAGATAAATTTTTTCTCAGCAGCATTCCATGGGACAACACAACCCAGGTGGGTGCAGACAGCATTAATGCCATAGGTTGCAAGAGTTTTGTCATTCTCCACAACAAGATACGTAGGGTCTCCCTGAAAAAATTGAGGCACCATAACTTATTTGCAGAACTATAAATTTATCTCGCAAAAGCTATCCATAGATGCTCAATTTATAACTTGATTATCATAACTATCAATGTATCTTTACCTCACAGCATATAGAAATCCTGGATGCTTGTAACTAAAACAATGACAAAAGTCTAGAAGCAGATGAACCATGTCATACACATGATGAGTGATATCAAGGAGCCATACACAAGATGATAGAAAGGAACTTGAAAACAACCTAAAATCCATAATAGAAGGCGCCAAGAAAAACATGGCCAAAAAGGAATTTTGTCTTGAACTAAGTTTTGAAGCTAATGGAAACAAAAGAAACATTCCCAAAAATGTTGTCATCACAAAGATAACCAAGATTGAACTAAAGTTGCTTGAACTAAGTTTGTTGCCAAGCATTACGTTTGCCTTCAAGTTTCATATATGTGATTCATTTATCTTTCCAGGGAACTCTCTTTGTTTGCAACCACTTGCACTGTCTCATGACGAGAGGATGAATTTTGTTTATGGGACCTTGCATGACAAACAGCTTCTTCGCTAGCTAAGTATTTGATCATTAATCACTTCTGGCTTGCAACAGTTTTATGTAAGCACTTTTAAGAAAATGAGCTTGTAAGGCAGCAGTTCAGAGACAAAAACAAATCATTATATTCCCAAGTCCATCATAAAGTTTAACATGATCTCTTTGTTGCATAATCAAGCTGATCATAAACATGTCTTTTACATACATGTTCCACTCTATCCATATAAATCAATAATACACAAAAGATACGCAAGTGCTAATATCTTAACACTAGAAAACTCAACCAAGAACATTAAATTCTAATACGTTATCATAGCTGCTGCCATGTCGAAAGACTAACAAGGTGATTGAAATCATTACAAATGCAAAAACATGGGACCTGCTCTTGAAAAAAAGTGATTCTTATTTCATGCTGAAGAATGTTATGCATTCATATCATGAGGTCACAAGCAGCATGCATATACAAAGTTCACGGAAGCTCCTGTCATCTATTGTTTGAGATTGGTTCTCAAATATTTGTATATGTGATGCTGTGCCCACCCAAACAAAATACACTTCTGATACTATTTATACTTTATTTTCTAATTACAACATAAAACAAATTCTCCATATTCTACAAGAAAACATGACCAACTTATGATTGAAAGCATAGCACTGGGGACTAACCAAGATGCAGAGAATAACAATGAAAAATCATAGACACATGAAAGTTGTCAACCACCAATTTTAACATGTAAATTTGTCATTTATTTTTTGACTGACACATAGAAACAATCCAGATGATCATAGGGCAGCTATGATCTTAACAAATAGATACTTCTAATCATTCTGGCTATTTTTATAGATTTCCAGGGAATCTACTTTATTTTTCAAGTAAGCCACAGAGAACAGAAAAGAGTTTCAGCCATGTCTAGTGCTGCAACGTGGAACATCTTTGTCTATCCAACAGGTCCCAAGTTTAATTATATCTCCAAACTATAAGCAAGATTAGGAATTTGAAAAATTCTTCACAGATGTGTCAAGTTTGACTCATCTAGATTTAATTATCCTTCATATCCAACCACACTAATGTCAGAGACATGAATCAACTACAGAAAATGATAGATATCTCAAAGAGCACTTTTAATTTAGCATTGCAAATAGAAAAATGTACCTTTAAACCCTGGGTAAGTGTTCTATCACCAGGACCATGAGTCTTAAGCCATCCATCTAGAGTAACATCATTTCCAAGTGCATCTTTTGCAACGGTTCCACCTCCAGCACCACCTGAACTGTAACATGTTCCACAAAACATAAGTATCCACGACAAAATAACAAAAATAGAATAAGTGAGCTACGAAACTGAATGATTACTTATTTTTTAGCAGTGAAATATGACACAACATTTCCTTTCTCAACTTATAGACGCTTAGCTCTCTCAGTTTCCATATGCGGCTAGTTACATGCTGGACAAGATCTAACTTATAAACAAAGGAACACTAAGCAAAATGATAATAAAAGTAAACAAAATTTATCCAATCTCTTCCCGGAAAATCACTCAAAGCATTTGGAACTTTAAGCTTCGGAGAAAATAAAATCCAACTCTTTGCATTATCTTCCTTTGGTAAGACTTAATCTAAATAATTTTCAATTTACTTTCATGCTTATTTGCATACACTGTCCATACAGACCAAAAATCAACCCGGACGAAGAAAAGAAATGGTTTCGAGAGAATTAGACACGATCTGCAGGCTCCAGGATAAACAAGTTTATAACAGTGAAAGTTGATAGGAATGTGCACTTACAGGGAAATATGCTGCAGAATTTTCAATGGTCGAACGAATGCATCTCGAGTGATGATGCAGAGCAATTTTTAACACCTTTCACATTCAGTAACTCAAATTACATGAAAATAACTGGACTAATTTCAATCAATTTTCAATCATCAACGCAAACAACGGAAGTAAGCAGGGTCCGTAAACAGTACTAACCATGCCAAGAACAGAAATGAGAAAATGAACTATGCTGCTGCTAATTTCCAAGCGAAAGCAAACAAGGTGTACAATGTTTACCCGGGTGGCACAAAGAAGTACGTATAGGGAATCAGCATGCCCGCGGTGGGCAGCGACAAGGTTCCCAGAAGAAGAAGGTTCAACAGCTGCCTCTTTCCCATGTCCGGCACCCTGTCGGCGGGGATGCTCGTCGCCTGACAGGTGATCTTCCCAATCCTCTCCTTCCCCAAGCCCAGCCCTCTGGCGGGCCTGCTCAGAAGAGCTCGGGATGGCGAAAAGATGCCATTTTTACCGGAAGAGAGCTGCAATAATAACGCGACAACAACTTGATCTTAGACTTCTGGACCAGCGCTCGAGAACAAACAATTGCTCACCTGAGATGGGGCGGCAGCGGTTGAGAGAGTGGTGGAGGCCATGGGGGCAGGAGTGCAGCTTCTTCCCTCCGAGGACGCCTGGAAACAGGTCGATTCACATCCTTCTTATCTGCAAGCAAGAGGAAGACGATAGGGTTGGGTGATTTGGTTGATGGGAAGCCATTGGTCTCACTCAGCCACATGTTTGGATTGCACTTGGAGACCCGCCTAAACCCCATTCTATTGTGTATGATATCGATCCAACACGGGTACGACTGACCGCGGTTCGTGAACCGGCTTAAGCAAACAGAAACCGGACTCGAATCGACCCGATTTTGAGCCGAACCGGAACCGCCGGTTCCGGTTCCGGTTCGGACCGTTTCAGTTCCGATTCGAACCATTAATTAATAATAATAAAAATAAATTAAAATATAAAAAGTAATCTAACTAAATATCACTTAACAAATAAAGATTAAATCTTTAATCAAACTTACTAATAGGAATGGCCTCCATGTCATCATGAATCACTCATCTATACTTCAAAAACTTAATTACTTTTAATATTTTTAATATTTATATTTTTTTTAAAAAAATATAAATTATATTAATATTTTATAATTATGAAAGTGAAACATCTAAATCCATCTATTAGAAATTTAAAAAATAAATTATATTAGTGTCCCTATAACAATATCGATTTTATTAATAAAAATATATAAATAAAAAGTAAAAAGATAATTTTAATGATGTTATTGATGATCGTATATGATTAATGTAGATGAGAAGAGTGATGACGAGAGGTGATACCACTATGAATCTATATCAATGGCCCTTTTACCGTTCTTTATTTGTATCAATGTTGATACAAAAACGAAAGAGCTGTTATTGTAGATGCTAAGTAGCGTCACTCGAACAATTATGTTGATACTAATGTAGATATAGGACGATGCTACTAGACATCTACATCGATGGCCTTTTTTATCACTCGAAAACTACATCGACATTGACGTAGATGTAGAGTGATCCTTATCTCTCGCTACCATTCTCCTTCTTCTCCATAACATCGACTGTTGTTTCTCATTATTAGTTAGAATGTATTGATAAAACTAATGTTGTTAGGATAAATAGACATAGATGTTTCACTTTCATAATTATATCAATATAATTTTTTAAAGTATAATAATCAAAATATTTAAGATAATTAACTATAAGAGATAATTTTTAATTAGCCCCCACCATTCCAAACTTACGAAGCTTTGCCATCTTATCTGCCACAATTTGTCATGAGAAACCTCTAATGAATTAGAAGGCCCACATAAAAAAAACTACATAGACACATAATTAAAGCAAAAAAGACATAATATATTATTAAGTCGCTGCATCTTCCACACTAATTTTGTTAGGGTTGATGATTATTTTTTTAAAATATTAAATTATATATTATTAAAAAAAAGAAACTCGAATGTAAAAAACTAGTATAAATTGAAATCGTTGTTACATAAATATCTCATGTATCTAAGGGTCTTGATTTGTATAGTAAAAAAATATTATAAGTACTCACGAATGTTTTTTTAATTAATTCAAAGAGATTAATAAAAAAAATTTAAAATTTGTTAGATTTGAGTTTTGATTAACTCAAAAGATAGATAACTATATTTTTTATATTTTAACACTCTTGATTTGAAATCTTTTCGAAACACATGAAGAAAATATGGAATCACGTAAATATTATATTATATTATATTATATTATATTATATATATTGATTCGGTCAATTATTTATTTGTCATTAAAATTTTCTCTCCTCTACAAATATTACCTTAATTTTTTTTATAAGCTTATATCTACATGTTTTATTGTTTTATATTCCTAACAAAATTCACATCTTTCATTCTTAAAATCCTCATAACACTGCTCATTCAGGTTTAAGTTATTGATATTGCTTTCGGTACATTAAACAATCTCTATCGACCTGCTTCTAACGTCCGTATCAAATCATGCCACAATGCCAAGAAGAAGAAAGAAGCTCATTTGCTAATGGTAGTAGATTTTATTTCTGGAGGTAATTGTAGACAACATTTGTCGCACTATTTAGTTGACTATGATTATTTACACCTTTAATTTGGGCTAATTATAGATTATGTCATATAGTTAACTATTTTTAATATTCTTATCCTTATAATTTAAAAAATTATATTAATATCCCTATAGTATGAAACTGAAATATCTACGTTCATTTATCTTAACATTATCAAATTTTCTAACAAAAATATAAAAATAAAGAAAAAAATGATAATCTTAATATTCTAATTAGTGATAATGGACAAAGGCATCGTTAGAGGCACGGGTGACTATTTTGGATGAGGAGAGCTACTATGCATCTACATTGACGTCGATATAATTGTTGAGTGATTATTTCATCACTTTGCATTTGTATCAATATCGATGCAGTTATCGAGTAATAACTCTGTATCTATGTTGACGTCGACGTAATTAACAAGTGATGCCACTCTGTATTTACATCAATATCGACGTAATTACCAAGTGACGAAAGGACCACCGAAGCAGATGTTAAGCAACGCCTATCGACAACTACGTTAACACCGACATAGATGCAGAGTAACATCGCTCAATATTTGTGTTGACCTCTATGTAGTTGCTCTCATCCATAATAGCTACTGCGGCCCCCTAATGACATCGTTGTCTGTCACCATCCACGTCATCAATATCGATTGAAAAAATTAAAATTATCTTTGTTCTTTATTTTTATATTTTCATTGGTAAAAACGATGAAATTAAGATAAATAACCTTAGATATTTTATTTTTATAATTATAAAAATATCCATATAAAATTTTAAAATACAGAATTTGAAACGTAAAAAGTAGCTAAGTGTACTCTGTAATTAGCCCCCTTTAATTTCACAACGATCACCATTAAATGATAGGATCATAGGATCTGCTATCATATCTGGAACCAAGAAAGCAACATGACATATACATAAATGCATCTTCTTTAACATCCCAAAAGCTTGTGTGCCCTGTAGAGAGAGAGAGAGAGAGAGAGAGATGGGCAGAGTCAAGTCCTTGGCATGAAACGAAATGGTTTCTGGCTTTGGTGGCCTCCGAGGGACCAAGCAGCATTCAAATCTGACAGTTCTTCATCCCCCACAATCATCTCGACATGTTCCTCTGTGCAGGATTCCGAGCCCCTCACATGGGCTTCCCACCAGCCTCGCCATGGAAAAGGGTACATGCCAAGCTATATCTATCTGGTTGCTGCTTCAGTCGCTCAGTTCTTCAAGAAGGAAGAAGAAGACATTACTTTCCCTGGGATTTCGTAGACTGGAATGAACAGTGCAACCCATGTTTGGGACCTTTCTTCTTTCCGATACAGGCCAAGTGGTGGAGGGCCAATTAAAGGAGGACTCGACGCACTCCTTCCTTGTGTTCTGCCTCAAAGGACATGGCGAGATAGCTGGCAAATGCTGCTTTGTGGCAGCACAGGAGACGCAAACGTTTCCTTCTCCGTTCATGGGGCACTCTCACATGGGGTGGCTGGCCATCAGAGCTCTGTGAGCGAAACAGCAGGCAGTGGCTTGCCTGAATGAGGAAGAGGACGCATCCATGAGGCCTCCTCTGTCCTTCTTCTGTTCTCAGCTACTGTCCATTTAATCCAATACAAGCAATCATATACTCGAATTGATTAGAGGAGCAATTAGCTTCAGCTCAACTACAGGCGACTTGCGTTAGATGAGCATAAACTCTTAGGTAGATTTGGTTGGGCATTAGCTTAATCTATGTTGCAGGGCTCTCGGGGAGAACGAAGCTTAGCGTTCAGGGATGGTTTACACTGTCCAAAAATGAAATAAGAGGTTGCTCTCATGCGAGAGGATCTCTTTGCCTGTTGAGCACCTCCGCGTCCAACATCCTGCATTGATTTGCTTGCAGTTGAGCACCTCCGCGTCCAACTATAGAGAGAGAGAGAGAAGAGCAATCAAAGTCGAACAATACAGGCGTCAGACCGAATACTCTGTTCTGTTTCTTCTGCTGCTGCAGCTGCTCTGCGCCGCTGCTGCCACTGCGCCTGCGGCCCCCGCCGTCCCCACTTCTTCGCCCCCGTAAGGCAGCGACACCTGTTCGCCTGTCACAGCAGCTCTCGCTGTTCCTCTCCCCTGCCACCACCTTCTCTCTCTCTCTCTCTTGGTTTTTCTGAAACTTTAATCCAAGGAAAGATGCTTATGGCAATGGCAAAGCCTCCTCCTCCTCCTCTCTCTCTAGTCCCCATAACGAAAGAGGGAAATCAGGATTAATAGCAGTAGGAAGCACCAATCGACAGGAGAACTTGGAGAGACAGCGCAACAGAGGATCTTTCTCACACCTGTTCTGTTGTAGCATTGGAAGAAGCGTGAAGGAGAAGTCTATCCGTTCATTCTCTCACCTTCTCTTTCTCTTTCTGTCGTCGTGGTTTCACCTATAAAGCTCGCTTCGGTCGTCTCTCGTTCTAAAGGTTTCATCTTTACCTTTTACTTCTCACTTTGAGATCGACAGGGTAGCAGAGACGACGACTTAAGGAGCAGGAATGGAGTTCGATCTCGAGAACCAGATGTCGAGCTCTGACGACGAGCAGCAACCTCGGTGGGGCTCCATCTCGGCGCTCTTCGCCGCCGAGGCCGACCACATCATCTCTACCGTCGGCGCTATTGATCCCTCCGCCCGGCGAAACGCCGTCTCTCTGGTCCTTCAGGTAATGCTATACCTCGACGCTCAGACTAACGAAAGATCCGATCTTTTCCATGGCGGTGATGTTTTCGTGGGCAGGCGCAGTTCAATTGCAATCTGGACCCCTTCGTCGCTTGCCTTGCAATCAACTACATTGATCGGTACCTTTCCAAGCGCGAAATCCCGGTATCAGTCACTGTAAATGAGTAGTAGTTGAAGAAGATGACCAATCGAATCGGTTAATTCCAGATTGTCGATCTAATACAGAAGCAGCGATCTCCTGTTGCAGATAGAGAAGCCGTGGATCGTTCGTCTCCTCTCCATCTCCTGCCTATCCCTCGCGTCCAAGATGAAGAAAACCTGCAAACCTCTAGCGGATTTCCTGGTAAACAGAGGTTCCTCTTTCTCAAAAAAATCGAGGTCACATGGATCGATTTCACTGTTTCATTTGGATCGAATTTGCAGAGAGAGGAATATTTTGTGTTCGACGCCCAAACGATCCGGAGAATGGAGCTTCTGGTGCTCGAAGCACTGGATTGGCGGATGCGATCGATCACCCCCTTCTCCTTTCTCCGGTTCTTCACTTCCTTCTTCTCACCCGCCCAACCCCCTCTCCTCCAAGCACTCCAAGCCCACGCGACCGAGATCCTTCTCAAAACCCAAAACGGTAACCCAATCAATCGATCAAATTAAACTTAAAAAACGATTTTTCCTGGATCCATCATCAAGTTTTCACCGGGAAATCATGCAGAGATGAAGGTGCTGGAGTTCAAACCTTCAGTGGTGGCCGCCTCCGCTCTCCTCTCCGCCGCCTTCGAGTTCTTCCCCGTCCAATTTCCAGCCTTCCGTTCCGCCCTCGCCTCCTGCGAATTCGTAAACGAAGTAATCCCTGCCACAAATAATCCTCTTTTTTTTTGTTATTCTCGTTTGGATCTTATCAACGGTAAATAATTAAATGAAACACAAGGAGGAGCTGCGGGAATGCAGCAGCGCTATGGGAATCGCGACGGACGGCTGCGGTGGTTCGGAAGCGACGGCGCTGGTGTCGAGTTCCAACACGCCGCCGACCGTCCTCGGCCGCCTCTGCTCGAGCTCGGTGATCGAGCCTTTCACCATCGGATCCGCATCGGACGACCGCGAGCTCACGCAGCGCCGGATCGCCTACCACGACGGACAAATAGACAAGTAACGAGGCCTCCTCCGAAAAGGAAACAAATAATGATTGTTTTTGAGCGAATTCTTTTGTGGAGTCGATGCCGTGAATTGAAGAAGGACGCACAGATCTTTTTGAGTTGGTGTTAGATCGATATATTTGAGAGAAAAAAAGAAGCTGTTGTTTTCCTAATATAAATAATTTATACGTAGATTTTCTAGAATAATATAAATAATTCAAAAAATCTTACGTTGCCGACGTGTCAATGCGGTCGAGCTTTGTCTTCACGTGTATATATACATATTGCGTGCATGCATGAACGGGCCGTTTTGGGTCACGTACATGGTTAGACGCACCACCAACGGTCGAGATCGACGACGGTGCGAATCTAAAGGAAACTTATGTTGGTTCATCTTTTGCGCCTGATACTTCTCCTAGTTTACATGAACTAGGAGTTCTATCTAGATGTGTGTGATGGGTGGATCCTCAACTAGTTAGGACTTCAAGTCCTGCTAGGATTGAATCAATGGTGTAGCTTATAAATAAGGGTGCAATCTCCCCTTGTGGGTGATACCTGCATATTTGATAGGATATATACAATGTGGGGAAAGGGTAACGAAGACATGGCTCCACCACCAACAGGCGAAGGAGAAGAAGAGAGCTGCTGGTCTCAACTTCCGATAGATGAGATGGAGAAGATCCTGAAGCGCCTCACCGTAGTCGATCGGATCCGTGTCGCCGCTGTATGCAAATCTTGGCAGGCAGCTGTTAGTTTCCTCCATGCTCCGTCTCCTCCTCCGTGGTTGTTGGTCTACCCCGGCCTACCCCATCCTCGAAGATGGGTCCTCTGCACTGCCTTTGCCGGACGACGAAGCTTAGGCTTAGAGATCCCAAAGGAGCTCCAAACACAGTGGTGTTGCGGGTCATCCAAGGGCTGGTTACTGTTCTTACGCACTACTCCGGAAATCTTCGCCGGTTATCGGGCTAGTCTTCTAAATCCAATCACCAGAGTTATGGTCCACTTTGGTCCATGCGTCAACCATGTCGTCAAGGGCATCATATCGGCGTCTCCACTCACAACAGGGTTTCTCCTTGCGACGATGGGTTATAATTTGGTGTACTCATACAGATGCGTGACCGTGTACAGAGTTTGGCAGCTCACGTACGGGGAATTGGACGTAGATGATCCCATGGACATTTTGTTTCACCATGGAAGGCTGTATATTCTGACCGACTCGGCAGAAATCGTGGTCTACATGTTCAAACCCCATCCTGTGGTGTCGTCGATCATCCCAATTCCATCTTTGGTTTGGGAGGACGAGCGTCGTCGTCGCTCACGCAAGGGAAGGCTGGTGGGGTCAAACGACGATGTCTTCATCGTGTTCTATACTACGAAGCTGCGCTCAGAGCTGCAACAGTTGAAGGTTTTCAAGGTGAAGGAGGGACTACGTCACCGTGTGGTGGAGGTGAATAGCTTGGGCGGTCGCACCTTCTTCATCGGTGGATTCTCGGAGGGGTTGTCAGTATCCATGATCAAATCATCGTCAAATTCAGAGTCGATAAAGCCGGACTGTATCTATTATCGAAAGCGCGTTGAAGATAACTTGAAGGGGTATTGCATGCAAACTGGACGTTCGTTTCAAGTCGCGGGGTTGGATGTGGCAGGTGATCTACTCTCCTGGTTCACTCCCGATTTGGAGGACCGATCGAGTTTGATGGAAGTGACTCCAACCAATGGCTTCTCTCGTTCTCGCCCATTGCTCCTCACCATCATCGTCATGTCAGTCTGCATCATGTTAGGTTACATTATCTGGTCGGGTCAGCATATAAGCTTTTTTAAGCTGGTTAATTGATTACCAGTATATGTGAGACACTATTTTAGTTTGGGTGTCTTCAAAAGTTAGAATTCTTTTCCTCTCTCTCTCTCTCTCTCTCTCTCTCTCTCTCTCTCTCTCTCTCTCTCTCTTCTTGTTTGTTTACCTATTCTGTCGTCCTTGGATTTGCCAAGGTGAACGATTGATGCAGTATGATTTGATGAGAATGGAAGGGGGGGTAGCAGGTGAGGGAAAAATCTGATAAGGGCCACAGCATGAGTTATGGACTGACTCGTCCTCGTCCTGCAGCCTTACTATATTCCTGAAACATTATTGTGTATGTTTGGTGGCGGATCTCCGTTGGGATACGGTCAATCTGCTGCTACTGTTTCCCTGCCTGCGTTGCTGTTTTTGCTGAACTCTCAAAAGCCATGCGTCCCCCCTTCTTCTTTCAGCACTACTAGCGTAGCCGACCTGCTTTTCTCTCTCTCTCTCTCTCTCTCTATCCTATGTATATGGTCCCCTTCCAGCATGTTTCTTTGGGGACTTTTATCGAACAAGTGGCAGATCAAAATCATAAGTCACAGTTCGCAGCCGACAACCATGCTGGATTCTATGTTTTCTTTACGATCCTGCCCAATCAACGCTCAAGAAAAGCTTCAAACGCTGTTAGGACGGGAACCTGCGTTCTTAGCGTGGATTAGGGCGTCGTGTTTGATCCGCCTACTAATTAATGATTGTGGAGTTGGGACGTAGGTGACAAGCTCACACTAGGAAGGCTAGTTTGGGTATATCAAGATTCGGCGGCACTGCGTCTTCCGGCGACGGCGACAGTCCGCACAATGTCGCGAACCGAAAGGCTGCCTCCCGCTGCTCCACCCCAGTAAACTGTAGGCCGCAGTCTGTGTCACACACACACACACACTCTCTCTCTCTCTGCGTGTCTGTCCCGAATCCTAATCATATATCACTATCCATCCTTAATTACCTTCCAAATACTAATAATAATAATAATGCCTCTTACTTGACTCGCGTCGTTGGGCAGCCGCCGCCTCTCGCTCTTCCAAGGATACCTGTGGGACCACCATCGTGGTGACATTTCATTGGCTCGCACTATGACTACAGTGGGTCCGGGGATCTCTTAGACTAGGGCGGGAATCTAATCCTATTATTCCAATGGGTGTCCAAAACCCGATCAGAGACACTTCATCATCGCAACGTGTCCGCAGCAAAACAAAAAAGAATAAATTGATTGATCTTCCCGTCCACGACAGCAGGTCCTTCTCCCATTAACTGATCTACTACTACGCTGAGTCGGGCTCACCCCAACCCACCTTTCCTCCATGACCCTACTACTGGCCCTACGCCATCTGCCCCGCTCTCCTCCCCTATGAGATCGACCCTACACCCAAACCACCGTCTGTTACTTCCACTCACAGTGAACGGCCACTCGTAGCCCCCGAAATCCTACCCACGTCAAACAGGCAAGGAGAATGTGAGAGCAGGGTCCCACACGTTGGTGCCTGGGGACATGAGGCCCCTCGCCACCGGAATCACCTTGCGCCACGTGTCGGCCAGTCTGTTGGGACCACCGACCCTGCCTCGAACTCGGTTGTTATTATGCTACCTCTATGCTATCACGGTAGACACATTTTGTTGATCTTGTTTTTGGATCCATCTCTACCCCTTCGTCCCATAAATATATACCCCACCTACTCCTCACACGCACTTCCTCTCTCTCCCTCTCTCCCCCTCTTACATACACACACATCTCCTGCTCGCCTTTAGGTGCAACAATGGCGACGTCGTTCTTCCTCTGGTCCTCAGCGCGGCACAAGGCCGACGAAGGCGGAGAAGGCAGCGCCGCGGAGACCAACACTTCCTCTGCCGAAGCTCCGGCGGGGAAGGCCAAGGGTCGGAAGGGCGGAGCGGGGGCCAAGGCGGCAGCGCCGAAGCGCCCGCCTCAGAGGGGCCTCGGCGTCGCCCAGCTCGAGAGGCTCCGCCTCCAGGAGCGCTGGAAGAAGATGACGGAGCTCGAACCCGCTCGCGATGGCATTCTTCCGCTCCACCTTCACCAACTCACCCCCGTCGCCGGGGCTGTGTATGGCGCCCCCATCGTCTACTCGGCCGGGCAGCCCCTCGACGGATACCTCACCCGTTACCGCCAGATTGTCCATGGGCCGGTAGCTTACGGCGGAGCGGCTGCCGGAACCGTCGCCCGGTCCGTGCTGGACGATCATCACGGGCTGGATCGGTACCGGAAGGCGACGGCCGGGGACGCCAGATTCCACGTCGGGAGTCCGTTTCCAGAGCCCCCTTCAAGCCAAAATCCGCAATGCCTCTCCGACCCGTGCGAGTTCTGCGCCAGAGTAAGCCCCGGAAATCCTCCATTAGGGTTTCCGCCACTCTCTAGTTTCTTCCACTGACTCCGCTCTCTTTGATGAAACTACCCTTCAGAAGAAGCGCCTCTTCGGCAACAAACTATCTGACAACCTGGCCACCGGTGCGGATTACTTCGAGATGGACCTCGCTGCCGCCATGGCGGTCGATCTGGTGATCCCAGTCCCCTTCACCCCCAATCCTCCTCGCATCCTTCTCCTCCATTTTGATTGGATGCCTTCTCTTTGGACTTCAGGGAAAGCCGGCGGGCGAGAAGGAGAGGGAGGTGATCAAGGAGTTCGAGTTCTTCCCGCCGAGCAGCGTAAGCGTATCCAACGGCGATGGTTCCCCCGAGCTCGCTGATCGCACGGCTGGTGACGCTTCCTCTTCCTCCGCCGCTGCAGCTTCTTCTACTCTCCTCGATCTCTCGCTCAAGCTTTCCATATAATCAAAGCAAGTGTGACTCTTCTTTTCCTTTTAATTACTGTTCGTTAGAATCATTGGAAGACGTTCATGTTACTTTTGTTGAGCAAGTAGCTAGTTAGTTTTTTGGTAGCTGATGTGGCATGCTAAGCATTGTATTATGTCTCATTATGAGCTTCTTGCTGAGCTCAATCTTCTTGCAAGAAGTTGTCACGGTTGTAGCAATAGAATCAAGAACACAGGTTGACATGATAGGCGATGCACGTCGCACTGGGTTTGGCTCGATATGGGAAGTCTACATTCTATAAAGAAGAAGGGTGCAGTAATAGAAGGGAGTCGACAATAAATTAAAGTAGTTTGGGTTTCTTGCACTTAACTTCCAGTGGAAGGGGCAGGTGATGGTTTCCGTGAAAAGGGAAGGGCTGTGAGTCTGAGAGAGGAGAAAGAGCCGGCGCAGAGCCTTACCACTTTGCGGTCTCTTATAGGAGAGGCTGTATGGTAACGCTCTTAGTACGAGTCCGTGGGCCATTAATGCATGTTTCCGATATCACTGATATCTTGGTCATTATATGCTACCGATGGTGGCATTCTCTGGGCTCGCCTGTTACGGCGCTAAGAGGAAGTGTACGACCCAAGAAAACGAAGAAATATAAAAGAAGCGTGGGATTTCGGGATAATATTGCATGACAGAACCAGAAAGAAAGGTTAGGGATCATTTGCATGTTATGTATATGAGAGAGAGAGAGAGGCAGTACTACATCGAGTGTGTAAGTGGTTGCAGGGTGGTACAGGTCGTACGTTGTGGCTTCAGCAGCTTATTTGATGAAAAGCGAAACACACAATAACATAACTCGCCACACTATCTTCGTTCGTTGTGTAGATGTCTGTGTAGAGGAGAAGAGCTTATTTGGTAATAGGCGCAATAAAAAATAACTAATATGCGTTTTCTATGAACCGTTGCTCGTGTAGATAGCATAATAACTGTGACAGAAAACATTGAAAATTTAAAAGAAACAAAGGTCGTGAACGGCAGGATTCGAACCTGCGCGGGCAAAGCCCACATGATTTCTAGTCATGCCCGATAACCACTCCGGCACGTCCACTTCACTTTAATCACTTTGTTCTTCGTAATTATAGAAAATATCTCATCCTACTAATAGCATGTGAAAATATAAGAAAAATGAATGGACATTCAAAGGAATAAGAAAATTGAATGGATATCTGATATTAACATTCAAAGGAATGATCAATCCTTCGCGTAAGAGGCATCATGAGGACAAACAGATTTGGAAGAATGTATAGCACACAAAGGTTGAGATGGCTAAGTTCGAACTATGACTCGACGTTGGCAACCATACTTGATGATGCTCAAGACAAGCGAGACGTTTGGTAAAAAATGAGAATTGCAAAGTTGAATGAGTTGTTCAGCGATCAAAAGAGTTGTGCAAAGTTCATAAAGTTAAAGAGAATTGCTAACTCATGTCGGGCATACGACTGAGAGACTAATTATGATTTATAATCACAATTTAGACTAATTATGATTTATAATCATACTTAAAATTACTCAAACAAATTATTAGAAAAAAGATTAGAACAACTAAAGCTAAGGAAGAAGAAATATCATTGGCTATAATTCTACTAACAAATTAGTTTGATTCATAGGTTACATCGACTTTTGTAATCAACGTATCATGATTTGTCTATTTGTGCAGTTAATCGTGCATTTGCATGCTTATCTTTCCTAGTATCATCTTAATTTTTATAGGACTTTTGCATTCATCAAAAATCCGTTTTTTTAGACTTCCTAATGATCTTCGAGGGAGGGAAGTAAGCATGAATTCTTTATGCTTAGAGCTTTTGAAATATGGAACAATAGGTCTTCTTTCCCAAGAGTGTCAATCCCAATTATGATGGCATGGTTAGGATAGGATGTAAAAGGATTATACTGACTACCTACCTGTAAATTCTAACATGCAAATAAACTATAAATTCTGTAGCATTCGAGATAAAAAAACTAACTATAAGCATGGCATCAAAAGGCATCCATTGGGTAGAAGCATAAATGTGTCGTAACAATATTAACTGATCTTGTTTACTCGATATTATGACACCATAGTCATATGGTCTTTTCTTTCTATATTAATGTGCTAATGATAAAGCACAGATGACATGCTAACATGTATCTAATGCATCAAATCGATTCAGGTAACTTTTATTTGGTTATTATTGATTGATATATAAGTTATTATTAATACATTTCACTTGTATTAGTTTTAATACAAGTGATTAAGTGAGATACTGTGATAAGATATTCTATACGTAAAAGAAAGAAATTATTTCATAAATTGTCAGATTCTAATCTGGTTTGGCCCATAAATTGTTGGTCGGAGATCGATCAACAGCCAGACTAGAATCTGACTGTTTATGAAAAATTCTTTCCTTTTTACATATAGAATTTCTCGTCACAGTATCACTTAATCACATGATCTAATTGCATCATGTCACTGTTATAAATTATTCAAATTAAAAAGAAAAAAAAATTTCTTTTCAAAAGATTTATTTGAAAAAGGTGTTTTCTTTTATTTTTTGATAGTTATTTTTCAAAGGTCTTGTCTTTTGAGAAAATAGTTATAATTTTCAAAGATGATGTCTTTTGAGAAAATAATTAATTTTCAAAGATTGTGTTTTTGAGAAAATATCTATAAATAGCTATTTGGGGGTAAATTACAAAACAACTCTTTCATGCTCTTCTTCTTTACTCTTCAAGTGATTGAGTTAGATATTCTCTAATTCCTCTCTGAAGATTCTTTATTGTTTGCTCAATACAGAACTTCTAAAGGCTTGTCATATCCACTAAAACTATTTGCATCAAACCCAGAGCAATCTTATTGAGAAGATGGTGCAAATATCGTTTTTAGGAAAGTGTTTATACACGTTTCAAGTCTAAATATCTTTCCTAAAGTATTCTTGATTTTGTGTTTGTTATTTGTTTCCATAGTGTTTTATATCCTCTTCTTTGTCGTATCTTTTTCCAACAATCTAAAAACGATATCTTGTGAGTTTATACAAATTCACTATGGAGGCTACAAATACCATCAAATTATTGAATCAAGATTTTGTTCGTTTTGATCGTTTTGATGGAACGAATTTTACCCGTTGGCAAGACAAGATGAAGTTCATGTTGACTGCTTTGAAGATCTTCTATGTGCTTAATCCAAATCTTCAACCAATTCCTGATCCAACCGACGATGACACCGATGAAATCAAGGCTGAACAAAAGAAAAGAAATGAAGATGAAGTCATGTGTAGAGGACACATTCTCAATGCTCTTTCGGACCGGCTTTATGATCTTTATACGATGGAACCATCTACAAAAGCAATTTGGAATGCTTTGGAATTCAAATATCATGCTGAGGAAGAAGGTACAAAGAAATTTTTAATTTCTAAATATTTTGATTACAAGTTTGTGGATGACAAGCACACAAGTACATGAGTTGCAGGTCATTGTTAATCAATTGAAGGCTGAAAAAATTGAACTTCCTGAACCTTTTCAAGTAGGGGTTGTAATAGCCAAGTTGCCTTCATCTTGGAAAGGGTATAGGAAGAAGATTTTGCATGACTCCAAGGATATCACTTTGTAGCAAATTCAAAAACATCTTCGAATCGAGGAGGAATCGAGGATGAGAGATAAGAGTGAGAACTCTTTTTGCAATATAAAAGCAAATGTTGTGAATCAGCCTAAGAATTCCAACAAAAGCAAACAAAACAAGAAGAATCATTTTGGCCCTAAAAGGGATCAAAGAAAATTTAAGAAGCCACAAAGTGGAGGTTGTTTTGTTTGTGGAAAACCTGGTCATTTTGCTAGGGATTGCAGATTTAAAAAAGGTCAGAAACCAAAAGTCAACTCCGTTGAGGGAGATGATAATATAATCGCTACGGTGAGCGAAATGAATGCCATATTTGGTAAGGTTTCTGGTTGATGGTACGATACTTGTGCTACCGTCCATGTTTGCTATGATAAGAGACTCTTCAAGACTTATAAAGAAGTCACAGAAGGGCAAGAGATTCAAATGGGAAATGAAGTTCGTTCTAAGGTGATTGGTAAAGGAAATGTGGAACTCACTTTCACTTCAGGTAAGAAAGTCACTCTTACTAATGTTCTTCATGTACCGGATATGAGTAGAAATTTAGTGAGTGGGAATCTCCTTAGCAAACCTGAAATTAAATCTGTTTTTGAATTCGGGAAGTTAATTCTATCCCGTAATGGAACTTTTGTTGGAAAAGGCTATTCCACTGAGGGAATGGTCAAATTATCTACTATTGATAATGATTCTAAAGTTAATAAAGATGTTGCTTCTATTTATATTGTTGATTCTTATTCATTATGGCATGATAGATTAGCACATATTGGAATTAGCATGATTAGAAGAATGGTTAAGTGTGGCTTAATAAATTGTCATTTTGATGATCTTAATAAATGTGAAATTTGTGTTAAATAAAAAATGATTAAGAAACCCTTCAAATGGGTTAAAAGATATACTAATTTGTTAGATTTAATACATTATGATATATGTGAATTAAATAGCATATTAACGAGAGGAGGTAATAGATATTTTATTACTTTTATAGATGATATGTCTAGATTCACATATGTGTACTTATTGAAACATAAAAATGATGCTTTTAATGCTTTTAAGGCATATAAAGCAGAAGTTGAAAATCAATTCGGGAAGAAAATTAAAGCTTTAAGAAGTGATAGAGGAGGAGAATACTTTCCTAATGAATTTAACTTGTTTTGTGATCAACATGGCATAATTCATGAATGTTCAGCACCTAGAACACCTGAGCAAAATGGATTAGCAGAAAGAAAAAATAGAACTTATCTAGAGATGATTAATGCTATGTTGTTGCATGCTAAACTATCTTATAATTTGTGGGGAGAAGCTTTATTGGCTGCATGTCATATCTTAAATAGAATTCCCTCTAAAAAGAATAAGATCTCTCCATATGAGTTATGAAAAGGAAGACGACCTAACATTGGTTATTTTAAAGTATGGGGGTGTCTTGCATATTGTAAAAATAATGATCCTCAAAGGACAAAATTGGGACCTAGAGGAATCAAATGTGCATTTATAGGCTATGCTTCAAATAGCAAAGCATATAGACTTCTCAATTTGGAGTCTAATATCATAATAGAATCTCGAGATGTGGAGTTTTTTGAACATTTATTGACTTCTAGTAATAATGTTCATCCTCCAACTAGTGAAGAGTCACTAGTGAAGAAATCTCAAAAGGTTGGTGAGCAACCTAAAATTCCTTTGATTGGACATCAATCAAGTTCACAAGAGGTTGGAGAGCAATCTTATGAATTAAGGAGAAGCACTCGTGTACGAAAAGCAAAAACATTAAGATCGGATGAGATTGATTCTCAAAGTATTTCTTTTTACCTTGTAGAAGGAACTAATGAGAGAGTATTAAAAACAATTTCTCTTGTTTTACAAGTAGAAGATGATCCTAAAATATTTAAAGAAGCTATGGCTTCTCGTGATGCTGCTTTTTGGAAAGATGCTATTAATGATGAGATGAATTCTATTATGTCAAACCATACTTGGGAACTTGTCGATTTACCTTTTGCCTCAAAATCTATTAGTTGTAGATGGATATTTTGTAGGAAGTATCATACAAATGGTACTCTCCAAACGTTCAAAGCAAGGTTAGTTGCTAAAGGATTTCGACAAAAGGAAGGAATAGATTATTTTGACACATATGCTCCTGTGGCTAGGATCACATCTATTAGAATTATTTTTGCTTTAGCATCAATTTTTGATCTTTATGTTCATCAAATGGATGTCAAAACAGTATTTCTAAATAGAGACCTCGATGAGGAGGTATATATGGAACAACCCGAAGGTTTTGTTCTACTGGGAAATGAACATAAAGTGTATAAACTTATTAAGTCATTGTATGATTTAAAGCAGGCTCCAAAACAATGGCATGAGAAATTTGATGCAATAATTCTTTCTAATGGATTTGTTCATAATATTGCAGATAAATGTGTTTATCTCAAAACTTATGATGACTATATGGTGATAGTTTGCCTTTATGTTGATGATATGCTAATAGTGAGCAACAACATAAAAGGTATTGTAGAAACAAAGAGGTTTCTATCTTCAACATTTAAGATGAAAGATCTTGGGCAAGTTGATACTATACTAGGTATCAAGGTAAAAAGAAATAGTGGGGGATATGTTTTGAGTCAAACTCATTACATAGAGAAAGTATTGGAGAAATTCAGTCACTTAAAAATCAAAGAAGCAAATACCCCATTTGACCCAAGTATCAAATTAGTCAAGAATGTTGGAAGAACAGTGGCTCAATTAGAATATTCAAGTGCTATAGGAAGTCTTATGTATGCAACGCAGTGCACAAGACCTGATATAGCATTTGTAGTTAGTAAATTGAGTAGATTTACTAGCAATCCAAATATAGAGCATTGGAAGGCTATTGAAAGAGTTCTTAGGTACCTTAAACGAACCAAAGATTATAGCCTACAATACTCAAAATTTCCTGCTATTTTAGAAGGATATACTGACGCAAGTTGGATATCGAGTTTTGGAGATAACAAATCCACTACTGGTTGGGTGTTCATCTTGGGAGGTGGCGCTGTTTCTTGGAAGAGCAAGTAACAAACGTGTATAACTCACTCAACTATGGAATCAAAATTTGTTGCTCTAGCAGATGCAGGAAAGGAGGCTGAATGGTTGAGGGACTTTCTATTAGAAATTCCATTGACTTCTAAGAGTGTGAATTCAATTTCTATACTTTGTGATAGTGAAGCCACTTTAGCTCGTGCATATAGTGAAATATATAATGGAAAGTCAAGACATATAAGTCTTAGACATGATTATGTGAGGAAATTAATCAAGAGTGGGATTATTTCACTCACATTTGTGAAAACAAGTGAGAATTTGACTGATCCATTCACCAAACCTCTTACAAGAGAAGTTGTAAGATCAACATCAAAATGGATAGGGCTAAAACTCATTGAATAAAAGATCCACCAATGATAGCAACCCTACTCAACATTATGAAATGAGTAATGAAGAGTTCAAAGGGTAAGAACAAGTCATTGATATGTGGAGTGGTTCAGCACTTTGAAATATTTTATGAGTCTCATCTAAAGATGTTAAAGTGCTGGTTGTCACCGAATGAGGGTTGAGTTAATTATACTCTTAATGAAGTTCAGTCAAGTTAGGACAAGTATCTCAAAGAGTGACAAAGATACTATAAGAACTTCACCTATATGAACTTAGAAGTGGTGCCGCTTCGATTGAGAGTTGGAGTTTCTCTCATAAAAGTTTATGAACTTGGATGAGCCCAAGGCCATATTAGGGCTAAGCGAGATTTTATGAGGAATACAAGAATGTTGTATTTATGTGTGTGGTATCACTGGTGTTGTCACGAGGAATAACAAATTCAAAGCTTTTATGCTATTTGGGATTTCGACTTCACTTTGTGATGCTTACACTAAGGTAATATTCAAATCGAAAGATATATTACTTTATTCATAAATACTATTTAATCATTTGGAGAAAATTTTAAATTTGAACAAGTGGGGGATTGTTATAAATTGTTCAAATTAAAAAGAAAAAAGAATTTCTTTTCAAAAGATTTATTTGAAAAGGTGTTTTCTTTTATTTTTTAGTAGTTATTTTTCAAAGATCATGTCTTTTGAGAAAATAGTTATAATTTTCAAAGGTTGTGTCTTTTGAGAAAATAGTTAATTTTCAAAGATTATATCTTTTGAGAAAATATCTATAAATAACTATTTGAGGGTAAATTACAAAGACAACTCTTTCATGCTCTTCTTCTTTACTCTCCAAGTGATTGAGTTAGACATTCTCTAATTCTTCTCTGAAGATGAAGATTCTTTATTGTTTGCTCAATACAGATCTTCTAAAGGTTTGTCATATCCACTAAAACTATTTGCATCAAACCCAAAGCAATCTTATTGAGAAGAAGGTGCAAATATCGTTTTTAGGAAAGTGTTTATACATGTTTCAAGTCTAAATATCTTTCCTAAAGTATTCTTGATCTTGTGTTTATTATTTGTTTCCATAGTGTTTTCTATCCTCTTCTTTGTTGTATCTTTTTCCATCAGTCACATGAGATAAGATCGTTTCTTTCACAAATGATGTGCTTGCTCAAGAAAAAAAATATCCAGACCACTTGACACGACCAAAGCTTCCTCTTTCCTTTATGATATATATGTCGAAAATGCAAAACCATCTAAAGCACAAATACAATCAAAGCATCATTTTTCTGTGCACGATGCATCAACTAAGAATAAAAAGTAAATATGATATGCCTAATGTAATAATGAGATGTGTCCATTAAGATGCATTCACTTAGATTATCCTCTTCTTTAGATGTGATGTGATGTGTCCATCCAAAGCAAAAAAAATTTGCAAGTGTTCGATGTGATCAAATCGTGTTGCATCCATCCCGAAAAAATATCTAAAGCATATAATATAATTAATATATCTTATCGACGAATGATGTATCCATTGAGGATAAAAAAACTTAAAATGTCTACCATAACTAAGGTACTCTATTTATAAAAAAAAATAAATATATATATATATATATATAAATTATCCGATACGATAAGATCCTCTTCTTTACATGTGATACATTCATTCGGAATAAAAAAAAAATATATATATATTCATAGTGTTCAATGCAACTAATATATTAAGACATATTATCTTAATTAATTATTTTTTTTATAAAAAATAAATAATTTTAAAAGTAGGAAAAAATATTTAAAAATAGATTTTTTTCCCAACGATTCGTACATAAATAATATTATCATATTTGTAATTTATATATTTTTCTAAAAATCATCAAGGAAAAGAATAAATATAAGGGCATTTACGTCATTAAAAAAGAGGATATTCGCCGGCCATTATATTCCCCCATCGAATCCAACCTTAGCGTCTCCTCTCTCTCTCGCGCACGCCAAAGGACTGATCTTTGTCCCGCAAAAGGTCTACAAACCATACAAATCGTAGCTTCTCGCCGGAATGATCCCTAAACAGACCACGCCGGAGTCAGACAGCCAGGCCCCTCCGCCACTGGCCCGTGTGGCGGCGGCCGCGGCCGCGCAGGATGGGATCCAGCCGTCCTCCCCGAACTTCTTCTTTTCCTCCGCTGCCGCCGCGAACCCCTCCTTCGGTTCCCACCGCCGGATCGCCATCGCTGTCGACCTCAGCGACGAGAGCGCCTACGCCGTGAAGTGGGCCGTCCAGAACTACCTCCGTCCCGGGGACGCCGTCATACTCCTCCACGTTCGCCCCACATCCGTCCTCTACGGCGCTGACTGGGGTTCCGTCGACCTCTCCGTCTCCGAAGAGGCTGCGGAGGAGGGCGCCGGCTCGGACGAGTCGCAGCAGAAGCTGGAGGAGGATTTCGACGCCTTCACTGCCACCAAGGCGCAGGACCTTGCGCGGCCGCTTGTGGAGGCTCAGATCCCTTTCAAGATCCACATCGTCAAGGACCACGACATGAAGGAGCGGCTCTGCCTCGAGGTGGAGCGGCTCAGTCTCAGCGCCGTGATCATGGGCAGCAGGGGCTTCGGAGCCTCGAGGAGGACTGGCAAAGGGAGGCTCGGCAGCGTCAGCGACTACTGCGTCCACCACTGCGTGTGCCCCGTGGTGGTCGTCCGCGATGAGGGGGCCGCAGCTGCAGCTGATGCTGGTGTTGTTGCAAAGGGCGCTTGTCCGTCGATGGCAAAGGGGTCGGCAGAGGGCGGAGAGCTTCACCCTGTCCCTGAAGAAGATGAGTACCATGATGCCTACATGGAGCATAAAGGTCAACTCTTACTCCGTAGAACTATTACCCTTTTCCCATATGAATGTGATCGATATTGTGCATGTTAGAAGAGTAGATAAAGGATTAAAAATGATGAATTGATATCTGTTTTATGAACTTGAACTTTGACCTGCATCTCTGAAGGCTAGAAATAGAAAATCATATGACATGATATTTACTATATGAATGTGATGCTTTCCAGAAGATCAGATGTTGGAAATTGGGACATGATATTTGCTCCATGAGAGCATGGTGTTTGATGTGCATGCCCGGAGTCTAGATACAAGTCTGTTCATTGTGGTATCTTGATCGGTTTCGGGAGTCCTTTAGGGCCAAAAAATACTAGTTAGCCCAGAAACAAATAGTTCAAGACTGCATAATCTGACTTTGTATGCGAATTTTTCTGGAAATAATTGTTTTATTAAATCAGATACCTCTTTCCAGGTTAACTTCGGTTTTCATTTACTGCTCTCTTTCACTTCTGATCTTTATTATTGAACAGCATCTACTTTTAGTAACTTGTTCCAAGGTCCTGTTTGATGCCATTTGGCGATGCAATAGTTTGAACTTTGAAAAGTGCCCTAACGTAGCAGTGCTGCCTTAGGACTAAAAGAGTGCACTAAAAAACTTCTGAAATAACTTGTCACTGATGGATTCTAGCTACACCGTCAAATTGAGACATTGAAATCCATTGAACATTTGAACCCACTTTATTCGAAGGGCTTCACATTTATAGTTGTGGCTTTTATTGCTTGGAAGTTCTTGAGCTCTGAAAGATCATTTAAGACATATTTTAACAGAGTAAACATGTTATGTTTGCTTCTTCTTAGTTACATCTCTTAAAGTTATAATAAATAGTTGGCAATAGGTCTAAACTTGTACAGGTTTCCATGTAAATTAATATTGAAGCTTAGTGATCTGTTGCCACATTATACCCGTTATATGGTGCACTTTTAGGGGATGGGTTGTGCTTTGCTGTGACTCTGATTCTTACGATGAATAATTGTATAGTTGGGAGACAGAATTGGTGATACCGTGATAAGTGACATATTTGATCTTGTGCAGATAACTGTAGGTCAGCCATGATTTATGAGCAATTGTTGCATGGTGACCATGATCTGCACTATTGTCTTTAATTTAAGCAGTTTATCATGGTATTTTCCAATCTTGGTGGCCTTTCAACATTATTTCCACTCACTGACATATTGCAGTGTAGATTGTTTGTTGTTATGGCGTTTTAGCATTTAAAATCTACATATTTTTGATATTATATTTGTTGTATATCCTATTGTCCTTTTATTTTAGTTGATTTTAGAGTGTCTACCTTTAATTGGATAAGTTGCAACATATTAGGTCAGAACTTATTCTTTTCGTTGCACAATTGGTCATTCTCGAACATAATTTTCTTACCGAGTTAGTGCAGTTACTATGAATCGACATTCTTTCCTTTTGAATAATGAAACCTGAAAGGCCTGTCAATATTTCATCTCTCTTTCACGTTAATCGGCATTATTAACGTTGTCCAACCATTATAACCAGAATATTTAATAGTTGAAATATTTGTTTTACTTGCAGACACTTGACAAGTATTTGCTCTCGGGTCATCTTGAATCCAGGTTTGGGATTATTTCCTTGTATTTAATAAGTTTGTGCACTTTCACTTTTAGCATGTATTATCTAGTTTTTTGAGCTCATCTTTCTAATTTTGAAGAAACAATCACTATTTTGGTTCTGTCACACAGGCCATATGTTATTTCTTTGGGTGCACTGGTCTCACTGCGATGATACATAGCCTTTTATGTGCTTGCTACATTTAACTACACTCAATCTGCTTTTTGTCCGTCTCATGTGCTATCACTATGCCATTTGTTAGGCCGTGTCGGACGGAGGCATGAAACTGAGATGGAGGGTGACTCCAGCACTTGAACCAAATGCTGTTCTTTATCGCACTTGTCAACTGCCTTGTAAGCTGGTAGATTCTGAGCATCCTTGAGTTCCTTGGTCAAAGTAGATGTTCATTTGACTTATCTGTAAAAAGTAAAAAAAAGTTGATGTTGTTGGGATATTGTCCTCCTTTTGGGGATGCCTGTATGATCTGCATGTTGTTATGGTGTTTTCAGAAAATAAATGGTAGTTAGATCATGACTTTGTTTTGTGGCTACAATTGTCAAACTGTGGACTGATAAGATGAATAGCACAAAGTTAAGTAGTATGTTCCAATGTAGTAGGTTTTTTCCTTTATGATGTTGTAGGATGACTTCTTGGGATCTATTTCATCATTAAGAACTATTAGGCAGATTACAAAATTGGGTGGATCAGTCCCACCAGTCCAGTAGGAATGCTTGATAAAACTGACCTGTTAAGCATATGATGAGATCTTCAAGACTTTGGTCTCCACCCCTAATGCAAAGACATCACTGTACAGATTCCACAGTTGCAATAGAATATGGGGGGAAGAAGTGCATGATCTCATTTCTATTTTTGTGGAGGAATTATAGATCTATATCAGCCATGACCCATTACCCCAATCCTCAAAAAATTGATAGTACACATTGAGGTTATCTTTGATTATAGAACAAAGTTCCAAGGCAAACTCACATTCCCAAAAAATAAGAGAGAGAGAGAGAGAGAGAGAGAGAGAGAGAGAGAGAGAGAGCTTAAAGGAGACATTTCCTAATTTGCAAACAAGACTAGGATTGAGATAAGAAGAGTACATAACTTTAGGTGACCACTTGATTTTAGGTGAGGAATTGGTAGAATCTTTAGGAAGAAGCATTGCACACTTGGGATGGATAGTCCAAATCCACTTTTGGGAGAACCCTTTTTTTGGAAGAAGCCTCACCCACTTGGATTACTTGCATGACACTAGAATAAATGACAACATTTCCAATACTGTGGAATCTGCAACAGCTCAAAGGAACCACAACACAGTTTCATCAGATCTCCAACTCCAATTCATGTATGCTTTGTGTAATAAAGAGATACATGTGCCATATTTTTCTTACAATACCTGAGTTAAAGACTCTTCACATCAAGGATGCTCCCTTCTATCATTTTCTGATTACAATATGATATGCTTCAACAAGCAAAATCAACCATCAATCCACATTAGTCCCAATGTCCCACAACCATCGACTTGTTTGCTTGAAAATTTTGCAAGTTTTTTACAATCAAGCTTACAGCTAAAACATAGCATCTGCACAGGATTATTAAGGCTCAAGGAGTTATAGATTTAGTGCAATATGAGTTTCACATAGCAGACTTCCAAATTTACAATGCTGCAGCAGTATCAGCTCGGCCGCAAACCCATAGGCGCATTGAGGAATCGGTGCACCATGTATCACGCATCCAGCAGCAGGATCCTCCACTCCAACCCAACATTCCATGCTTTACTAAGTGACGAAAACGCAGGAGACTTAAAAGCTGAATGAAAAAGGAAAAACAAAGTCATTTAATACATTACATAACAGCTATGTCATGCACATCAGTCAACAACCAGCATAGCTGTGGTGTTCTGACCTTTTATTTATGGTAGAGTTCATGCTCATTTATTTTGGCACCAGTCTGTAATTCAGCACCAAGTCTTCTGGCTTCTTCCAGATGTATGTTCGAACCGTGGCCAAACTCATTTCAGGTGATAGGACCTGCACTCATGTCCATATACAATTGCTATATTAGTTGTTTAGGTTCCAGAAGAGACCATAGGTATCATGAAATCAAACAATCTAAGTACATTAGAGGTTCTTCACTGGTCAAAAACAAAGAATACTCGTGATATTCCAGATACTGATTTCCTTATTATTTCACTCTCTTTTATTCAACTAAGAAAAGTCCCATAGTAGTGACACCAATATATGACAAGAACATAACCATGATACGTGATACAATCACATCTAAACAACTAGACAGCAGTTGAAAGTATTCAAAGATAAGACCAAACAGTGAACTAAATGTAAACATAAGAAGTGAAGGTGTGTAATGCTTGTTCCCAGCGACCTCATTAAATTCTGATGAAGGAAGCCAACATGCACAATGTTTAGATATGATGAAGATATATAACTACAGAATGAAAACAAAAGCCTGAAAATCCAATGTAGATTTCCTTGGAACTTGCCTGATTATTACACAAAATTTCTATTGATGGCTTCATCTTTTGCCATGGCTTCATCCCTGGCCGTAGAGAAACGTCTCCAAGGGTTGAAAGCTGGGATGGTCCTGTACTTAATCCCAAACCAGATGCTCCATCAGAGCTTCCACCATCCAATGGTTTGTCAAGAACCATCTTTTCAATGACATAATTAATCACCTGAAAAGGTAAGATAATAGAAAAAACCTATCAATGATGAATTAAAGAATATCATGGGTGTTCATATAATACACTTCCCTTACAAAGTTAATTCAGAAGAAAAGCAAATGAAAAGGTCATTGTATATAAGAAAGAAAACTAAACGATACGACAAGACTTAGTCCAAGTTGCACTTCGCATCCAACAATAGAGAATGAAGTCATAATCATCAAACTGAACAGGCAAAGAGTTTTCAAGGCCCAATACAGATCATTAAGCAATAGACTATCACTCGAATTAAGAAAATTCATCATCCAAAATTTTCCAAGAAATTTGAAAGTCATGACCCAATATATATGTAGTGTATTACATTCTAGTTTTATTGATAATGATAGAACGTCAGTGGGCCATGAAGCCATCATAAGTATATAATTTCTATTGACTACCTCACATCCAATTGCAAATTAAATGAGTGAAAATATGACTTCCTCATTTGTCATATGTACACTGATTCACTGAACATATGTAATTGTTATAAAGCTGCTTCACACCACAAAACATGAACAGAAAATTTATTATCAACAAGTTGAAGATATTGAAATGCATTCCTTGTATATCACCATTCTCTTATAAATAGAATATGCCACTCAAGTTTTGTTTCAATAGCCTCATTAGGACACTTCAGAGGCCATAACAACTAGAGTATGTTACGATATTTTGGCAAACAAAAAGCAACAAAACACTGCACATCTTAAGTCATATTACAGAAACCTAACTTAGTGCCAAATACTTAGTGCTTGGTGTCAAATGCTCAGTGCTTAAAACAGATACTTACTTTGTTAATCCTCAATATCCGTGGAGCACTCAATTTACCTTGTGTTAGTATTTGGACACTTGAACCTTCACAAGCTTGCAAATGAAAGCTACATCTACACAGAATAAAGCAACTGAAAGGTGACAAGATTTCCAAGATAAACAACACAAAAATTAAATATTGTCCCATAACAAATAAATACGGTGACAAAATTTCCAAGATAAACAACACAAAAATTAAGCATTGTCCCATAACAAATAAATGTAACCTGAATTCTCATTCTTGAGCACATAATACTTCTAATATAGTAGCATCTCAATCAAATATAGGACAACAATTAAATTCAACAAGAAAATGGAAACCAAATATAGCTGCATTAAGAAACAAATCTGGAGGCTAAAACAATACAAACCTATTCCACCACTAATACCAATCTAAGAGTGTGGAGTATTTCAGCTAAATGTGGGGAATATATTAATCTTGATTCACTACTAAACACAGGTCAACAGGTTCTTAAAAAAAGAAAATTTCTTTTTTTATAACTGTGTTAGCCACTTTGAATTTTATAACTGTGTTATGTTCTTCTACCACGAGAAATGCATCTAAATTTGCAGGAAAATTGGTGGGAGATTTGGAAACTTAAGAAAAAGTGAAGTAGATAGACATACTAACGAATTCACATAAGACACCAAAACAACCAGAAGCAAGAACTATATGACAAAAACACATGATAGATAGTCGCTGTTCAGCTTCTATATCCAACATATTTATTAAGTTTTCCAATATTTGGAGTATTTAGACATCACATGTTCTTTTGCTACAAATCCATGATGTCCTTGTTAGGATACCATATACCTCAGGTACTCCTCCAGGCCTCGTGTGCAACTAAACTGAAATCACCTCCCACTAATTTATCACAACATCCTCACCACTGACTTAAAAGTCAAATCACATTTTGGTTGTCAACTGAATCTACAGTGCTCCTTAATCCATATGGAGTGGCCCAATGAATTGAATTGGTGCTAAATGGACAGTAAGCATATAAAGGTTTCCTGTAAAAATTTATAATTGGTGATATATTTTATTAAATGACAGTTGGTTATATGGTTATCTACATCTTGATTTTTTTTTTCAATTTTCTTCTCAAAAGGAGAGAAGAAGAAGATGGTGCACAGAGAGGCTGTTTGAACAGTGGAGTTAATCAAGATTTTCATCGGTATGAAATGGATATTTCAATGGAAAATTATATACTTAACAAGCCACAATGCCCCACCTACATCAAGGTATACACTTACGTAGTTTGGTGGGTATACCACATTCACTTTACATTAATGATTTCACATTTTAACATACTAAGGAAACAAAGGCTCAATCCACGGACAAAATCAGGGTATCCATCTCACCTTATTAAATTCTATCAGTTAATAAACTGGATTATGGACTGACTACTTGCACTAACTCCGATGCATTGAACATGAAAGGAGCTGATCAATTTTCCTGCAGTTCCAATTTCCAACATAACTTATCATGACCGCTCTTGTGGCTCTTGAGAGAGCCAACAGTCACCCATCAGTAGTCGACAGCAGAAAAATAGAAAGATTGAAGCAAACCACAAAACTAGAAGGGAGTAAATCCTGATTACGATGTTACAACCATTTTCCTCTTTTTTCCTCCAAGTTACTTGACCTTGATAACAAAGGTAACAGGCAACCAGGAGCACCTTGTTAAAAGACCACTGTTTCTAGTATATTGCTGTTAAAAGAAACAATACAAAATCAAATAAATAAAAAAATGTCTTTGAAGTTAACCCAAACTATTCCTGTCGTTTTATTTGATCCCCCACTATAGTATACACATCATAAAATTATGCCTCCCAATTTCGCAAACTTGTTCAATTCAGACTACAATGGTCGAAAGGATGCTTTATCTTATGCTTATAGCAAATTTTGTTAATTATATAGGTATACAGAATAACACATGTTATATGCTAACCCAAAAAATGAAAATTATAGGAAACAACAGAATCATGAAATACCAAACTTGACAAGTAAGTTTCAATCATGCTTGACAAACACAACCCTATAAGCATCCAACTCTCATATTATTAACTCATCTAACATGCTAGAAAAACATTAAAAAAATAGTATAAAAATAATTTGAAACACCATTAGGAATTCCTTGTGTTTTCTCTCGTGATTAATTTTCTTAAAGTTACCACAATTTATCCAACAAGTTCAGGACATAAAGTTGTACTTTGGCTCTTGAAATACAGAAACAGAACAAGAAATAGTATACTTAATTTAAAAGATCATAATGCACAAACACACATTTAAGTATTAAGGTACATGCAAATAAAAATGAAATCAAAATAGGAATTTTTTTTTACAGCAGAATGAAAGAAAATATATCTTACTTTGTATTTTCCCTTGGAGGTAATCGTCCATTTAAAACACAATCCATACACCACCATGGAAGATCCTTCTCATCTTCTGTGCCATCTAAATCTGTTATCTTCTTTCTCCAAGGACCTCCATGCGAACCCTCCGTAACTATGGATGGAGGTGAATCGGTAGCAAATTCAAAAGAAGGAAGCACAATGAATGTGTTGTTTTCTGCCCCATCATCCACCTCAATTTTTGAATGTGGAAGATTTCTAGTGACATCATTTGAAGATGCGACATTTCCATTTGACGAAGCTTGTGATCCAGATCTCTGCCTTCTTTTAGCTGCCCAATGGACCAACAAACCACGAAGTGTCTCCTGAGCTAAGTTAATCTGCAGGATTCACAGATCTTACATTGTTAAACTTATTAGTTATTACTACTGAAGATCAATTTTCTTTCCCAACATGTTTAACATTCCACAAAATAGCTAAAAATATTTAATTATCGCAAACTTATATCTCTGTCCATCCATAGACCACATATATTTGAGGTTAATATGTGTTATCAAGTCACCTTATATTTTTGGAATATTAACCAAAGGTTATTATAAACTGTTTGCTTCTAAGAAGCCAAGTCAGAATTTTTAGAAAGGTCAACAAAACACTGGATGAATGATTTACCTTCAGATCTTCTGGTGCTCCTGATATATTCAAGTCAACAGCATACATCTCAGCAGAAAAGCATTGAGGGGTATCCAAATGAATAGACAAGCTTCCAAGTCGAGTGTCCATTGCAAACCATGCAGGAATGCTCACCTTGAAAAACAAATAGCAAAATAATTTTTGAAGGATATAGCAGAAAGATACCACTAGAATATGTAATGTAACATCAGGCATTATCATTTCATGATAAAGTACCATTTCAAATAACTCCTCCTTTTTTTCATCAAATGAAACCTGCAGAGTGAAAAAAATTGACGCATAAATACTTATTGAAAGAACAATGCCTCTAGATTAAGATGGTCCCACTGTCAATGTATTATAGGCCACAAGATACACTAAAAGTCATAAAATCAAAATGGACAAATTAAAAAAGTCTACACATCCACTCCTTTTTCCTCTTAAAATTGTAAGAATAAATTCAAGTTATTATTTAACAACAACGCATTTCCAAGAGGTATAGAAGAGAACCTTCCCATAATCTTCAATCACAATGCCCCTGGTAATCTCCCACAGCTTGACTGAACCTGATGTATCCTGTAAAGAACATGTCGAAATCATCACCTTTGAGCTATTAAAGCTAACTTCACTGTCAGGACTGAGAGCAGTATCTAAAGGATACAAGGTACCTTTGTCAAAACATGTCTCCTGTTATTCAAGATTTCATACTGTACAATTCCTGGGATTCCAGGAATAGTGAAAGATGGTTCTTTGTACACAGGAACCTGTAAAAAGAAGTATTTACTTAAATAATTGATGAAGATAATTATGATATATTAAGGTCATATTTACTCTCCAACAGAGATAGGAAATTGAAAACAACTATTAATAATTCCTAGAGAACTCGCAATTTGCAAAGTTTCCTTATAATTTGTCCTGTTATTTGTACTGGAACATATTGGACAGGTGCGTACAGAGATAACTATTGTGCTGATGAAAATTGCATTCAGGTTCCTCAAATAATATTACAAGTACCATATTAAAAAATTACTCAAAGGGCAACAACTAATCAAGATTCAATTTATAGCAGAAGCAAAAATTAGAAAAGCACAAACACCATATTCATAAGTTATCCTAAGAATAACAATTTTAATCAAGATTCAATTAATTTGTAGCAAAAGGGAAAACTCTTGATTAGCAATGAAGCCTCGCCGAACAAGCTTACTATAGAATGAATCAAATACTTCATTCAAGAGTTTGAAGCAGTGATTTAAAAAGCGTTAGGCGTCAAGATCCCAAAACGCCCGAGGCGCTAAGCGCTCGCCCGAGTGAAGCGATGTGCTCTGAAATATTAAAATATAAAAAATAATAAATTGATAAATAGAGATTAATAATATTAAAATCTAAATATGGATAATTATATGATAAGAGTAGTTAACAATATTTAATCTATTGTTAGCAGTAGTTAGAGGGGAGAAAAAAGTCATCGACGGTGGAACGTGGGGAAGAAGAGGATAGCGGTGACGCAGAAACTTTCGAAAGTTCCAAAAGGCGGCAATGACAGGAAGTTGCGGACGACAACAACAACGACAAAGGAAGCTTCGGATGATAGCAGTGAGGAAGCTTAGGATGATAATAGCGGCAGTGGAGGAAACTGCAGACGGTAGTAGTAGCAATGAAGAAAGCTTCGGACAACAATAGTGGCGATGTCCGAAGCTATGGACGACGACGTCATGGGCAAAGTAAGTTTCATATGTGTCCATTGATGGCGGAGGAAGCTACGATCCTCTCCCTCAACAATGGAAGGAGTTGCACAAGAAAGCAACAATGGTGGAGGGAACTACGCATGAAAGCTACACCTTCGGACTCGTCCATCGGCGACAGAGGAAGCACAGTGCTATGCGTTGACGGCGAAGGCGGCAAAGGTAGCGACAGAGGAAGCGTCAATGGCGGAGGCAGTGACTACGCTAGGGTTGCTCGTGGTTACGCGGGGGGGGGGGGGCGGCGGGCAAGGGGTGGGTTTTGCTAATAAAGTAACTTTATGTAATTTAGTTGGTTCAATCAAACCAACTAGCTACTGTTCACCCGAACCGGATTTAATAGTCTGGTTCGGTTGCATGGTTTCTATCGAGTGCTTGCCCGAAGCGCTCGATGCTTGGGTTCAGGGGAGCGCCCAAGCGGTGCTTCATTGAAGTGCATCGCCTAGTGAATCTATGAGGTACTCAGGTGAGGCGAGGCCCCCTCACTTGAGCGCCTAGGCAAGCGCCCGGGAACCTATTTAGACCCATAGTATGAAGAACTTCAAGCCACAAGTGCTGAGGCCAAAACTTTACATTATAGTTCTTCCATTCAGTTAGTTTGACCATCTCTAGTAAAACACATGACAGATTTATCAGTTTAAACAATCCTAGACAACTGATATTATCTTCAAAAGGAATCAAGACCTGGGACTTCATCAAAAGTTTCATTGCACACAAACCACTAATTATTTTCACCCTTGAACATTTCTGTTAAAGATGTCAACCAAATTTGGCTCAATTATCTCTAATGAATTTGGCCTGGTGTGCAATGAGAATTGTCAGATTTTACATGTTACAAAGCCAGAACGAAGATAAAAAATCAGGATCAATGTTCATAGAGAATAATAAAAAAAGTTCGACTAAATTCCAGGAAAGTGCAACAACTACTGAGCAGCAAATACATGGATGTGCAGTTATAAAAAATCTGTATAGTCCAATTCACATTTCATCAAATTGTAGACTTGAAAGGAAAAAAGATTTGCCCAATCAAAAAGTAGGTGAATGGCTAGATCAGATCCTAGATACAGCATTGAACATTAATGATGCCTAATTAAAGAAAAATAATCAAGATAACCAGATGTAACAAAAAACAAACTAGTCAGGAAAAATTGATTTGCCCAATCAAAAAGTAGGTGAATGGCTAGATCAGATCCTAGATACAGCATTGAACATTAATAATGCCTAATTAAAGAAAAATAATCAAGATAACCAAATATAACAAAAAACAAACTAGTCAGGGAAAAATGATTTGCTCAATCAAAAAGTAGGTGAATGGTTAGATCAGATCCTAGATACAGCATTGAACATTAATAATGCCTAATCAAAGAAAAATAATCAAGATAACCAAATATAACAAAAAACAAACTAGTCAGGGGAGACTATCTTGAAATAATATCCTATCACAATATATCATGCATTGCAATGTGTGGCTTACAGGAGCAGATCCTTCTAAAGAAGCTCTTGCCCTTGTAAATGACAAATTTCCAGCTAAAAATGAACCACCTCTTTGAAAAACCTTCTGAGGGTTACATCCTTCTGCTGGCAACCTATGTACAGAAGAATCTGTCGTTGCAACCCATATACTATCATCCTGCAAGGCCATTTGTAGAATTGGGTGTTCTTTTGTGTAAAGCAAAAGGCTTTCCCTCGTTGACAAGTCTGTCAGGTACAACTAACATATACAGAATCATATGGAAAAGAACAGATTAGAGAATGCAGAACAGTTGATCTTTATAAAAGAAAGGTATGGGGAATTCCTATACTTACAGATAGGTCCCTCCCACCACTATAAACATGTGTGAATGTTGAATTGCTGGCAAGTGCCCAGACTGAGTCTGTATGGACAGCATAAGAATGGACACATCGTTGTTGACCAAGATCCCACAGACTACAAAAAAATAACATGTGATAGACTAAACAACTACCCAACCACAAAAAGGAAAGGACTTGCAGGATTGCTATTAGTTAAACAACATTAACTAATTCCATGTGGAGAACTGGCATAGGGATAGAAATCAACGTCGAAAGAAACCAAACACAAAATCAACATTAAAAATTATACATAAAGAGAAAAGTTATCTCCAAATCACATGTTGCCTAAGCTATTAAAACCAAACATAAAATCAATATTAAAAGATAGATTGTGCATAAATCAATAAGAAATGAGAGAGAGAATGTGAGGGGCAGAGAGAGAGAGAGAGAGAGAGAGAGAGGGGCATTGGTTACCGGATCATTGAATCGGACGACCCTGATAAGCAAAACCTGCAAAACAGATTAACAAACCAAGTCTTTACAAGCACCAAGCACACTATAAATTATGACAATGACACACAACAAAAATATTCATTATAGACAAGTCCTGATAAATACAAGTGTGGTATTAACTATTAAGTATATCGAAGTCAAAGCACATAGTATGCAAGTAATTGGAAAATTATACTAATGTTTAATAAATTAAAATATGACTATGATGCAGTCTAGAAGTCGCCAAAATTGAAAACGTATGGAAAGGTAAACAGGGGGCATGACAAAGACCCAGACTGTAGTGGCATTTGTAATGCTACCTAAAGCTAAACATTATTTATCTAGGATCCAAATGTCGATCAACATGAAATAGATTCCACAGCTGGTTTACTGTGATTTACTTTTCCAATTTATATTACCAGGAAAAACTGAGATGTATATAAACTTCAGATAAGAGTTTCCTCATCTCGTCATAGCCCTGTGCTGGTTCTAGACCGGCCAAGCACATGCCTCTCTCACTGAAACATGCCAGCCACATGCCTATTCATGTGCTGAAAATCATATGACAGTCGCATACCTACTACAATGATGAAGTATTGATAAACCAAAATGAAAATGAACAGAAAGGTAAACAAGTGACATGACCAACACCCATACTGAACGTCATTCAAATACGTTCCAAGTGTCAAACAACATGGACCAAATTTCGCAGCTGGTTTACTGTGATTTCTTTTTCAATTTATATTTCCAAGAAACCATGAGATGCATATAAACTTCTGAGAAGGGTTTCCTCGCCTCAGCATAGCACTGTGCAGGTACTAGACCAGCCAGGCACATGCCTATCTCACTGAAACATGCCAATGCATGTGCAAAAAATCATATATGAGTAAAAACACAATAGAGTAGATAAGAAATTTTACATTATACTGAATTCAAAACATGAAACCTACACACCTGCCCGTGGAGTCAAGAAGCAAGGCCCTAATATTGTCAGTATGCCCTCTAAGCTTCAGATTTTTTGAACCAGTTCTTGGATCCCAAACCCGTATAACCTACAGAAAGCCAGTATGTACATTAAATATTTCATATACAAACATCAAATGTAAAATCAAACATCATACATGATATCTAGCAGTATAGCCATAAAAAATCCTCATAAGAAACATCTGCACATTATTGGCAATCTGAATGTCATGGAAACCAGTATATTCAGTACAAAGAATCTATCAGTACCTTTTCAGTTCCACCTGAAACTAGTAAGGTCCCACTATCGTTCATTGCCAATGCATAAACTGACTCCTTGTGGCCTTTGGCAACAATAGGACTATATCCACGGGATTGGTTGTTATGAAAAGACATGTTGTTGCCAGTATTCATACCACGTAAACTTGACAAAGGAAGTCCCAAATTTCCATTGGGAAGTTCTTCTTCTTTTGGATCAACAGTCTTAGCAAGTGGTAGAAGTGCTGCATCAATGTCCCATATGAAAACCTCCGCACCAAGCCCCCCAGAGGCAACTATATTGCTCTAACACGAGCGATGTTAGAAAAACAATCAGAAACTTTGACATATAAAGTGTCTCTCAACATGAAAAATAAAAAAACTAAAAGAAATACCAGCATATTGTTCAAACAGAAAACAAAAAGTAATCTATTTGTTACATGAACTCGAGAACATAAATAATTACATTTTTCTCAGCAGCAGCCAGACAAGTAACATAGTCAGAATGCTGTCGAAGAGTTCTACTGCAAACACCATCAGACAAGGGATTCCATATCTGATAAAAAAAGATGGAGTTAACAAAAAGTCATTTCTTCAAAGATTAAAACAATCTTTTTGAAGTGTAGAACCTTCAGAGTGGTGTCAGAGGAACAGGAAACAAGATTATTTCCAGCCAGAACTGCATCATTGACCTGCATAACAAGTGCATTAACTAAGATAACCAAAGTTGCCCGAAAATAACTTCCAGCATGAAGCTGCCATGTATTATTTAGCAAATTACTAAGTTTTAGTGAAAAAAAAGGCATGATTAAGCCGACAATCACTCGTTATAATAAAGGCAGCAATTGACTGCCATGTCTATATGGGCAGTGATAATGGATCTATTGGCATGGATCGTGATATTAGGTCCTTGGTTTGTGTCACCACCATAGTTACTGATTGTGCATGAAATAGTTTCTGTTACTTGGCCAATATAGACTTCAACTTCATCTAGGTGATAGAAAAACAAAAGAAATCATGCATGCTCATCCATGATATAGGAAAATAAATTGAAAGAGGACTCTCAAGGCAGCAACTATTGGAGACTCTCTTCAAATCAAATGCTCTTATAGTTCTACTACCTTTTGTAGATCTGTAGCATTCTCTTCAAATTCTGATGTTGTAGAGCATGACATATCTTACATATCTCCAATTTATATTTTTTATTCTGACAATTTATTTAGATTATGTTTGTATTGTATAATTGCTTATGTAGTTTCTATAATCAAACACTACTAAGGTGTAAATCTCTACATAACTAAAATTACTTTTTTTCAGCTTATTGTGGTCAGGTTTTTAACATCTGTTGCACATTTCACTTGCTTGTGCAAATTTTTAATGCTACACAATTGTTCTATTTAGAACCAGAATAAGCAGCAGAACTTTATGAGGGTAAGATTGGCTAATCAATTGAAAACAGATAATATGCCCTCTCGAATCCTAGGCTTCCACTAAAAGTCTCCTGTTACCTGAACACTCTTCAGCATGTTAGAGATTCCAGGGGGTTACAGGGAAAACAAGAGAAGAAAAGAAAGATCCAATTGAACTATAAAATAGAAATAAATTCTGGCATTGAAAAATACCCAATCGACATGTGATTCAAATGTTGCCGAACAGGTAGCATCATTATCACTCAGAGCCCATCTTTTCAGTGTCCCATCTCTGCTCCCAGTAAAGAGATGATCACAACCATTGGGAGTTGCAGAGTTTAGAATGGCCAAACAGTTAATGCCTGCACAATGCTGCATCCAAGGACAAAAATTGAAATAAAATGTAATATGTCTGGTGACAAACTTACAAAAATAATCTTGGAACACAAAGGCACCATCATCATATACAAAGGCACTGGTCAGAAATATATCAAGAATCAGAAATGTAATTACCTTTGTGTCATCTGCATCATTCAGAACATATGTTAGGCGCTTCTCCTTTCTAGGACGTGTTGAATTGGAAGTGTTACCAGCACTGGCCACACGGTGCATTGCAGCTTGAAGCTTTCCTGTAACATGCACAACTTTTAAGTTAGATCAAATAGATAGTATGATAATTTAAGACTAAACAGCAACTGACTTATTAAAGATGTAAGAAACAAACAATCAATTAAACACATCACATGAAATAAAACCACAAACAAGAAATTGCATGCACTTAAATCCAGTAAATTGTGTTCAATAAATCATGATATCACATAAGACATGAAGGCACAGGATGTCATCCCTGATCTACACAAGCATGCAGTTAAATCAAGTGACCACATCACATGCAATATAACCATAAACAAGAAATTAGATGCACTTGCACCAACTACATTGTGTTCAAGAAGACATAATATTATGCAAGACACGAAGGCTTACGCCATCTTTGGATTAGCACACCATCATCCCTGATATACACAAGCATGCAGTTAAAATAGGATGTGTCCCAAAAATAATGCTCCCCACTGGTGCAGGGGTTTAGTTTAGCGTTTTAATTTGGAAAAAAAAGCCATAATTTCAATATTCTATAGATTATAGCACTAAGATTTAGTTCATTACCGGTGATGCACTCAACAAAGGATGATAGCACACAAGGCATTTAATTTAAATAATGGATAAGTAATTCGGATGCTTCATAGGAAAATTCCATGCTGATGGAGGCATAACCTCTAAAGAACAAACTATTATAATCGCTACAAAAGTTGGACCCTTATCCATGATTTTGTAAACTTGATATATTATATAATAGGGTTTTCTTGCTAATGTGCTCAAACTCCCTAATATTCTGTGGTTTTCTAAAGAGTCAATCACAAACATGCACCCAACTGACCAACCACCTGGAAGGTAAACAATGGTTGAATATGCCCTACATGTACATTAACTTTTCTGAATATACTAACCCATCCTTCTTGACAATGTGCAATTCAATTCTCTTAGTGTTATCGCTTCACATGTAAATTATGAAGTTTCCAAAGTTGTATTATGTTCGACCACAAGTTAACACAAACATCAAAAGAAACACAATGCCACTTCAGAGTTTCACTACATTGTAGCTCAAAAATAGTGCAAATAACAAAAGAAACAAAGTACCGCTTGAAAGTCGCATTACATTGTACCACAAAAATAGAGCAAACAAAAAAAGTAATAAAAAGTTGCATAATAAATAAGTGAAGAATAGCTCTAGGTTCCACCATATACATATATCATCAATCAATACCAGAACTAGGTATGTAGATTGCATAAAACTTCATATTGTTTTTAGTCCTCTAAAGATTTAAAAAATAAAAACATAAAAAATGTGACACAAACGATGTCCTCAAACAAGTTGAAGCACATAATTTAGGGATTTTGACACTAATGAAACCAAGGAAAAGAACAACACTGAAACCAATTAAGATAACAGGTCTTACTTTCTGAAATCTGTCTAAACTAGGCATCAAAACTACAACATATGGCCATTCGTTATTTTGATTCAGCAAGCTGAATTTCAGCTTTCAGTTTCAGGAAATGGAAGTTCATTAATCAGCTGATCAGCATTCATTTCAAAGACGAATTTCCTATTTTAAATCCAATTAACTTGCTAGATAAGATTATCAGTAATCCTTCAAGGAGTGAAAATGAAAAGGATGTGATCAAGTTTTTATTTAATGCTACAATTTGAATATTGTGTCCTTAAAAAGTTTTTGAAAAAGAAGAAACTGCTTTTCATGCAGGATAGCATTCATTTTGCTATGTGGTATATCCTTGAATAAACACTAAAAAGGAACACGATTGACTCAACCAGCAAACCTCATTTAATGGTCTGATGTTCCTCACTATGCCTACACATGGTTAGGAGCCAGATCAGATTGGGTCAACCCAGACCCAATCCAATGCTACGGAAATCCAACCTAAAGTACCTTTTACATCCGATTATTTCCACAGCTCGTTTTGGAAAAAAAGAAAAACAATTCCATCCTGCAATTGGTAGGGCCTGTTTCTGAATGTAATCCACAATAGACTCTAATTTTAAACTTAACGGAGTAGCAATATAAGTCTTAGCATAATTCTTAGGGCAACTTTGACAAGGCAAACACAGGGAATCATCCATAATCCAATCCAGCAGGAAAATGAAAATCTTTCTATTGATACGGTAATTCATGTTGCACATGATATATACATTAGCTCTCATTCCTTCATCTTACACATTCATAAATCCATATTCTTTAAGATGAGGAGAATAACAACACATTCAAGATAATTAAAGAAAAATGGTATTTTTCGGTAAATAATATGTGGAAAGAAAAGCAAGCAAAAAATTCAGGGAAAGAAAGGGAGCAAACCTTGACGATGATAAGATTGAAAGAGAAAACCCCTCTACCAAAAGCAAATCCGGAGAACGTCGCCGACCGCCAGCGGAATATATCCTTGGTCACGCGCCCGTTACCTGCTATTTGGAGGGATGTGGCGCCACGACGGCCGAGGGTGACGGGTGGACTTGCTGCAATCAATTCCCAAGGGAGATGTAAAGGGCAGCGAAACCCGCCGATCGAGTGAAAAGAGGGTTCTTCTCCGGCCGCAGGTTAGGGATGACGAAAGAGCGATGTGTGAGTGAATTCGACGTGCAACGGTGGGGGAAAAGAGGAGAGCGCTCCGGCGATGGGTCTCCGAAAAGTGCCGATTCTACAAACCTTGATCTGAGATTTAGGGCTTTCGTGTGGCACCGTTGAAACGAGATCTTAGTAGGAAGCTCGATTGGTTTCGGCCCATAAAAGTTCACGCTTGTAGCTCTCTCTAAGTGGGCTGGTCATCGGACAAGGATCAGCCCATTTCATCATCACAAGGCTTAGCCCATGACAGGCTTTGCCCCATTTGGAAAGACGACAGTAGCATAGAACTCGGATGTCTTTACAAGATTACCTGGACAGTTGAACGATTGACTGCAGCAATCATCGTTGACTATGATTTCATGTTGTGGCTGTCGCTGTCAGCAAACATCATCAATATCTTGGCAGTACTTGTGTCAGAACACTGCAACAAAGCCACCATTGTTAGGGTAAAGAGAAGAAGAAGAAGAAGAAGAAGAAGAAGACAAATCAAAGTAGGTTCTCCGGTTCAGAATCGTGGCTATGATTAATCAAAAGAATCGCCAAGAATGTCCACAACGCCCAAGTTAGCTGCCAACCACCACCATGATCACTACTGACTCTTCCATTTGATCCCCAACACCACCAGGAATCCTTTCTTCCTGTTTTGTTTGTGTGCTACGGAGAGAGACAATTGAATTGAAGTAGATTGGCGTGCCTCAGTGACTATATTGGCCAAACATTGACCGTAGAAGGGAGTCCCCTTCGACTAATTATGGCCAACCATTGCCTTTCCTGGAGTCTTCTTCTTCCTCCTTTCAGATTTGTCTCCTTGAAATCTCCATCTTCAAATATAATGATAGCAGGACAAGTTCTTTAAAGTATATGCTCCGTTATCATACTTATGCTCTAATATTTTTCCTTCTACAAGCTAACATAGAAGAATCATTCCAACCATTTCATTGGTCACAGCTAGTTGAATTCTCTTCACGCGTCTTTGCCTGCTTCTCATATGTTTATTGGCAAGATCAAACACAACTGACCTCGGACTGTCGACTGAGTTGGGAACTCAGATTGACGATTGATGCAAGCATAAGTTAGGCATGGATTGTTTGACCAAGTATGCATGCATCACTTCATCAGGCGACCATTCTTCTCGGTGGAGACGACGCCGTTGACTAGCGTCCCCCCGTGGTTCGACTTGGTCATATATATGTGACGAGTAAATGAGAGTTTCCACATCATTAGATGTGATCTATGAGCCAAGATATCAACAGCAGTGCAGCTCCCTGTAAACTTGACTGCTGCTGCGTGAAGATAGACATCCATGTCGAAATTGCAGCTCTTTCTGTTAGTAGAAGCACTTGCTGCAGCAGCAGCAGCAGCTGTTCTTGGTCAGTCAGCTGGTATGTACGGAAACTTCCTCTAGAATTCAGCCCTAATAATCCATGAATGTAATGAGGACTTGTCCATCAGAACGGGGATCATGCTCTGTTCAGTTTGATTCATGTTCATAACTCAAATGAGTCTTTCTTTCATTTGTGTAGCCAGGGGATCCTCACGATCATGAGAGAGGAAAGGAGAAGGATTACTGTGACTGACATACAGCTGAATAATAGATTGAATTCTTTTGCAGGAGATAGATTGGCTGCAAACGGCACAATTGCCAGCAACCAGACCTTGATCTCCGCAGGAGGGGTGTTTCAGCTTGGCTTCTTCAACTCCTCTGGTTCAGGGAATGGATACCTAGGAATCCGGTACTACAACCTCGCAGATCCCAGTGTAGTATGGGTTGCCAACAGGAACAAGCCTCTCAACCTCTCCACTGCAACAATGAATCTGACTGCTGATGGAACTTTAAGCCTGTTCGACAACGGGATCATCATATGGTCCACAGGCACCTCGAGAGCAATTAATCCTGTCTTGCAGCTTTTGGACTCTGGAAATCTTGTGCTGACCGCAGGCAAGTCAAACAGTCCACTATGGCAGAGCTTCGATCATCCGTGCGACACTCTTCTACCAGGCATGAAGCTTGGAGTGGATTACAACGCCAACATTTCTTGGCAGCTCGTGTCATGGAAGAGTCCCACCGACCCTTCTCCAGGTGACTACGCCTTCAAAATGGAGACTCGTGGTGTTCCTGAGATCTCTATATGGAGTTCATCCAAGAAAACCTATCGCACTGGGCCGTGGACGAACCAAGGATTCAGCGGAAATCCTAAAATGAAAGACAGTAATATATCGAACAAGTTGAACTTCTCATTCGTCTCAAACCAGAACGGGGTCTACTACACGACCGAATACAAGAACAATTCTCTTCTGTCACGAGCAGTGATGAATGCCACCGGGCGTTTTGAGCGATGGAATTGGGATGGAGGAAGCTGGAGCAATTTCTGGTATGTGCCGGAAGACGAATGCGATCACTATGCTAAATGTGGATCCAATAGCATTTGCACCAAAGAATACTACAGCTATTCTTGCAATTGCATCGAAGGATTTGAAGACAAAGGGAGTCTTGGATGTGAGAGGACGATACCTTTAAGCTGTTCATCGGACAGGTTTTGGAAGGTGCAAAGCATCAAGCTGCCTGACACCGAGAACGCCACTACGGACAGCTCTAAGAGCACTCTGGCCGCGTGCGAAGACTGGTGTTCCAAGAACTCTTCTTGCTTGGCATATGCTATGGCTGGCCTTAATGGCTGTGTGACTTGGAGTGGCGACTTGGTGGATCTCAGGAGCTTCACTAGTGGAGGGGATGATCTATATATTCGACTTGCGGCTTCTGAGTCTGGTAAGTGCATTGAGTCTCTCTCTGAGGTAGTATTGGATCCATGAATCAGTAGCAAAACACAGCCCCATGCCTTGTGATCTTAACAATCAGTGAGCTTAAGCTACAGTTGTTTTTTCTTCTGAAAAATCCTTTGGATTAATCATATTTATATGGTGGCTAACTTTCTTTTGTAAAGGAAATAGACCTAAAGAAATGAAATTTTCATTACTTCTGGATGGCTAGTAAAGTGATCCTGTTTAATTCATTATAATCATATACAACCCTAGATTTCTCATGTCTGAAATATTTGTAGAGTCTTCAAGGAGCAATGAGCGTGAATTGGCCATAGGTCTTCCTCTATTGCTGGGCTTTCTTCTACTGTGTTGTCTAGGTCTGCTCTTATGGTGGAGGAAGAGAGGAAAGAAACAAGGTACTGTCTTCTTCATCTGTTCTGCTAACATCTGATGGAGCATGTAGTCACTTGTACAAACTTCTACTAAAATTACATGGTTTTCTTTTCTGCACACACTAGAATATTAGGGATTGTACTGCAATTTCAGTAGAACTATGCATCACTCAAAATGTTAGCTTTTAGAATCTTTCTTTTTTGAATGAGGTGTCGTCATGGTTCTCAGGCATTCTTGGAACTGATACTGAGTCCTCGGTGAAGGAAACCGGCTTACTGTTGGACTTACCGAAGGTGATGGACAAAGGTACTTGGCTTTTGGTTGATGTTTCATGTTGAGAAAAATTTTGAGTCGATAATACTCTAGAAGTCAATTATCAATTTTACATCCTAAATTTGTTTAAACAAATGATGCCAATTTGTAATTTACAGATAGCAGATTTGAGAGGCTATCATAATACAAACATATTAAGCTTCTGAAAAGCCTAGATTTTGAAAGATCACAGCAGGATTACGCTTAATCATTTCTAATGATGTTGCAGTTGATTGTAAACTGTTAGCTTAGCTGAAAGATCTTTTAAAGATTAGCATCTTCTAATCTTGAGGATTACGAAGATGACGCAGAGGACAGATAGCTTCATTATTCTGGAAAAATTGAATATAATGATAAAGAAAGCAGAAGAAGAAAACCTTTGTTTCTCACTCTGTTCCTTAGGAGATCAGATTCACAAAAGCTAATTTTTGTTCAGTACCTAACAAGATTTTGTTTGAAAAGCTAAAGTCATGTAAGAACTGCAAACAACTGGCAACAAAATTCTAAATCTTAGATGTTTAGCAATTCTGATAGACTATAGTTTATACCAATATGTAATGCCAACCTTTCTAAAGACAAACAGCATAGGATGAGCCAGAAACCGATCATTGAACATTCAGGTGATCACAGTTCACAGTTCAATGTTTTGCTGCTTGAGAAGCAGGATCACTGTCTACAATTATATCTTCTACTCACGAATCTCTAAGACATTGAATTGCAATATGGTTATTAAAACATTTTTACTGATCTCTTTGATCATGGTGTTTCGCAGATGACCTTTTTGGTCAAAGTAACTCATCAGGTTGTGAGAGTCTACAGCAGTTACCGAGGACAGATTTTGATACATCAGAGCAGCATTGGAGCTCGATCATGATCAACTACGAGAATGCTAATCTAAATAATGAGAGAGCAGGTGGGCATCATTCACTCCTCAACACTTGCCTTACTGATGCATGAGAGATATCAAACCATCACATACAAAATCTGAGATTTCTAATACAATTGGCACATAATACCGATAAGAATTGTAGATCTAGTAGCAATAGAATTCTACTTCACATTGTGCCAATGTCGAGCTTCCGTATCCACATCAATAGATCCAAGAAACAAAGTTTGGTTCTCAGTTGACTTTCTTTTCTTTGTCAACTAAGGTTGCAATAGGTTAGGTCTTTCTTGTTTCAGGCTCCTAATCTGTAAATAATTTGTGCCAGCTTCAGTAAATCTATTGGGGACATTGTCTTCCTATGATTTGGCTACAATAAAAGCTGCAACAAATGATTTCTCAGCTGCTAACAAACTTGGGGAAGGTGGATTTGGTGCTGTTTACAAGGTAACATTTTAGCATTACAGCAATGCAATCTTTCATCCAAAATCTATAAAGCAAACACTGCATGGAACACTCTGCAGGGTCAGTTGCAAGATGGACAAACGATTGCTGTCAAGAAATTGTCAAGGCACTCATCACAGGGCCCGGATGAGTTCAAGAATGAGCTCACACTGATTGCCAACTTACAGCACAGAAACCTCGTGCGCCTTCTTGGCTCTTGCATTGAAGGAGATGAGCGACTTCTGGTCTTAGAATACATGGAAAATGGGAGTTTAGATGCCTTTATATATGGTCAGTATCTATGCCTCATTTTCTTGGTTTTCATAATTGGTTGGACAGTATATGAAATTAATCCTTTCTTTCTGCATAGATTAGGAAAATCTATTTTATTTTTTTCAGATCTTTGTGCAATGTCACAACTCTAATGAACATGGGCATATCATCTTCCTGTAATAATCGAATTGGCTCAGACAAAACTTCTTGAAATCTTTAGTATCATATTCATTTACTCTTAGACTCTCAAAATGTTTCTGTATCACTTCTCTGTTTGTATTGCTGAGTAAAGAGTAGAAATTTGTGATATAGAATATAGAAAATTATCCTTTCTTCCTTTTAGGGAAAATCTGGAACGGGTAGATTTCATTTATGCATACATGCGTAGAGCAAAATAATTAAAACTTTTCATCACTCTGATCATATCAAAATTGTTGCTAGATAAAACAAAAAGTGTGCTGCTAAATTGGCAAAAGCGGCTCGACATTATTGTTGGGATTGCTCGAGGACTTCTGTACCTGCATCAAGACTCTAACTTGAGGGTAATTCATCGAGATCTCAAGCCGAGCAACATCCTCCTTGACAAGGACATGAATCCAAAAATATCAGACTTTGGCATAGCAAGAATATTTGAAAGAGACGAAGTACATGAGAATGCAACCACAAGACCAGTTGGAACATTGTAAGTTTTACAGTTAAAAGAACTGTACTAAATGGATTGCTATCATAGAACATCCAAATTCTTGTTGATTTCTTACATGCAGTGGATACATGGCGCCCGAGTATTTATCGAGTGGAATCTTTTCATTCAAATCCGATGTATTCAGCTTCGGTGTTATAGTACTGGAAATCTTGAGTGGTAAGAGGAACAGGGTGTTCAATCAGGCAAACGTCCGTTTGAATCTTTTAGGACATGTAAGTACCTCAGTGAATGCTTTTACCTTCAGTGTTCCTAAATGTTGCTTCCAATTCAGTGTTTGATTTCCTCATGAACATGGCTCTGCAGGCATACAAACTGTGGAAGGAAGGTAGATCCTTGGAGATTCTTGATGATGCACTCGATTGCTCGTATCCTGCAACGGAGATTCTTCGTTGCATCCGAATGGGTCTTTTGTGTGTGCAAGAACACAGTGAAGACAGGCCAACAATGGCAGAGGTGGTCATGATGTTGGCTAGTGAAGACCAACAGTTGACTCCACTGAAACAGCCCACCATCACATTGGCAAGCAGTGATGGAGACCTCTCTTCCAAGGAAATTAGTGTGACAATTGCAGGTCGATGAAACATATTCTCTTCTACTGTAAATTAGGTTGTTTCTGATTGAGATGCCAAAATGCAACTCATATGCTACAGAACTTGTCATACTCCAAAGACAAACAAAGCAATATGCTATCAAGCAAACTCAATTGCTTTACCTTCACATTTAGCCAATCTCAGAAATCTTCATGCTTTCCTACATGCCTTCACTCAGCTTCCTCTGGTTCAGATCTCATATCAAAGCCACTAATAACAGAGCACCACAAAAGAAAAAGCTACAATCTGAACATGAATCCTTTCTGTAACCTTAAGATCAATGATCATACTGCTGGTTTGTATCAGGAAAGAGCATAATAAAGAAAAGGACACACTGCCTGGTAGACAAATGGCAAACCAACATCCATGGCACCCAGCCCTTCCATGAGTGCAAGATAGAGAGAATCATCATGATATCACATCTCACAAAATGTTGAGCAAACACCAAAAGCTTGTATTGTTTGTTTCATTACAAAAGTTTCATCATTGCCTTCTCAACATGTTTTTGAGGTCAGGAAGCAGCAGTAAGTTTTTCATGTCAACACATGTATATCTACAGAATATAAAATACATGCAACTGTGTGCTTCTGCCAAAGAATAAAATGGTTTTCCAACCCTTAAAATCCAGCATGATCATAGTCAAAAGGAAGAGTGAGATTGGAAGGGGGGCCATCATCACCTCTCCCCTCCATGAGAGCATTCAAATCAATCAAAAGTTAGGATCCCCAGAACAAAATAAGGAACACACATGCCCCTATATATCCCTCATCTCAATTATTCCTTAATGCTGTTCAATTTCTTTTCTATAAGAAAAGAAAACTGTCAACACCTCAAACAGGAACAAAACCCACCATCCTTTTCCCATCCACCCCTCCTCATTCCCTTCTGCTAAATTCAGCAAGCACCTGTTCCTATTTCTTGTCCACCCTCTCATAAAATACTATATTGTTATGATCACACACACACACACACACACACACACTCTCTCTCTCTCTCTTTTTGATGGTCAGCTTCTCACTCTGTTCTCCATGTAGCTGGGCCAATAAGGTCACTTCTTGCTGTATCTTCTCTTAATGGAGTTGTTTCTCTTTCCATACTGCTATAGAGGTCCTAATTAAGAGCACACTGCAGTTCTTATCTTTCCTTGCATGCAAGTGCGAGACGTTGTTGCTCAGAGAGAGGCTTCATCCTCCTATCTCTCTTCAGAACCCTGTAGCTGTTCTCTATCTGAAGGTTCCTCCGAGCGTAGGGTGCCAGAAGTCAGTTGTGGTCTCGCTTGCCACCGGGTACGTACTCGTGACAGGAACCAGACACAGTCCTCGGCTTCTAAGGTCTTGCTTCGGTTCATCGCAATCCTTGGATTCCTCAGGTATCTGCATTAACACATTGCGTTTGTGTTGTATGATCCCTCACTGACACAGTAGCAAAGACAAGATGGTACCTGTTTTGGCTTCATGGGCTGCCCATTTTTAAAGTAGGGACTGCTTAGAACCTACAATCAGTGAGAGATATTTAATCGCTGCAAATGGGTGTTGGAATAGATCTCATGAGAAACACTCGATGGACTTACACCGACTTGGTCATGAAGGAACTTAATGTATTCAATGGCTTCTTGGAGAACCGAGGCAGTATCAGTCTGTCACAAAGAAAGAGAAAGCAGTTCGATCATGAAAAGTGAGGGAGAGATTCGATCATCTGAAAGGAAGACTGTAGCGAGCAATGCTCGTAAAGAAGCATTGTAAGGAAAAGAAGATCAAAAGAAAAGAGACCTCACCTTTCCAAAAGGTGAAACTAGTTGCTGGAGAGCAGTGATTCTGTCCCCTAGTTTCTCTTTCCTCACCTGTAAGCATGCAATCCAAAAGCTATCATACATGTAAAAAGACAAGCTACCAAAGCAAAAGATCATGTATCATCGATCCAAGTCCCCATGACTCTAACCACACCTTAAAAGTCGGTAATGGCGAATGCGTCTCTATCCGGGGTTTTTTGGTTGCAGCCTCGCTTCCAGTTTTCTTGGTCGAGGAAGAACATGAGTCTCGATCTCCTCCTGATGACTCCATCTGCTTTGAGAAAGATGGCATAATCCACTGAGGCTCCAAAACCCTAATGATCAGAACAAAATAACATGATGATGATGTATACCTTAGCTGTGAGCGTGCTACCGCAAACAATTTTGGGCTCCGATGGCTGCATGACATACTTGGAAGGCGTCGGAGAACGGAAAACTGGCCTCATATCACTGGCGGAGGCATTCCATGAGGGTGTGTTGTTGGACAGCGAGGATTTTAGCAGGTGGGAAAGCCATGAAGGCTGCCATAGCTCATCTGAGCTTCCCCCATCGGCGGACATTGGAGACTGGTACTGATTCCTCACTCGACCGTCATAGATGAACTGCTGCTGCTTCGTCTCGGATTCAAGTAGATCTTGCAACATCATCGACGAGCTTGCATAGGAGGCGGGAGTGATGATCTGATAGCCGCCACCAACATCGCTCAAATGATGTTGCTGCTGCAACAACAAGTTCTGGCTCATGTCACCGTATGGATTCGATGTCGAGCTCTCACCGCCTGTAGGTCTCGAACCGAGATCCTCTTGCGGCATGGCACCGTTCCTATTTCATCAAATCACATGCGATCAACAACAACAACAAACAAACCTAGGAGAATCCAGAGATGAAGCATGCGCCAGAGACATACAGCAAAGCTTGAGTCCAAGTCATGGAAGAAGGCGAGAGTCCACCGTCGGGGTGTTGCATCTTATGAGTCTCTTGGAAAGTGATTGAGCTGCCACAGGCCGACCCTGCGGACTCGTCGAAGGACCGAGCTTTAGCTTCGACCAACTCAGCTGCCGTCCACCAGCTTCCTCCACTGCATGTTCCTGGCCGGAACTCTTCTGCCATCTCTCTCTCTCTCTCTCTCTGGTGAGGCTCCTCTCTCGGCTTGGGTTGATGACAAGGATGGAGGATGGCGTTGAGGACTTGCTATATAGTGCAACTGTTGGGGGTTCGACTAATGTGGCTGTGGAAGTCACGGTCATCAACATCTGACCTCAAGAGGAAGATGGAGAGGTGAAAAGAATTGGCAACCTTCGATTCCCTAACACAAAATGCTTGTCTTTGGACTTATAATAGCCTTTCATTCATGTTTTTGGATTTATGTTGGCTTGGGTACAAAGGAATATGATGCAGCTTCCTTTACTTTAATCGATTCAAAGCAGACTCAGTCAGTCTCTCAGTAGTAACCTTACTTTCCCAAAACCAAAAAGAAAGATAAAAAATGGTTACTATATATGAATCAAATAAGGTGCATATATTAGCCTTTTTCCTATTTTCCTTTCCTATTTGTTTGTGCATATATTGGCAGTCTAATTAGTGTCTCATAAAAGCTCTTTTAATAGGATATTATATGAGAATATGTAACATCTCAAGTGGATTAAGATTAAGATCGACTTATAAATATATAATAGATTTATTATTATTTTTTAGTTTAAAGTATTTTAAACATATAATTTAGATTCAACTATCATAATAGTGTGGAGGTAATATAAGAATATGACTGATATGGGCATATCTAAGCATATTTACATATTGAGATAGTGTGGAGGCAATAAGTGCAATTCATTTAACATTTCTATGATTAAGAAGTATAGACAAGTCACTAATATGATTTGTATCACATTAATTTTACTATGATTTGAAACTAGTGTTCTTATGGGAGTTGACTACTTTATAAACCAATGAAAACTTTGGATTTCATAATAGATAAATAATTATATATATATAATTGGTTTTATATGGATTAATGAATAAATTCTACATAAATCAAATGTAATAATACACAACTTAAAAAAAAAATCATAGTTTCTCTAAAATTTATGAATATTTATAACTAACAAGAAAATTCATGACTCACATTTGAAAACTATATAGGCTAAGATCCTAAATTTAAATAGAGCTGAATATTTCAGAAGATATTAATAAGCTTAGCTGGTAAAAAAATTGATTTGGGATTTATAAGAACCCAACCAAAATCTTTATCATCATATCATAGAAACAAGTTTTTTTAGGTCTTTTTCTACTGGTCTATTTTTTTAGAATTTATAGTAACTCAATCAAAATATTTATCAAATAAAATGAGATATTGACTCATCTTTTTATGATTTTTTACCTCTCTTTTTTTGGAGATCTCTCAAAACTTTATTGTGAAATTATATAGGAATTACTGTGACATGTTGATGGAAGTCCACTCAAAATAGTAGTGTAATTTAATGCCTCAAAACTTATTTAGTTGCTTGCTCTAGAAAATGTCATAAAATGATATCATAGGGTTAAAGTTGTAGAGGTGCTAACATATCCAAGTCTTACAACTATTCAGAGTTCTTGACCCACTAAATTCGTTTCATTGACTCATCTACTCCCTAAGTTAAGTTAGGTTAGTATACTATGAATTGGATCAAGTGAACACTAATTTTTGTATTAGGTGACTACTATAATACGGCTTCATGTATACTCTTTATGTATTGATATCTTATGTCTCTACGAATATTTTCTTTATTTAAATTGAGAGTGTTGTCACGAAGAAACGGATAAGAATTTTAGGTGAAAAATTACTTGTAAAGTAGATTAATAATAATATTTTTAACACCTAACATTGTTCAGATATTATCGTATTTTACTTTATAAATTAAAAAGTTTAATCCTATCTTTATCATTGTGCAAATTTCTAAAAAAATAAGTAACTTTTCCTTTTAGGTTATTCCCATGAGAAAAAAATTCTTATTTTTAGAATTATTGAACACCATTATTTTTTTAGTATGTAGAATAATATAAGCAATCTATCACTTTTTCTCTTTTTTTTAAAAGGTATGAATCGATTAACCTATATATTTACAGTATTTTTATGCTATGTTACAGTGCTTCCAGTAACATTAGAAAAATATTAAAATAATATAACATTTTTTATTATTTTATAATATATTTTTAGTATTATTTAAAAGATTGTAACGTAATATAAAATTACTATAACATAGCCTTTTCTACTACCAAAATAAGAATATTTTTAGAGAAAATCAAAATGAGATTTTATTTTTTAAAAATCATCTTTTGTCATTTATATTTATATAATAATAATAATAGTAATAATAATAATCATCATCATCATCATCATAATAATAAGCATCATCATCAAGAAGCTAAATAGCTGTTAGAATTCAAATTCAAGAGAGAGAGAGAGAGAGAGAGAGAGAGAGAGAGAGAGACAAGGGCGACGTCATGCTGATGACGGAGCTGTCGTAGGTCAACGTGGATCCCACTAGGCGTGCTCCTGCGACTGACCCACCGGGACCCACCACCCTTCCCCTTCCACTAACCAGTCAAAAAAGCCTGAAGCTTTTTGCACTCGCCATCACGTCTTCTCCTCCCTCTCATCTTCTTCTTCTTCTTCTTCTTCTTCTTCTGCATTCCTTGGCCTTTTCTTTCCCGTGTTACAACCTTCCCTTCGTTGTTCTCGCACATCGAAAGGAATAGATACTTCACCATCCTCGACTCTCGTAGATCGACTTCCCGGTGAGCTACGCTTCATCCTCCGGGAGACATCTCACGTTTTAGATCACGTAAACTGCGAAAAGTGCTTCACGATGAGTTGAATATAAATTTATATTCCGGTGCTTGCAGTCATCTGTGTTCATCCATTTTGTCACTTAGCTTTCGCCTAATATGAATCATGTCTCATACACAAGCTTAAACTTTTAATAGAATAATATGATAAACAAAATAAGATAGTACCAAAAGGTATATTACTATGTTCAAAATAAGTCACATTTTCCACACAAAAAAAGATAAATATCATAATAAAATTCATGTCGTTCGAGTTACGACGTATTATACGTATCGATCTTAACAAGGATATTAGGAATTTAAACTAGGGAGATATATTATGATATCCCAATTTGACTATATCATATTTATATAAAAATATTGTGCCATGTACTTTTTCTGAAATCAAATTCTAATTATTGTAACTAAAGGAGGCACAAAGCTAAGAAGAAATAAGTCAGTATAGAGTCATGTCATATGTAATGTAATCTTCTAAATTATATACTTTTTTTTTATATAATTAAATATGGCACAGAGCTAAACATCAAATTCAGTAAACAGCCTTTTTCTGCAAGGACTGAAAGAAGTGATCAAAAGGCTAATTTGTATATGCAAAAGGCACCACTTTAATTTTATGATTGAGAAAAAGAAAATTTTGGTGCCAACATGCCATAATTATAATAAATAAGTCAATTATTGACTTTTGGGGTGCCAACAACCCAATTAGTAAGGCATTGACTTCAGCCACATCTTGGTCATTTCTGGTCTTCCTCAAAAGCAGTTAGGTCATAGCCATCCACCTCTTTGGATTTGCCCTTTGTCCTCTTTCACCTCTCCATATTCTCCTCATTCTCTTGCACTCATATTATGTTACAAGGCAATTGCAGCAACACCTCCTTTCACAAAACTCATGTGTTAGAACAAAGGCAGGCTATGGTGTGTCATCACCCACTTCAAACCACAGCAAAGTGATAGGTGTTCCCCCTCACACAAATAGGAAGTTTGGTATCTAATCATCCAACATGAAACATGAGGACTGGTTTACATGTACTCAAGAAGGGAGTGAATGAGAGGATGCAGCATCACTTGAATGATTGCTTGATTAGAAGATATGTCTTTGACTACTACACATGGCATTCCTCCATAGAGACTTGGTTCTACTGAAACTATTTATGATGTGTGGCTGCTTGTAATGGGAAGCAGTACAGGGTGAGAAAGATGTGGACTTTCATGTGAAAACAGTGGAGGCTTCAACTGTGGGGAAAAATTTTCTATGCTGCAACTCTTTTGGTCCATAAGATTTGTCAAATGAGACCTGTCAACTCCACCAAGTCAAATGCCATCATGGTCACAATGGGTGTAATCTTGTACCAACATCAACCATAGGACAAAACCCAACCTGTTCACCACATGAAGTTGCATCAGCCCCTGTTAGAGTCATTCCAGGAGTGGCCAAAGATTAGTCATGTCACTGTGGATGATGACCTGAATGATAACAACTTCATAGTCTTGAGTTATATTGAGTGCTAGAGTGGAGAGATGAACAAACACAATAAACACAAAATTAACATTAGGAAAGTTCTCTTATACAGGTAGAATTATAGTTTTGATGTTGAAATATGCACCTTTTTATTTTCAGTGTGTATCATTATCAGACCAACTACATATATCAGAAAAGATCCATCTAATTGTTTCAACATTAAATATGTACTCATCTAAACAGTGAGGGATTGTGATTTGGCAGTTTGATTCTGAGAGCAGTAGGTAGGAGTGGCATTATGGCTCCACAACCACAAGGACTTGAAGGCAGAAAACATACATTATTCTTAGTGGACTCTATTAAGAGAAAACTGGCCTATGATGCCACACTAATTTTTTAAGATAGAGATCACTTTAGATTATTAAACCCACAATGATAGAGACCACAAATTCCAAACAATTTAAAGGTTTCTTCCATGGCATGTGTGGAAAGTGGACAAGAAGAGCAGGAAAGATGGTAGCATTCTTCTTATCAGAAGTCTTTTTGTTAGAGTCCTCCAAAAGGAGTTTGATTCACATAAGACTCTCATTCTCTATCCACATGTGGTTTTCACTTAAATTTTTATCATCACTCCTGAAAGCACTGGTTCTAGGTTCATCCTATGGACAATGCTTCCTTCCAAATCTACTCTTCCAAAGATTGACCTACTGCTTCCAAATCCTTGGAGTTGAAATATTGTTCCTGAGTCCAGCTAAAAAGGAGCTTTAGTTTCTGCTCTCAGGAATGATAAATGCTTTAATCATTGGAATAAATTTATAGTGCAACTTGGCAAGTGGTGTTCCATTGACTTCTTTGATTCCTGGTGTACCTCTAAGGTCATAAGTGGGGCCCTAAATGTCGACATGATATATAAGATGGTGCACTCTTCTCCTCCTCTGTCTAGCTAGGCATCAAATATTCTTTTACATAGATAAAGTTAATTTAGTTAAAGAACACACACTGATCTTTCAGCTTCTTCTTACAGATGAACCATATACAGTCATATTTATGATAAGAGGATGCTACTTTGTCCATATGCTTCTTCCCTTAATTGCCATGTACACACATCATAGCCTTATCTCTCTCTTTACTGAGATGTTCTCTTGAGAAGCTAATAATGCTAGAGAGTTCGAGGGGGAAAAAAAAGAAAGGATTGAAAGATCCATATCTCAGTAGGTTGACTTGGTTGCATGTAAAGGGAAGCTTGTAAGTTGATGTTTGTTGTATTCCTAATGCAGTATATTGTTAGACTAGAGGCCAAAAGATTGAAACTGCAATCTAAGCATTGAGTCTGCTGTTCTGAGCCAACACAGAAGACTGAGTGTCCATAGTTCAATTTCAGACTAGGTAGAAGTGAGGAATGATTTGAAGGAGAAAATTTAGAAGCACTGAAGAATGATTTGAGGGATTTTATTTTATTTTTTCTTCTCATGATGGTGAGAAGAGAGACTGCAGGATGCATTGGATCCAATCCTCATAACTCATTTTTCCTTGGTCATAATTAATTCTCAGAACCTTTCATTTTTCTTTTCTTAAGCAAAATGCATCTTTGGAGTGCCATATAAGTTCTTCAATGTAAAATGGCAATCATAGAACCTTTGCAGATAGATAAGCAAAAATTGGATGCCTCATGATGGGTAGGTACAGAACCAGAGCTTAAAGTCCTAACTTTTTGTTATTATTTTAGGATTGTTTTGGTTAGAAGACACCCAGGAATTCTAGCTGATCCTACCATTTGGAGTTGCACAAAGTTTAGAAAAGGAACCATTAGAATTACAGTTGCAAAGTGTTTGAGAATGTTCATGATGAAATCCATCCAAACAGAAGAGTTCAAGGATAAATTGCCCCTACATTAAAAATCCCAAAGAAGATAAGGTACAGCTTTTTCTTCTGAGGGACACAAATAAAAGGATTTAAGCTACTTGTGGGTTTATGATTGGCCTCATAGTTTATTTTATTTAGGATTGTAGCCTTGAGTATAAACAAATAATAACTGCAACTTTGATAAAGTCAGAAGAATGCCACTTTGAGCTAACCAAAGGAGGAACAGAGGTTCCACTAGAGTAAGAAAGAAACTTTAAGGGAATCCTTTGCTCTCTCTCTCTCTCTCTCTCTCTCTCTCTCTAGCTTAAAGGCAATCTTCTTCTTAATCTGGCCTCATGATTACGATTGTTCATAGAAGATGCAATTTGCATGCTTCAGCAATATTTAGTCCTTGGAATGAGATAGCTGAGACAACTTGGGGTCACATATCACTGGACTAAATATGCAATCCACCAACTACCAAACAAAAATATTTGATGCAGACTTCCAATCCTCTCTTCATTAATTTGACCTTTAGTAGCTTGGTTTTTAGCATGAAAACATCATTATCATCACTATAAGAGAGTAAAGCACACCTATGAGACAGTATCAGTTCGATCATCTCATCAATTCATGAAAGCCAAGACTGCTCTCTTATCTAGAGAATTGCCTTAGTTCCATAATCTTTTAGATTAGTCCATGATGATTGAAATGAAGCAAGCTGCTGTTTTTTAGGTTGCCAAATTAGGATAAACTTTTCCTCATGGCTTATACAACTCTTCCAGCCCAAAACTCTCCAAACAGTCAATTCAGTATGTGGCAGACAATTTCCATATACAAAGATCGTAAACCAAGGTTGCCAAGCAGTCATCTTCTTCAATGTCATCTTCAGAATGTTGACTTTAGGTGCCTGGGGGATGCTTTAAGAAGATTAATTCATCAGGAATACATGCTTCATGCGTTCTCTGATATGATTTCCACCTAACCCTTTGCTTGGGACAAGTTAGACACAAGGAGTCAATAGCATGTCAAAGTCAAGGGAGACTTGTGCCACAGTTGGCATCACCAAGGTCATCTTTTTGGCACATGCTGCAAACCAGCAATTGAGAGGTGTGATCTGGGGTGGGCCTAAAAAGATTTGGATGTCAATTAGCTCAGAAACAGAGGTATGAAACATACTTGCCAATTATGTTTTTAGTTCTGTGACTCACAAAAGAATCTGCACAACTGACAAAGGTTGACACCTTGAATGATATAGTCTGAGAGAGATTGAAGATGGCTGTGTGTGTGTGTGTGTGTGTGTGTGTGAGAGAGAGAGAGAGAGAGAGAGAGAGAGAGAGAGAGAGAGAGAGAGAGAGAGAGAGAGAGAGAGAGAGAATATCCAAGGCATCATGGAAATGAGATCCACCTAATGAGGACCATGGGCTTTTTGTGTTGTGCAGGCATTAGAGTCAGATGATAGCAGTGTTGGTTGATCAAGACAGAAGAGAAGGCAATATTTAGACATCACTAACTTGCATTCAAACATGAGCACGAAAATTAGCGCACACCCAGGAAATGCCTCATGCATTTTCATAAGCTCAGAGGAATGTGAAAGAACTGCTGATAGCTTTTTATTCTGGAAATCTGTTGCTGGCATTCATTAATCTGAAACCATCAGTCAAATAATTTGAGTTTGATTTCATTGAGACAAGGAATTTCAACTGACCCATTTTAGTGTTGATCCGGCCCACGATCTAATCCGATAGGATAATTGACTCGTTAACTTATTAGGTTTGAATCATTGGACTAAGATGGTTGATCCAAGTTAATAATAATATATTCATTAATATATAGTTAAAGTATAATTAATGCTTAGGTAAATTCTTTTTGTGTTTTGCATTTTTTTTGGGTTTATTATTATTATTTAAAATTTCTTTCAGTTTATTCTAAGGTGTATATATATGTGTGAAACAACACTTGATTTGTTCAACCAATTATGATGGAGAAATTTCATTTTTAGTTTTGAGAAGAAAGCTTAATTCCACAAAATCATGTGTCATATAACATACATTCAGATACCAAAGAATAATTCCAGTTGCATCTGTCACTGAAATTATGGATCAGATCTCCCCCTTTAAAAGATTGGCAGGTAATCTTGATGAGGATTTAAATCTTGAGAGTCATGCAGGTGATGCTGATGAACTCCTGTGTCTGAACTTGATTTTTCTTCTAGCAGGATGGAAGACAAATGCTTATTTATGGACTGAAGGGTTTTGCCTTAGAGATCCTCAGCAGGGGGAATAATGTCTTATCATCATCAGTATCATCAATGTCACTGATTCTTCATCAAACCTGCCCCCACTCATGGGATTGCCTTTATGCTTCTCTTCTGTCATGCAGATCATTCATATGCCTTCTCTCCTACAGCAGCCCCACTCTGATGCCATTTATACTTCTTGTCCATGCCATCAGTGCACAACTTGACCCCTTCCTTCCAAACCAGTCAAATCTACCTTCCTGCCTTTACATTTGTTTCATCTGATGTTTTAGGTTGCTCAGTTCCAGTTCCCTCTCCAAGGACCAAATGCTTAACCTGAGCATGTGCTGGTCTCCAACTGAAGCAATGAACTGAAATCTCTGTTGCGCTTCTTCCCTGTCATTGAAGGTTTTGTCTAGTAGGTACTGTTTGGTGGAAGCTCACATCAGAATCCAGCTACCATTTCTTGAATTCCAATCCCTTCTCTTCCATGTGAGTGCTTGTGGATGTGTTGGACCTGTTTCACAATCCCTTCTTGCACTTTTAGTCTGAAGATATATGATAGTGAATTATAGGAGGGGTTTTTCATATGAAATAATATGCATCAAGTTTATATTGTATTTACTATAGAGAATTCATCTTGTTAGGTACCTACCTATGAACTCACAAAGTTGTATTTACTTTAATATGTTCTTTGGGCATCCTTATTTTAGCCAGTCTAGCATTGAAGATATGTTTTCATTTGTTGTCTCAAGAGGAGATAGGCACATACATGATGATCACATTAAAAGGAGGGAACAAGGAGAAGAATAACATCACTTTCTCACCCTAGAAACAAATCAATTAAAGCTAAGCTATGAAGGGGACTCAATGATTGATGTCTAAGGCAGTATCATTGAGTAAGCTTTTGATTAATGTGGCTGCACCTAAAAGAATCCCCTCCTCTGTTGGTTGTAGCTCTGAAACAAAAGAGTAAACAAATGAGATGGTGTTGGTTGGCTTGCTTGAGGGCTCCTTGTCCAAAATGAACTTTCTTCCCATTAGATAATTCCCTGATGAAGGTTCATGGATTAAACAACATTATATTAGCATTGCCATTTGGATGTTTCTTGATTTATGTCCATATAAGCCAACATTAGCAAAAGAAGATCAGCTAAGGGCACTCTTTGTGACATTGAAGGACAGTGCACAAACAGTTCATGAAATCTATTCTTGATAAACAATATTTTCCTTCTCTCTTTAAACTTTTCTTGGTGACTGCACTTGAAATTACTTCTGAGGCATATTTCTGTGTGGTGAATTCATGGACATAATATTTGGGTTCTTTTTCTTTATTCTGATTCAGCTAGATAATGTTGTCATATGTAATACAGAATTGTTCTTTCTGATCAAAAGTAGCATATTTTTCCATCTCAATACTACTAATTACAAATATATTATAAGTGTATGACAAGCACAGATTGAATCAACCTTTTCTTAAAGAAGATTAACCTGGGAGATCAACATAAAAATGAAACAAATTTGATAGAAACATACAGATGAGAGATGTTCCATGCTCAAGCCTTCCATACTATTTTTGGCCATTACAGTGCATGAGTGACATGTGCTGTTAAGGGGAGAGAGAGAGAGAGAACAACAGCATAATTACTGGTTATGCTCTGCCAGTCAATCTGATTCAAGCATAATTACTGGTCTCTTCTTCTATGCACCCCCTGCATCAAAGCAGTTCATTTACAGGATGTTTATGAAAGATTTTATATTCTCTGCACATGAAAGTCTATTCTTGGTGTATTAAATCATAGCTTTGCTGAATCCACACTGTATGAGAATAATAGTACTCCTTACAGCTCCTCCAGATTCTCTTCAGAGGGAGACAATGGAAGGTCAAAGCTGTAATGGTCTTTAAAACCTGAATCCTCAGCTGTCTTCCTCTTCCTGCCTAATATAAAAAGCTTCCAAGCTTCCTCCATTTGTTTCCTCTCTCTCTCTCTCTCTCTCTCTTTCTACCACTGCCACTCTGTCTTGCCATGACAGAATTCTCCTTCCAAACTTTCCCCACCAATGCCAAAACATCCAAATCAGAACTCCCTACACTCCATGATGCTGCACAATTTACTAGAATTGATCTAATTTTGAAGGTATTCATATCACACAAACTCATATGACTAATCTCAGGCTCTGTATGCAACCCATTTCAAGACCTTTTTCTTCTTCTTTAACTTATATGATAGATAGATAGATAGATAGGGCAATGGGCAGTGGGCAGTGGCATTCCTTAAGCTAGAAGGCTGGTCATGTGTTTCTCTAGAAACAGCTTACACTACTGTTCATCTAAAATTTATTTTTCTTGCTAATAATTTGTTGGTTAAGACATCAAAATTAGTAATTTATTGAAATATTTTCACTTTCCTTCCTTAAAAAATTAACTAATATAAAACAGAGAATGAATCAGTAAATTTTTTTCCTTTGAAATTTCAACTTTAAATATTAAAAATATGAAATAACTAAATTCTGAATTCGAGAAGGAATATGAGATATTACAGTATTAACAAGATTATTAATTGATATGAGCCCAACCAATTATATTATCATCTAATAATTTTTAATATAAAGATTATTAGAAAAATTTAAATAAATGAGCTACGGATATCATAATGAGATTAGTGTTTTAGATATACAAATAACATGATTTTTGAATTTGATATAATCGAAGAAATTATAACTAATTTGGATTATGGATAAGAACATATCCAAAATTATTGATGTGCATAAATTGATTAAAAAATATGCCATCTCAATGCCGCCTCATCGATTCACGCACCCAAAATCCTACATCCAACCATCCGTCCATCTTCAGGTAGGTCCCACCAAGATGTCAGTTTGGCGTCCGTAGGTGTCGGGGCCCACAAAATGTACCCATCCAACCCATCTCCGTCTGTCGTCTTCCCTCCCTCTTGCCTTCGATCGCATTCCTCCGCCATCCTCTCTCTCTCTTACTATTTAGCCACCTAAACCCCTTCTTGAACCCCAACCTCTCTCTCTCTCTCCACCTCCAATGGCCAAGATGTCACCTGTCGCCGCCCTCATGCCTTGTATAGCCCGCTTATCCTTTCTCTCCCTCGTCTTCTTCGTTTTCTTCTCCTCCTCCTTAGCGGATTCATCCGGCGGAGACGTCGCCTCCATCCAGGAACTCCTCCGCGGCCACGGCCTCCCTGCGGGGCTCCTCCCCAAGTCCGTGGAGTCCTTCGTCCACGACTCCTCCTCCGGCCTCCTCGAGGTCCGGATCGACCGCCCCTGTTACGCCCGTTACGACGACGGGCTCGCCTACTTCGATCGCGAGGTGCGCGGCAACCTCAGCTACGGGGCGCTCCGCGGGGTGGTCGGCTGGTCGCAGGAGGAGCTCTTCCTGTGGCTCCCCGTCAAGGGGATCGTCGTCACCGACCCGGCGTCGGGCGTCATCCTCTTCGACATCGGCCTCGCCCGCAAGCGACTCGCCCTCTCGACCTTCGAGGACCCGCCCGACTGCTTGCCGGAAGGAGAAGAAGCGGCGGCCGGTTTAGGTGAGTGAGGGAGCTCAAAACAACAATCGATCATGGCCGCCCGGCTTTTCTCGTTTGGAAGTTCCGATTTCTGCCCTCGTTTCGAATGGAAATGATCTGATTACGTTTACTCTTGTTTGGGAAATCCGGATCTTGGCTCATAAAAATCGAATCTTTATCGACAACTTTTCCTTCTCTCTGCAAAATTGTGATTTTGAATTCTTTTCGAAGTTTTTTACCTTCAAATCTAAACAGATCTGATTGCTTGGTTATAAATCAGTAGTAAGTTCTTAAAATGACTTGGTTGCGTATGCAAGCAAACCTTTTGTCTTTCCAACTCTTAGAATCTATCACTCTGTTCTGCATATCTGATTTCTTAGTATATCTGTGGTCTTTATTATCTCATAGGTGGTGTAGTTTTGTTGTTTCTATGCTTGCTTTTGCTCGAGTATGGGGTGCAGTCACTTCCCAAATTATGTTCACTCTCCTCTGCAGCTCATTCTCCATAGCAGTGACTATGTGCATGACTTATTGTTCTGTTCCTTCGTAGCAATTCTCCACAGCAATCACTGATCGGCTGCTGCACATTCTTGCTTGTTTTGCAGGGTTGTTTGGCAGAAGAGGATACCAGCAGCAGAGATAATTATCAGAGAACCATATTGAAGATATATTCTAAATTTTTCCTCCTTTTTCCTAATCCTGTCTCCCCCTTCCTGAAACTTCTGGTGTGTTGTAAATGGAAAATGGAATTTTATGTTCTTAATACAATATCATTATCTCTCTCCATCTCTCTCATCAGACACCTCCCATCAAACAGTGAAATACTTATCTATGTGCAATAGGAAGTTCTGAGGTGAATTGTAAGCTGTGCCAGGCTGCCAGCTCAAGAGTCTGTGGTGAGGGCCATGTACAATAGGATTTGAACATGCTACTTGGCTGTCATCAGCTGTCAATTCTTTCGAAATGGTCCATATCTTATAATAATGGCACTTTGTCATGTTGTTCATTCATGTAACCAATGGCAGCAGCTGGTCCTAGTTATGTCATGTGATTCAACAGTTATTGCATTCAATCATGCATATTATTAATGTTATGGTGGCTGCATTTTTTAATGCTAAAGTGATTGATAATCATGGAAAACTGCACTGAGAATGTCATTTATAATCTGTGTTTGTTAAGAGTAACATTTGGTATGTCATCCCAATTTGTAGTATCATGGCAATGATTTTTTTTTTACTGGTTCTTTGAAAGAAAGTTTCAACTGGTCAACTGCATAAGATGGTTTGACTAAACATGTCAAGCAGACCTTTTCTTCAGTTATTCACATCTAAATCCATAACTGATATATACTTCTGAACTTGAGTTTTGAAAAGAAATTATAACATTTGTTCAAAGAGTGACAAGAGCATTCATTCTCAAGGTTGATTGAAATTAGTTCTTTTGTCATAGAATTGATGTTTGAAGTGATATGATTAATATTGGGTTAAGAATAATGGAGTGGATGAAGACAGGCTGATTCCAGGCTTTTTCACTAGAAGCAATGCAATTATGCACTGCTACCAGTATGCTGGCAGCAAACAGACACACCTAATACATCCTTCAAAGCTTCAAATTTGTGATAACAATGGGACAAACCAGGTATTCTTTCATGACTGGTCCAACCATCAAACTTACAGGTGATCATCAATTATTAGCATGGCTAAATCGCCACCATAATTGTTCTTTCTTAACATAAATCTAATAGAAAAGCAATGAGGAAGAAGTCCATTTAGCTGACTTCAAATAGTTGGTACAATAATACTTTGGTCAGTGGATGGAGCAGTGGATGCATGCAATCTCAACTCACACCTTTTTTCTGATCAAGCTGCAGGACTTGAACACAATGGATTCAACTTCACACAGGGGGTTAACTCAGCTTTTGCCAAAGGAAGATGGACACTGCAAACACAAACCCATGACCTACTTGCGCAGATCTTCCAAGGCAAGGAAAGATTAACCATAGAAACCATTACTTGTTGTTCAAAGTGGTTTCAGTATGTCTGCAGTTCAACATCATCCTCTCCAACATGAAATTTCATCGAGGTAATGAATTCTTTAACCATGATTTCACCAACAAAAGCAATGACAAATTATGCTATGCAATCAGCAAACTGAAGGAGATAAAAGGAATGGTGTGCACTGGTCACCATATCTGCTGGTTTATGTGGTCTATGTAGAATCACAGACGCAGAAGAAAGGAAAGGACACAGTTTATTGTTTGGATGCTAACATTATATACGTTCTATTCTCAGAGTTCACAAGATTTAGACATGCCATGTGATGTTTGGTGGAATGTCAAGCGTTCATTTTCATCAAATATCTGTTCCTGCAGCTGAAAAACCATTTGTGGAAGGCTAAATATTGATCACTATTAAGGTTGTTTGGTTGTCTTTGGATAGCAACATCATTCTTCTGGCATCTTGTTGACATGTAAATATCAGTGGATGACATATTTGATTCATGATCATAAATCTTTTATTAGCATCCAAACTATGCACTCCGCTAATCACTTCAATGTTATGTTCATTTCAAGACTCCACTCATTCATATCAGCTAGTGCAAACAGTATTTAGAAGTTCTATGTGGTTTAGCTAGCATCCCAATATCTGCTGCAAGTGTACATTTTCTCCTGTGGGCACAAACTCAGCTTCTTTCCAAGTATGAGTTCTATAGTAGGAATCGAATTCCATTCTGGTTTATGATGATATGCATTGAAGACATGAGATAACATAACTCCTGTTCCTGCTGCAATCTGCATTTGCATATTACTGTTCTTTCTTTCTCAAAGACATTTGTAATGGAATTGCAAGGCTGGTCACCAAAATCTTTTGGATATAAATTATTAGCCTTCTTGTATTTGGTCAAATAGCAATGAAATGAAAGATCTGAAATTGAATTATGATAATAGAGTGGAAAGTATCAGATAAAAAAAGCAGAGGAGAAAAGCAAGAAAAAACTAAAAGCATGAAAAACCAATGTTCTACCAAAAATTTGTCTCTGTATACATCAACTTCAAATATTTTTGGGCCTCCGCTTCATACTTTGTTACTTCATCTTCCTCCAGCCTAAGCAGTCTTATCTTCTTCACTGATTTCCTTGCAGATGATCACTTCCAAGTCTCGACCGATAGCATAAAACTCCCAAGGCATGTCAGGCCATCTTCAGATTTTGATGAGCACCGAGCATACATTAAGTTTATGCACATAGAATTAGTTCCATTAAGCTGATTCTTTAGCACGTAATTCGTAGCTCCACAGATCTTTCCTTTATTTCAGCATTGTTCAAAGTCATATTTGCAGAAGAAGCTTACAAAGATTATAACATATTTGTGGTAGATGTGAATGCGATCCATCTCTCTCAAACGATTGCAATATACAGGAGGAACAGAAAAAACAAGTGACCGAGTTCAGGATTTGCTGCCCTCAACTCTTTTCCTGGTGACACGAATGTAGCAAATCACAGCGATGATTATGGTGGCAGCGAGCCCGCCGAGCATCACTTCTCCTATGGCAATGGACTTATCGATCCGGTGGTTTCTGTGATGCCTTCGATTTGCGGGTGCACTTGCAATTCCCATCTTGGTTTCACTTAAAGGAAAGCTAGAGGTTGGTGAGCTTGCCAATACGAGCTTGTCTGCTTCTACCACTGGAACAGGTCTAGCCATAACGATGGCTGCAAGGCCATCAGCAGCTACCAAGATAAAGAGGAGCAACCGAACCATGGATGGAGGTTCTGCTGGAAAGACCTTCACAGAGAAGCTTGAAGCGTAAAGGAAGAAGATGGGAACCTTTAGTGGACTATCTGCAAGATCTGGAACTCCTGGTTTGATGGACAATGGAGCTCATGGACGAAGAAAGAAGATTGTGGCCTTTTATAAGGTTTGAGTTACTGAGTAATACATCTTTTAGCTGATTTCTCTAAGGTTTCTGTCCACCAAAGATGAAGACAGGGCAGCACTTTCCCACAGGTGGTGGGCAGTGTGGCAGTACTTGCTCCTAGTATTTTTTGCTTCTTGGAAGCTTTGTGTTCCCTTGAATTGTTTGTTTAGAGAGAGACAAGCAGATACAGCTAGATCTGCTTGAGATTAGGAGATAAATGTGTTTGTGGTCCATCAAATGACAGAAGGTCACTGCTTTATATGACAAGACTCTCTTGCATCCTTGCTTACTTGAGGTCTTATAGCTCAATTCTCGAAACATTGCCAATGAACATAGAAGATGCAATCAGACTTGTATCTGCTTCAGTATCACTTCTGTACTTCTCAGTGGCAATCAAAGAAATCAGGCTGGAGAAACAATATCTTCCCTCATCCATGTCATTCAGACAAGGAGAACATTATTTCATTTTGATGGAAGATTCCATGTCTCGGCATCACAAGCACAAAAATCATTTCCAGTTCACAGATCCAAAATATTCTTGCCATCGTTGGCATTGTCAGTATCTTATCAAGTCGAAGTTTCGACGTCCATGGCATCATGTTTCCTAGCATTTTGACAACAGCAACCTCCTCGTGCACCTAAATTATCTGAGTTTGGTCCCCTTGCATGCTTTCTCTTTTCTAGGAATCTTCCATTCAGTGAATAGCAAAGGAAGTCTGTTCTTTATTTGGTTACATGAGAAGGTATCTTCAACCACTCTTACAAGATTTACTCTTCTTCTTCATACTTTAATCTGGTGCTGCTCATTATGGATCATTCTCACAATGGTTCTACCTCTTATTTAATTGTTGTGAGTACCTTTGATCTCAGGTTTTTTGTTTCAGGCAAATGTGCAGCCTTTGGAATCTTCTTGTTTCCTGTGCTTTTCTTGGATCTCATGCAGACCTATATTTAATCAGACTAGATCAAAGATGGTTTGATTTTGAAGTGCTCACTAGTTTTGTGATGTAGTTATCTTTTCATATTAGATCTGTCATAAGTTATTCTGCACAGTAGATTGTACAAGTGAAAGTTATGTTGTTGTGCAGAGTAGAATTTGCACAATAGCAAATTCTGATGCTTCATTGCTGATATTAAGTGCATAATATGGATAACATCAGAGCCAATTCCATCTAAGCATGTTACAGTTCCTTGATTTGAATACTTTGACATTAATGTTGGTGTCTTTTTTGCCCTGGATTTGCAGTAACCATGCAAGAAACATAGGAGAAATAATTTAGCATTGTTCATCTTTATTTGGTGTCTGTGGCAAGGAAAAAGATCACCTATCTGCTGGGAACTACAGACTACTTCTCAATCAATTCATGCTTGCAGTAAGGATGATTGGCCACAGCAGTTGAATGACATCTTTGGTGTATTTTTTGCCCTGGATTTGCAGTAACCATGCAAGAAACATAGGAGAAATAATTTAGCATTGTTCATCTTTATTTGGTGTCTGTGGCAAGTAAAAAGATCACCTATCTGCTGGGAACTACAGACTACTTCTCAATTAATTCATGCTTGCAGTAAGGATGATTGGCCACAACAGTTGAATGACATCTTTGGCAACTAGACATTTCAAGACAGATGTGGTCTTGCTGTTCATGGTGATCATATGTGATATTTGAGTTGGGCTTTGAATAGTTATGATACAAGTCACAGTCACAAATTGGTTTATCTTCCAGTTTTGGAAGATGCGTATGAACATAGCAACTCTCTGAGATTGCTTCATGGCCTCTCAAGTTCTGAGAAGTATCCAAATCTGATCTCTGGTTGTGATGTATATGTTTACCTAATGAGGAGACTATTCCTGAGAAAGATCAATACTTCACACGTATTCTCTACAAAATGACAAGAACTCTCATCTCAGTTCTTGTTTCGTGAGCAACACAATCTCTGAATTCGATAGGCGCGACAAAAGAGCATCTCAAAGTGAATTTTGCTAGAGAGATGCAGAGATTTTGTCTCACAACCTCTCTTTGACACCCACCCTCTGTGTGCAACAATTCAATTATGTACTTCCAATGCATCATTTTTCTGTTGCCATAGCCACCCAATAGTTGGAACACAAAGGATTACTCCTAGATTTAGATTGAGGTGTCTGTCCTTGACACATCTTGAATCTGAAACACAGCATTCTTTAGATCAGATTGGTCGGAAGAAGTTGTTCCTTGTCCATTAGATCAGTAACTCTGATGTTGTCTCGGAATCTATAATGCCTAAGAGCAGGAGAATGAGAAACTTGCTTCTCTAATCATTGCTTTCATAGCTGTCACTCTCTGAGCTACATAACATAGCAATATGAAGTGATGAGGAAACACTGTATGGCCCAATATGTTCTTATTCAGATAGCCAGCAGAGTGAGAAAGATGTGTGAGGGAGTTCATGAGAAATATTGGATCAAGTCAATTTTCATTTAAAGCTCACAACAGATCTGTCCCAAGTGACATATTGGTAGGAAATGTATCTTTGTCAATCCAGTTGAGACATCTGACATTAAAATGGCAAGACAATGGCACAAGTTGTATCAAGTGGTTCATCTTCCCACCTGCTTCATGACGACTCCTCAACTAGTGCACAAAAGCAAGCAGTGATGGCTGGCTTTTGGGCAGCCAAACATAGCCTGCTACATAAAGCAGCAGTCCCTTCTTTTTAGTTCAGATAGACTCGATGAGTTTGGCATCACCCCATGAACAACCTAAAAGTTCCTTGAAAGAGACCTTCAGCTCTTTCATCTCCACTCTCAGTTGAGTTCCATGGGAAGAAAAAGGAGATCAGAATGTAAAAGTAGCATCTCTTCAATGAATCGAAACAGACTGATGCAGGTAGATTGAGCACTGTAGCTGAAACAAACATCAATCTTTTAGATGGACATTGCAGCTTACTCCTTTCAGTACCATCAAACCAAATGCAGTGGATTTTTGATGGTCATCAATGCTTGGATGGAAAGTGTAGCCAATTGGATGCATCGAATGAATGACGAATGGAGGAGAACCTAACAGATCGAAGGATAATATTACAATAAATAGTTTTCGGATCAGTCAAAAAGAGAGAGAAAGCGTGCATAAGCTTTCCTTCAACAAAGTCTCCTTCACGGATTGGCATTAACAGTGGTTGATTCCAAAGCGTTCGAAAGAGACGCCTAATTGCCACTTGATCGCCTCCACAAAGGCCTATCGGTGTCAGTGACTAATATATAGATCGGAGGCCCTACGATCAGGATCCGACGGTTGACGATTTCCTGGAATCACATACGGCTATTATCCACGCCATACGAGACAAGATGAGCCCACTAGATTTACTGAAACACCCCTGGAAGTCTCGCCAGAACGGAGGGTATTATGGTCAAAGCTCAAGTCAACGAGACCGAGGCTCTATAGATCCAAATCGCCGGGACTTTCGTTGGCGCACACAGTCTTCTCTTCCAACGTCAGCGATGCCTGCGGTGGCAAGCTCGTGATTGCTGGGACGCGAGAGGAGGAGAGGGATGAGGTTACTGGAGTTCCCTTGCGGCTGGCGATCCGGTTGGCTGGAGAAGGCGACGCCGAAGTCGAAGCCGACGGTGGAACTGGAGGAGACGCGGCCGGCAGAGGCGGCGGTGTGCGCGTCTCCGGAGAAGCGGCGCCGGAGGGCGTCGCGCAGGGAGGATTCTCAGTGGCAGCCCTCGTTGGTGGCGATCTCGGAGGACGGGATACCTGTGGCAGCGCCGCCGCCGCCGCTGGCTGCGGCTGTGGTGTCGAAGGGCAGAGGGTCGGGGAAGCCGAAGGCGAAGCCAAAGCCAAAGCCAAAGCCGAAGCCGGCCACAAGGGTAGCGTCTCGCGTCGCCAAGGACGACTACCGGTAAGTAGTACACATTTAGCTCATCTGTTCCTCACTGCTATTACCAAAGATTTATTTCAAGTATTATTATTATTATTATTATTATTATTGTTATGCTAAGGATTAATTTTTAGAATATAAAGTTTTAATTGCTGAACACGAAGAATAAAAAAAGAAATTTTAGCTAATTATTTTGCATTGAGATAATTAAAATCATATATTAGATTCCATCTTAATAACGTAAGCTTTATAGGATTTATGATCATAAAATTTAGATTTTTAGATGGTATAGGAGTTCAAATCTTTTTTTTCTTTCTCAGTATTTAATAAAAAATATTCATGTGATATTTGTTCTTCATTCGACTTGATTTTTTCAAAAAGAAAAATAAATTCATTCAAATTTCAAACTGCTCAGAGAGAAAAGAAAACACATACCTATCAAAATTGTCTTCCCAAAAGACTCCGCAATTAGTCGATCTTCCTCAGTAGTTAGTCATTTGACTTGATTTTACATGGAAGTATTGTGCATACATTAAGCCTAAACTGGTTTACTTGTGAGAGGTGAAGTTAAGAGAATATAAGGAGATGATAGCTTAAGTCAAATGATTCAAGAGAGATGATTGACATCCATGCATGATCGGTAGATGCTGCAACGCAAGTTGTGTTGGATTGATCAAACAAAATTTTGAGGTGAATTCGACTGATCGAATATAGACTGCAGTATGTGCAGGGGTTGAGCAAAAACATGTCAACAGAAACTAAATAATAATAGTAATAATAATAATGCATGAACTTACTAAAATCTATTATAATTTTATTGTTAAAATACCTTAGTAATATTTAAGATTTTTGCTTGATTGAATGATCTTCGGCTAAGTATTAATGATTTGTTTATGAATCATTTTGAACTCATCTACAAATAAAGTCCCTTCTGGGCCTTCTGTTTTTATCCTTCAATATTGCTTCTTCCATGTTTATTCTGTCAAAACCATTTGACTTAATACAATCAAAGGAGAAGAGCTGAAGAAGAGAAAAAAAAAAAAGAGGAATAATCAATGGATTCTAAAAGTCAGAACCTCTTATGATTTCTATGATGTTGAAATCCAATCAAAGGAGAAGAGCCGAAGAAGAGGGAAAAAAAAAGAGGAATAATAAATGGATGCTAAAAGTCGGAACCTCTTATGATTTCTATGATGTTGGAATCATTACCATGGGATGTACAAATAAATGTTTACACAAGGAACCATTCATGTGTTAGAATTGACATGGTCATCCAAACTCTCTCTGAAATGTCAGTATGCTATCTCTTTGTATATAAATGCTGTGTTTGGTCATTCTCTCTGGATAAGAAGTTAATTTGGGTCTGTTGGTTTGCTTCTTTCAGGCACTATGGAGTTATGCCCACATTTGCTCCAGCAGCCTTCTTCTTCTGAAGCTTGGTTCTAATCAGCACACTTGAAGATTATCTTCAGAATCAAAATGTTGACCATGAAGTTGCTACTGCTGATTGATTGAATGATTGATGATGTTGATAATTTGCTAGCTGTTTTTTGTTGTTCTCTCTTGTTATCTTGAATCAAAATAGGCATCAAGACACTTTTTCCTGTCATTTAATTGAATGGAGTAGTCTTATCCTACCTTGAGGATTCAAAAGAAAGAAGGATCAAGAAAACAAGATCCAAATGCAACCAAAGCAAAGATTGTAATCACAAAGCAAGCAAGCAAGCAAGCTGTGATATCATTACACCACTAAATCACTTTTCTCTATTTTGCAGATCCAAAGGAACAAGACCAAGGTATGTGGTATTTTCCTTATGTATGCATGAATGAATGTTATATTCAATGTATAATTATTGATTGGCTTTTATACAATGTATAATGCTTTATTTTCTTGAAACTTATCTATAATTACAAATATATTTCGAACATAGTTTGTCTTAACAAAATCTTTAGTAGTTTTACATCATCCTTCTGGATTTCAAGCTTCTGAATTGAAATGTGTTTCTTTCTCTCACTTGACCTGACTCTTGAATGATGCCTGTGCCTATCTTTCGAATGATACAGCAACAAGAAAACTTAGAAATGAAAAAAAAGGAAATGCTAATCTTTCAGAGTTTGAGAGAAGAATCATGTCAGCATACAGAGGAAAAGGATGCTCTAACTTTCAGATAATGTAAATGACAAGAGAACTATGGGTGGAGGACTCTTGTGGCAACATCAACACCTGATTCTACTTCAATATATTATTGCTTTTAAGTATTATCATATGTTATTTAATATAAATGAAGATTTTATGTTTATAATGTTAAAAGGTGTGGTGGGTCTTTTGACCTTATTCAATTCAAGCTTACTATTCACAATCCAATCTTTGACAATCCTTTTAAAAATAATAAAGTATTATTTTATTATTTATCATCTTAGTATTATCGATTTTATCTCTTTTTTTCTTTTTTCATAATTTCTTATTTCATCCTTGTCGATGTCACTTGATATTGTTCGATCTTGCATGTTGCTTCCCCTTATGTCGAGGAAAAAGGAAAGGAGGATGAGGAGGAAAATGATGTTTACGTTCATTTGTAAAGGGATGATTTAAAAATATTAAAAAAAAATAAAAATAGGATTATAAAATAGTAAAAAAAGTTACAAATAGTAATCTCTCATTCAATATAAATATTTTTTTATTTTAAAAATATTTATTTTTAATTTTTGAAAAATATTTTTCAAAACTTATATATTTAAAAGACTAGTTGATCCATCGGCTCGACCAATGAGGTAATTATCCGAAAGTATCATTTTCTAATTCAGTTCTAATAACTATGATTTTGGATACTATGAGAAAAATTTTCTTTTCTATTTAATTATTCTCATGATGAAATAATTAAATAGAAGACCACTCTAAATGGGCTTAATACGGCCCACATACGAGCCCAACTTGCTAAACCCAAAATCTATAGAAGACCACTCTAAATGGGCTTAATACGGTCCACATACGACCCCAACTTGCTATACCCCAAATCTACAGAAGACCACTCTAAATGGGCTTAATTCGGCCCACGTACGACCCCAACTTGCTATACCCCAAATCTACCCCTCTTCTACCTCTAACTCCGGACGCCTCCGCCGATATCTTCGGGCACTCGAGAGTATCTCCTCTCCCAGCGATTCTTGTTGTTCTGTTTCGATCTTGTTCGGACTTACGCTGTTGGAGTTTCTCAAGATCACGCAGTTTTCGATCCAAAATCCGACCTTTTCGCATCGAAGGTTGGGGGTCGAAGCGGGGAATTGACGGAAGCAACGATGGAATTGGCGGACAAGGCGGTCGGATTCTTGCTGTCGGCCGTCAGCCTCTCTATCTTCAGCTATTACACTTTCTGGGTCATCATTCTGGTTGGTCAATTCACTCCCCTCTGTTTTGGTTCTCATGTGGGAACCCTTGATTCGTTTAACTTGTGGATCTTTTGATTGATACAATTGTGCAGCCATTTGTGGAGAAGGATCACTTTGTGCATGGGTATTTCCTTCCCCAGGAGTATGCCATCTTGATACCCGTGTTTGCTGGTGTTGCGCTCCTCAGTTTCTTGTGTGTGTTTGTTGGGTATGTGACGATCAAGTCTAACAAGAAGAAGAAATCCGCTTGATAGCAGAACATCGTTTCGGATCCGTGATATCACGAACAAAATTCTGACTTGAAGCCGGAAGATTGATTAGTGGGGGATGTCCTTTCTTTGGTGGTCATTTTTCTCATCCTTTTCACCATCTTTTTCTATCTTTTATTTGTGTTTGTTTCAGTTAGACACCTTTATGTTATCTTTTGATCTCTAACTGCAAATGATTATAATATATACATTTGTGTTATTTCTTCTTGGGCAACTGATGAATTGATCAATTGTTTGCTAAGTACTTCTCTGTTGTTTGGTCTGAAGTGCAACAAGAGGATGCAAAATGAATCGTGTCCCTACGATAGAAGGCCTGGTACATTTTAACTATCCATGCGATATACTTGATTCATCGGTTTGGTAGTGCCAAAAAATATATATATTTTTATGGAATATCATTTGATGGTTCAAAATTTATGATTCTAAATCTATCCTTTTAATAGCATCAGCTCAGTCCATGTGCTTAGAATTGCAAGATCTATTCATGGTGAGTCTCTGATATATATCATATTAGGAGAAAATGATTCTCAAAACTTATTTGACTAAGCTTAGACTGTGTATACTGTGACACCTCTCACAATAATCTGGATAGGGCCTTAAAAGGCCATTAGTTCTGCACAAAAAAATTTGTAGAAATTTGGAACTGTTGATTTGGGCTGTTTAAATTTGATATTTGTTGCTGGTCATAATTATGTGATGGTTGTTCTTTACCTATGATTCCAAATTGTTCTGCATAGGTTGTCATTTGTTTCATTCACTTTGAGATAGACATTATGAAATAAGAATGAGAATGATTAAAGTAAAGTTTTGTGCATCCAATAGTTAAAAACTGGCATTGAGAAACATATAAAATTAAGTGTTTCTGTCATGCATACTAAGGTAGACTAGCTTTATAACTACTTATGACAAAAAAGTGGGTTTTCAATATGGATGGACTTATTGTTTGACACCAGACTTTTTCTCTATAGATAATTCATGGAAGTAATGGTACATGATATAATTGTCCTGTGACATATTACTAGCACTTTATTGCTAACATATATGACAATAATTAATTATACTGTAATGCAGTCACTTGGACAAGGTAATGAGGAGATGGTTCAGATGTCAAGCTCGTGAACCATGAATTTGGCGGTAGCGACCATTTTTATCTTATCACATACTTAAGAAGTTTGAAAAGGGATGAAAGTACTTGAGACAATCCATTTGTGGCATTATTAGAGTTTAAAATATGCTAAAAAAGGTAAAGGTAGTTGAAGCAGAAATAGAAGTGGGACTTAATAGCAAGGTAACGGAAAAGATGTAAGGATAATCACCATGTAGTTGGCAAAATTATTGATTTTTATTGGTTATAGTAAACTCCAATATGTTGTTGTCGCTGGCAAAATATGTATTTTACATGTTACTTCAACCCATACCCATATTATCTGTTACTTGCTAGTTAATTTTTATTATCTTACATTATATATTAATTTGAATTATGATGAACCTTGACATTTTTAACTTGGAATATGTATTTGTTATTTACCATGCATTCCGTGATCTATTCCTCCAGTGTAATATGCTTACCAGGCCTTCAAATTAAATTGTTTAAAGATAATAAAAGCATGAACGCATCGTAGTTGTTTGCAACTTCTTGTTCTATATCATGTTTCCATCTGAACCATTTTACACACAATTCTAGAGGTGAAAAAGTTTATCTAGTACATACATATTTAGTGCTACAATATTTTTTGTCCTAAATCAATAAAGAGACATGGAAATAAGTTGTTCAGGTCCATGATCACAATAGTTTACTTGTTTAATTTCTTCCTCTAACTTCAAACCTTTGAGACATTGTTGAGAGCTGTCTCATTAAAAGAAACCAGCAAATTAAACATACAAGGACCTGAGTAGCATGCAACATTTTACTTTTAGATAATACTCTTCCAACATAAAGTTTAATAAAAATTGATTGGCAATATCATCAAGCTTGAATTCTGGAGGATACAGTAAGAACTTTGTTTGGCCTGTAATTTAGAGATACAAGTGTTTCTGGATGCTCTCTTACATGCAGTTATTCTTGATATATACGATAACTACAATTTTAATGCATGAAAATAATCAATTTGCATCTGTAGTTAAATAATCTGTTTTTTAGTTGCTATTCCAATGCTGTTGCGTGAAAATTTTACTGCATTCCATTCTGAAAGGATTCTGCTTGATCAATGACAGATTGTACCACTTCTGTTGCTACTTGTATCGCATACAAATTGTTTAATCAATAAATATCCAATAAGATTTTTCAAATTTGTGGTTGATAGACTTGTGATACTTCAGAAATGAGGCTTGAGATATTGATAGTTGCAGAATAAATGTTGTCGCTTTAGTGAAAATAAGCTTTTAAATTAATAGATTCCAGATAGCAGCCAAGAAATTTGAATCTTTGATCAACACATATTAGTTGAATCAATCTGTGCTCTCATCTACAGTTTTTTCTCCTTTTTCTCGTTCTGTGGATTTTGAGATTGTATGTTGCAAATGAGCTCTGTGTTTGACATTGTTCTCTTAAATTGAGATATCATCACAGGACACTTCTACTTCAACTTATTTTAATCTCAATTCATTTCTTAGCACTCTAAATCTAATGTGGTATTGGGTCTATTCTACTTTCTCTCCATTCATCAACAGGCCAACCTATCAACCATTCATTCAACCTCGGTCCATGAGACAACAAACAGATAAAAGAAACTGGCCAGGATTCTACATCTCCTGTTTGTTTGCTTGAAGCAGGTAATGCACAGAAACACCGAACATTTCATAGACATTCTCAAGCTACAAAAAGATGCAGCATCCAAAGATATCGCACAAGGAATTAACTGAATTATACATCGTATAAATACGTAACATTATTCGTATCCACATTAGCCGGTGGTTCAGTACTCGACAATCTCATCTAATCTGTCTTATATGGTTCTCTGATGCACAATGATCAGTGCCACGCAGAAGCTGAGATTAGGTTTCTGGTCTTCCAACCCAGTAGCAATGCGCCATCTTTCTCCACCGCCGTATACTTATTGGAGTAATAGCTCAGCAGAGTCTTTATCACGGAGTTCACATACGAGCTAAGCGGGTAAGGCTTAAAGCCTGCCATGCTGAGCCTCGATCTCCACTTACCGAGCAGCTCATGCCTCTCCACCCTATCCTTCTCTTCACATGCGATAATGTTAACTATGTCCTTTGCCAGACAGTGCTGCTCCACATCGATCCTCTCCTTGCTATCCCTCTTCAGCGTCGCATCGATTGATTCGAACATTGCAGAGTAGTAATCTAGAGTCTCAATGAAACGTGTCAGGAACGGTGTTGTATTGGTGTTGGACTCCTGCTCCACCAAAGTTGTCACTTTCGGTGACAATCCCTTAACCATCCTCAGCAATCCATCGCGAGGGTTGTTCACGTCGACACTCTCATCGGGTGTGTGGTGGAGCTGAAGAGTGAAGTTCACCGCAAGTGCCTCCCCGGTTCTTATGTCCAACATTTCTCTTGTGACCTCAGGCCCATAGACGGAGAGACCTTTGAACTCAAGCGGAATAGAGAACTTCTTGGACATTCCCAACAACATCTTCTCGACCAGCTGCAAGCCATCTCCTTGGGTGTACTCTGCCACTGGATCATTGATCCCAGTGATACGGACATGTGGTGGACCACCAGGTCTTGCTGCTAATGCCTGTATTAGAGTGACCCATTGAGTCCCTTGAGCAATCTGAAAGTCTATAATGTGGATCCTGTCCTCGTTCTTTAGTGCATCAGCAATTGCTCCATTTGCTGCCATATATCCAAACTTGAAGTAGGGGCAAATGTCATACAAGATCCCCATGTAAGAAAGAAGCTCCTTGCTCTCTGGCTTGCGGGACCTCAGGCCACGATAGATGTTGGTGCCAGAAGACTCGTGTCTTGCCACCAGGCCTTCTAGCATATAAGCACCAAGACGCTGAAGAGGCTCTCCACTGATTGAAACAGCTCTGTGGGCTTTTTCAACTAATAATTCAAATTCCTCAATCTTGTTCTCGGATAAAGCTTTAGCACATTCGATTAGAAGCTGTTTCACATCAGGCTGTTTCACATCAGTACCCGATTGTTTCCTCACTTCCCTAACTCGTTTCCCCGGACGGGCTTCATGACTGATATTCATATGTCCACCAGAGGTATACCGAGGCTGGGGGATAGTAGGAGACTCCAATTGGGTTTTGTGGGTCCATGTCCTTGACCGCTGCTTTGTAAGCTGGGGCTGTTTGTTCTCATTCAACTCAGGATCAGTACTAGTTGTTGGCTTGACAGTTTCAGGTGCCATGAGAACAATCCCAAGCTCTTGTAAAGTGTGCTTCATGCTCCGACTGGAAACTGCATAAGTTAATCTGATTGTACTCGGATCTCTGGAAGATGAACTTGGGACTGCTTGAATGCTGTCAAGTTCTTGCAAAGTGTACCTAAGTGTGTACCCAGACTTGCTAACCCGAGATGGTTTCTGTGAAGCTGTTCTGTTCCTGACTATTGCTTAGCAGAGGGAAAAACTCAAACCGACTTGAAGTAGGGGAGCTGAGTGAGTTGCCAAGAGCTGATTTGATGGAATCAAATGTCCATTCAGTGTAAGCAGGATTTTGCAGAGAATAGGATTCACGGTAGATGTCTGCATCAGTAAACCCTCAAAACTGATCAGAATCCATGCTAAAAGATGAGCATCAATAATGAATGAGAAAGAGCAAGAACACACCCTAAAGAAAATGTCACTAAATTCATGTTGGTCAATGAAAATGAAAGAATCATAACTCCAAGATACACACAAATAAAAATGAAGGCAATAACATTAGTTTAATAATAAATAACTTTGGTAATCAGACAAAGGTTTATGTATGGAGGAACCCACTGTTGGGACAAGACTTGGGAGACGACATCGATCCATGCCTTGTGATACGTGCAAAGTGCTCATAATGTTAGATTTCAGACAGCACAAATACCTACATATTTCAACTGTTGCACAATTGGTTTTGGGGATATGGCACTCCCCACACATTTTAGCAAAAATGGAAGCTTTGATTCTTCAATTCTCCTTTTCAATTGTAAGTTATACACAGAATGACACAGGATATGTCTTGCTAGCGTATACTGTCTAACATTTGTGCTATTGCACAGTTTAAGTGCTCCTAAGAAGGCCTAGAAGACATGCATGCTATAAGGTCATGATACATTATTGGTAACAACAATGGGACTACTGTAATTTGCTTGTCCATAAAATACCAATTTATGAACATGCATCATAAACATCTGCAAACTTGTTTCTAAATGCAAAATTGCACAAGTATGAAAGCACACATTGCACATTACAGCATAAAAGTAGAGAACACACAAAAAAAAATGTGGGAAAAATCTAGCATATAAAGTTACCAAGCAAATGTGAGAATGAATTTAATTGTTAATATGCAAAAGGAGACATCTATATATCTACTTTTTATTATTTCACATGTGAAAAATGCAAGATACGAAAGTGGAACATATAACTGACCAGCATATACAATTGTTGTATAGCAAATCCCAAAGAGAAAACATAGCAACCAAGCATATCATCATGAGAATTTCATACCACAACAAAAAATGCACATGATTCTTTAATAGAAATAAGATAAATGTACCTGTGGATCATAATTGTTCTTCACAACTAACTTCCTTTCAATCTTCTTCGAGAGAGATTTTTTTTACCCGAACTTGGATAGACTGGGCACTATCACAGAATTGTAGCATAACAATATCATAAAGCATCCATCCTACTATCCTATGTTCTTCTTGAAGCCCAAACCAATCTCCGATACGCTATGTCCTTCCTCTTTACTATTACCAAATATCCATCATAAAACATATGCCAAAGGATGGTCTATCAACAGATTGTGTAAGTAAACCAATAAAAATTTCATCCTTCAGAAAACCTGATACTGCCTCTGACTCCAGTTATGGGAAATACAAGTTTTTGCATGAAGCATGTTTAACATTTAACTTCTGGTGCTGTCTTCCAGTTTCCTCAGTATCTTTTTCCTCTATCTACAATTTGAATGTCTTCATCTTGTGTCTAATAATCATATAAGGATATCTATTCTTTGCTCCTAGTCCAACTCTGACAATTGTTTTATGCATACGTTGATTTATGTGAATCCATGCAGTGAAATCAAATGCCTTAACTAAGAGTAAACTTAATAAATGCCTATATGCAGTAGGCCGCCAACAAATATGAAGTATAAGATATTGAGAACTATATCCACCTAAGCTAGTAATTAGCCAGTCAAGCCCTCCAACTTTTCTTGTTCATATTTACTGATCTTATATACTGATCTTTTGCCACAAATAAGGAAAATAGCTTTCCAGCTACCTGAAGTAGAAAGTCCTTTTCAATTTTGCAAAGATGACCCATTCACGAAATGTTTTTTCATGCTAACCATCATGCAGCAAAGGCTAAAATTACTACATTGGCAGTGATTTGACTAGCATTATACAACAGAAATTACAACAAGAAGGATGCATGCACAATAACATTTTGAAGAAATTTATTTAACTCTACATCCGTTGTTCTCGCACTTAGGAAGCCTTGGTTGGTGCATTAGTATTGGGGAAAGAGAGGAAAACTCAAAAATCCAAAAGAACACCCAGAGATTAATAATAAAAAACATACTAAAAGGCTGATGCAAGATTAATGTGGTTCGATAAATCATGCCTACATCCACAGAGAAAATCAAATTCTTCATCATGAGAGAATAATTACAAGACCCTTAAGTTATCCTCATTCAAGCATAAATTTCCTTCCACATCCTCTCACATAAACCCCAAAAATTTTATACCTTGTCTCTCACCCTTCCTAGAAACCCCAGAGAGCACTCTCTCTAGACATCTTAGAGAGAAACGAACACCAAAAGTATTTTTCACATCTTGCTCTCCTCCAATCAAAACCCAAAGATAATAACCAAACCCTAATTATCATGATTTTCTTTCTTCACGAGAACTCCTTGTACTACGATTCCTTATCCCATTGACTCCGGTAATCCCAAAATACTTACCAATCCTAATAATTAGAGTAACATCTCTATGAAAAACCATAAGTGGCTATCCATACAGGTGTTGTTTCTTTGTTGTCCCTTACATTTTGAATGAACCTACATAGGAATGATAATATCTAAAAAAAAGCAACATGCCAAGAGGTCCATTTTTAACTTACATGTTACAAAAAATACGAGCTAGGAAAAAAGGGCAAAATTTGAACAAGTGCATGCAACTCAACAATCGATCTCTAGCACATAGCTCCTCGTCTTCTCCTTTGCTTTGTCCCCTCCCAAGATTTTATTTCAACTATAAGTGATGACTAAAAACTCAGTAGAAACACACTCAAATTGACAACAAGAAAACAAGGAAGAAAAAGGAAGAACTCAGTACACGTCAAATTATCCTCTTTCTCCCTCACACAAAACCCAAGTATATATACAGTAACAAAGATGCAACTCCAAAAGGCAAAATAAAAGACGAAAAGATAACCTTTACCCTTTATCTTCAGCCCGAACTTGAAATGTTTTCCTACCCAAACAAGAATCCCACCACCTACAGCCATCTCCAACCCATTACCCTTGGTCTTCCTTATCAACAAGTCTCAATCGCCAAAAAGATGAAGTGAAATTCGTCGAGAGATCAAACAAGATACACCAACACCGTCAAAAACTTGCGCTCAAATGAAGGGGTAAAGATAAGCAATCAAAAACCAAACTCGAGGACGAAATTGTCACACGAATCCAAAAGCAAACCGCTAAGAAAAAACAATTGAGGTCGCCGATTTTACCTTCTGATTCCCCTCAAATCGCTTCAGAATCCAAACTTGGACTCGCCTCTGTTCCTTCTCTCTCAATCTCGCTCCCTCCCTCTTCCACGTTACTTTCTCTTACGGCTTCATATGCCAGCGCACGGCCGACCGTGCGACTTAACGGCGTCTTCAGTGCGCAGGTCAACGTTCCCAAGTCCTAACGCAGCAGCGACGATCACTCGCCGTCCGATCCAAATCGCGCGGCCCTTGGGTCTCGAACCACGAAATCCGCGTGACTGGGCGCGCCTCGTCACGTGACCCCGTGTGGGGACCCCTCCGGACACGCGGGAGGCGTCAAGAGGTGACCTGACGTGTCGCGTGCCACCGTGGGATGGACATTCGACGGCGGTGGATCACTCTCTCGAATATTTCTTCGCTTTTGACCGCTTTGACTCCATCCCAACCGTCCGTCCTCACGCGTCCGAGTCAGACAAGGACTGACGTGGTCGTGAGCCCCTTCCTTGGGCGGAAGGCGACACGTCAGGTTTGCGTATTCGACGGGTGTAATAATTATCCCCTTAACGGCCACCCGCATCCTACCTGGAGACGGATGCATGCTCGTGGTGGGACCCACAGCGACCAAGGCAGTAGTAGCGTTAGACGGGTAGACCACGTATGCGATGCTACGTGTGTACACCGTCACACATGCCAAAAATGATGGCTTTGTTATCATGTAATATATTTTTGATGGGCGAAGAGTTGGAATGTGAATATAAATCAATTAAGGAGGCAAAGTGCATGTATAAAGGGAACTCGAGGTTGACTTTTGTTGTTTGTAGGACCTTTGACCGAGTTAGGCATTGACAAAGTTGCGGCATTTTTGCGTAGGTCCAATGGATAGGTCAGATTGGTCTAAGATGATTAGCTCTGGAGTTGAATACTTTCTTGTTATTATTTTTCCTTACAACGACAGCTTAATAAGATTTTCAAACCCATTTACTGAAAATTCAAAACTACTTCCAAAATTTTTTCCCTCACCGAATATTCCCATAAAATTTTCACACATTTACTAAAATTTGATTTATCAGCAGCGTGTATTTTTGCAACATAAATCATGATTTAGGGATTAATTATAAAGGCAACAATTATGTGATAAAAATCTCTACGTCTATATCTCATACCATAACATATACTACAGACAAAAACATAGAAATAGATTGAATGTGACAATCATCAATCGAAACTTGGAGAATATGGACATAAAAGAGCAGGAAAATCTTTAGATACAACTGGTTGACTTGGAAGAGCTAATTATGATGAAAAAGATGTCCACTCAACGTGGCCCCAGTGATGGAATATGGGCATCTACTTGACTTTGAGTAAAAAAATAATAAATATATTGGATATTTTTGAGTTCCAATCAATACTAGTCTTATTTTTGAACTTATCGTAAGTACGTGTCGAACTAAACTCTTCGATGCTTAAGTTAATAGAGATTCGAATATATTTTTTTTTACGGAAAACTCGAGTAATCGTTAAAATTGAAGTGACAGTTAATTTACGAGACGATAAGAACCATCAGACAAAATAGTTATATCAATCGACATCGATTGATATATATCCAAAATACATAAGATGGAACGGCATCATTGAGCAGCGATGATCACCCTGTAAAAGCAATCAAAAGTTTCTTTAGGTGCAATGTGAATCCATATACTCCCAAGAAACAGATTCACGGGTCGCTCGGTCTGTTCTTGACATTGCAGGCATGAAGACATGCCACTGAAAGGTTGATGTGGATGGAGAGCAGAAACAGCTCTGCCTGTCCTGCTAATTGGCTGTGATTGATACAAGGACTGAAAGTTTCAGACAAATTTGCTTGTGATCAGATAACAATTTGGAACAAAAAATGAGAATTAAACTCATTATTTGTTCCAAGTAACTTCATGGCTTACATATTACCACAAAACATGGCAGTAGAGCACTCGGATTGAGCAGATAGAGCTCCTCAATGCTTCCATAGATCCCGATCTTCCCCGCCATCGAATCGAAAGCAGACCGACCTACGAGCTCTTGGTAGGTGTCCAAAGGCTTGTGAACTCTACCTGCAATGACTCTGCAAACCAGCAGTGCTTTCTTCACCGAAGGATCATCTTCGCAAGTCTCGATGGATTCGAGTGCTCTGCCACAAGTGGAAGTCGTAAACACGCCTATCCTTCCCTTGGATTCCTTCTTTGAGGAGAATCCATGTCGAATGATCTGACAAACACTGCACTTCTCTGATGTGCAAAGGCTGGAAGAGCCATTCGAGCCAAGAGAGCAGGCAATTGCGGTGCCATGGAACCTTAAGTGTTCGTTGCCATCGGCCAGGCATCTGGGGTGCTTCTTTGGGAGCTTACTGGCTTTCAGTTTGATCGTCTCCCTGTACTCCTCGAACTGAGCAAGATTTCTTTGCATGTTATGGATCTTTAGGACCCTCTCAATTTGCCTGCAACTGCTCCCAGTGTTTAACCAGCTTGTTCTGCAGATCATTTCTACTATCTTCCTAGAGGTGTCTCCCTCCGCAAGTTCGCTCACTGCAGAGATAATATCATCACAGTCCATCAGGATAGATGTGAAGAAAGGAAATATGAGAAATGATTAAACCTATCAGTTCTATGAGGTAAGATGAACATGGGAAATCTATCTGAAAGCATTTACGAGTGTTGATACCTGCATGCTTGGATAGATGGTGTGCCTCCAAGATCTGCCACTTCACAAACATCTTCCCACATTTATGGCAGGCAACAGCTGCAGAGGATACCTGCACATCTGTTTCATGGGAGAACCTTGGTGCTGGAACAGCATGATGAACTGCAGCAACACCATTGCCAGGCAAAGCAGGAGAGAGAGATGAAACCCCAGAAAAGGTAGGACATCTTCTTGGTGTGCATGAAGGGTTATGTCGGAGAGGATGGTGGACTCCTGGCCATGGTGTCCCAGACCAAACGGTGCCAACATAGGTAGAGTCATGACAGGCTCCGGATCCAGTGATCCTTCTCAGCTCACAGCTTGGATTGCTAAGAACAACCTCATGGGTGATGGGATTCAGAAGCTTGCTGCTCCCGGTGGACCTCGGACTGCAACTTGGTGGCATCAGAAGGTGTCTCTTGCTCCCATGGATCACATCTTTGAGGTTGGCCATGGATCTAGAGCACCCAGACCTTCCTGCCGTCCGTGTCAAGATGGTTTCAAGATGCCCCCTGGCCTTTGGATCATGAACCTCTGATGGCTCAGACTTGCAGTGGAGAGATCTCTTCAAGGCAAACCAAAAAGTTGGCATCTTCTCCTCCTCCACCTCCTTCTCCCTCTTATTCCTTCTCTCTCTTCTGCTTTGGTGCTCCATGGACTCTCTGCATACCTCCCTGATTCTGGAAACTGATAGATTCAATGGCAATCGATCTCAATTGCTTATTTCCTGCTTTCTTTGCCTGAGCTCAATTGGCATCACCATCAAAGCTGTATCTGTGGTTCCCTTCCTTTTCCATGTGAAGCAAAATATAGTCTCCTCTACACTTACTGCTCTCTTGGAAACCCAACAGCCATTACAAATCTACTCAAAACACCATTAAACTTAGCACAGACAATGCTTATGGAAGAGTCCACATAGAAACTCAAATTTCTTGCAGATTTTAAGGCCTTAAACTTGTTGAGAAAAGCGACTAACATAGTGGACACTGGCACACGATGAAATCATTTTAGATAATCTACCAAGGAAATGGCTGCTAGCATTTTATTTCACCTCTCACCGCAAAAGCTTTAAAGGTCATTGTTCTGTTATGGATGTGTTGTGCCCTGGCGTGTAGGATAACACCAGTATGTGGTACAGCGCTTGAAACAGCAGCCAATATTGTTGCTTGTTTGCAAGTGGCTTGCTGCACACAAAATCTCACCAAGACCTGACCTGATAGAGATGACAAAGGAGCCAGGTCTGGCTCATGATCCATGTCTAACCCAGTCTTATGCACTGTTCATAATTGTACTCTTCTCAAGCTGCAAATCCTGTTTCTGTAAGGAAGCATCATATGTAGAAGCAAAATACTGTGCTTGTTAATTGGTACTGGAGCTAAACAGAGGAAAGAATTCATATACCCATTTAAGAATTATTTGGATGATGGAATCATTATTCATACAGTATGAAAACTATGTGTGATCTAAGAAAACAGCATGTTTCCTTTGTATCTAACTTTCTCACAAATCAGTTTACATCTCATTAAGTGCTTCGAAAACTCAACCCAGAAAAGAAAAGAAATTGGATTATATCTGTTTGAACTCGAGCTAAAATCTTGCAGAACCAGCAGTGATTGGGGACCTCAGCTTCCTTCGGTAGCTGTTCTTGGAAGTACTCAAGCATGGCTCTCTTGAGATCTGGTGTCCCTGTGAGCCTTCCCTTCTTTCCAGCTCGCAATGGCTGAAACATAGTAGACGATGCAGAACAGCGAATGCACGAAGCACATGATTCCACCAATAAACAGGAAACGAGGATGAGCAAGCCCACAAGTCGGCCTTGACTCCGAATTAGATATTGCTCCTATAATCAACATCGTCAATCCAACGATGACCACAATCCTGACCAATTTGATGAACATGAGACTCGTGCAAGTTCTTTCAGCTTTCCAGTGTAAGATGAGTGGTTTTGGATAGATACCATGAAAGGAGTAGAGTGGCTGCGGCCATTAGCTTGTTAGGCGAAGACCTCCGGAACCCATCCCCGGAGCACGCACAGGGGCACCCACCGAGCACATTCGCGATGACATGCGACAGCGCGAGGAGCGCAGTTGCTGCCAGCCCCAACTTGTAGGCCTGGTGAACATGCTCCTTGCACTCGAGGAAGACGAGCCTCAGGTGCTTCCCCTGCGACAACAAGACTCGATGCTCAAAGTATGAATGACCAAGTAATTGAATCCCTGGAGTACCTTGCTTTGAGCCTCCTCGGCTTTTATTCCGAGCACACCGGCAACTACATCCATGACAACAATCAGCAGGCAGATGATTGCTCCTTCCATTCTGGCCATGGGCGGCAGGCTCGAGCCCTCAGAGATGAGAAGAATGCAATGACTGATTAGATATGGGATTGCTCATGGTGAAAAGTAAAGAGAACTTAGCTGTGTAAAGATGCTTTCTTTCTCTGCCATGGTTCAACCTTTGCTTTGCTGTCTTTGGATTCGTTTCCATGGGGCATAAGGAAAGCTTGGTATCAACGCTCCCATCAATAAAAGCTAGCGTGCCGCAGACAGCCTTCGAGGATTCGAGCAAATATAGCGGTCACTAAGCTATCTACTGACAGCTACAGCAAAAAGAGCTTTCTGCCCTATTCTACTTAAGAACAAGTTCAACGTTGACGACGGTTTGGTCGTTAATGTCAGACAGCCTTTCGTAAAGATTCTTGTAAGACTAATTATATATTTACAAAAATAATTTTTTTATATATTTTTAAAAATTATATTAAAATTTTTATATTTATAAAAATAAAAATATTTAATTTTATCGATTCTACTATAAAAAAATATCGTAAGATTTATCATTAAACACGTATTGACTTTACCTCACTTTGATTTATCATTAGTAAAATCGACGACGTAAGCAAAAATTATAGAAATCATAATGTAACGTTTAAAATTATACCTAATTACAAAATGTAATATATAATTAACCCATTCGTTTACCTAATTCAGCTCCTCATGATATACTCCGATGGAAAGTTCATTAATTCTTATTCGTTAATGTTTAATAAACGATTGATCGGACGGATATTTTAAAAAAATAAAATATAGTTCGACTTTGATTTCAAATTCAGTAAAATCAAAACTATCTAACTTGCATTATCAAACACAACCCAGTTTTGATGTCATATGATACAACAATAGTTTTGAGATCGGATCACACTTGAGAGAACGAGTCAAACGATGTAGCAACTCTTAAAGAGGAGTACTGCTCAAGCATTAGATCGGCTGTGCTCGCAGTGGCCTAAATGTGGCCGATTACGCTAAGGGCTGCATGCACGAAGCAGAAGATTCCACCATAGTACAGGACCTGATGTTTAGTGAACCCACAGGTAACTTTGGAACTTGCATTAGACATCGCTCCGGCGACCAGCAATCCGACTCCGATGATGAATGCGATCCTAATCAAGTTGATCAACATGAGGATTGGGTGAAAAATTCTTTCAAAGTGGAAAATAATAATGAAAATACATATAGAATTAGGATAAATCTAACATTTTATTATGATTCATAAAGTTAGATACATATGGTGAAAGACAAAAAAATAAAATAAAAATCGAGTCATTTTCTCGAAAGTAGAGTATTTTTTTTACTCGATACTCCATTTTATTTATTACTATTATTTTTTTTTGTCAATAGTAAACTGTTATAATGTTTTTTTAATAACGTTGCAATGTTTTTATTGAGATACTAAATTTTTTTATTATAATTGACATTATATTATGTTTTCTCGGTTGTCATTACTCATAAACCGTCATGATACTATATTTCTAAGCTTATAGTTGGTTTGATTAAGGTTAAACGTTCATTCGAATTATTTATAATGTTTTCAAGTAGATTTTATAGTGTTTTCACTATCATATGAGGAAGAAGACAATGATGAGATAGAGGAATGCATTGGCTATGAACAACAAGAATTAATGATAGAGAAATGAACCTAGAAAACCTCTGACATATAATTAGCATTTATAGAATAAACAAACTTTATTTTTCAAGTTTTTAATATATTTGAATTCCTTATCTTACAAGAATATTGGATCTGAAATTCAACTCAACTCCATTATTTTTCATTATGGCGAGTATTTTTCGCTTCTTCCTCATGTTTTTTTTCATGTTCATTTGTTCAAGTCGTTTTGCCTTATTGAACAAGATTATTCTTTTTTACAAACATAAGTGATGAAGGCGAAATTTGATTCGATAAAGTTTTTACTATCTAAGCTAAGCTAGCAAACACCTTCTTTGTCGTAGAGTGAAATTAGTGTTATTTCTTCCATCAAAGATTTTGATAGTAAATTATAAAAATAGTAAATGTAAATTGTTTGATAATCTTTACCTAAATCTATGGAGAAAAACCATAAAATTATTCATCATGTCAAAATAAATAACAAAGTTTGTTTTGGGTTTAATCTCCACTCAAGCACAAATCTTTTTTGTATATTTTTTTATATAAATATTTAAAATATTATTTCATCTTAGTAGACTCAAAATGATTTATCAAGTCCTTCTAACAAGATTTAGGGATATACTAACTATTCATAGATTCTTAATTTATATGTTTCTTTTATTTTTTTTACAAAATTCTTTTCATACTTCGAATTTATTAGCCATAAGAAATTTCTTCTATATATCCACTATAGTCATTAACAATTTATATTTAAGTGATGTTATCTCTAAAATTATTATAAATACCAATTTGAATTATCAAATAGTTTCTAGTATATTTTGATTTCATTTAACTCATTTACAGTGTTCTCAAGTAGGTTTTACAATACTTTTATTATGATAGCCAAAAAATTATAACAAGCCAAAAAACTCTTAAGGGATAATTTAGATTTTTTTTAAATTAAAAGTATTATTTAGAAAAAAAATCAAAAGAAGATACAAATTGAAAGATATCCAAAATATGAGTATTTTTAAAGTAGATCACAAAAAAATTATAATCATTGTATTTATTTCAAAGAAACAAAATTCAAGTGTCTATAAATATCAAAAATAACTTTAAAATTATGTTAAGAATTATAATAGTTCAAAAAAATTCTAAACAAAAAATATTAAAACAAATCTGAGTTTATATTCTCTACTTATCTTTCCTTTTTGTTATTCATGTCCATCATCTTTCTTAGAAATTTTCAGAACATTCACTTTGGACTAAACAGTATAATTGCATCATAAGAAGGTTGGATTTAAATACCATGAAATGATTAGAGCAGCTTTAGACAATCCTCGCTGACAACACGAAGACCTATATGAGCAGAAACATGGGTGTATATGGGCGAGGGCATGAGCCAAAACGAGGAGTGCAGTTGCTGCGAGACCCAGTAAGTAAGCCTTATGAACAGGCTTCTTGCACTCCACGAATATGATTCTTACGTGCTTCGCCTGTGATAATAATACTCAATGTTACTCGAGCATACATGTCTAGAAACATGATCAAGTATTTGAAGTACTCTTGAGTTGATCTCAAGCAACATCGTTACCTTGCTTTGAGCGTCCTCGGCTTGCATTCCGAGTATACCAGCACCTACATCCAGGGCAATGATCAACAAGCATATGATTATTCCTTGCCATCTTGACGACATGACGACGGGCTGAAGAATACAAGTGAGGAGGTGAGGAGGTGAAGAGAAGATGAGAAATGCAATGATAGTTAGGGTTAATTATAGATAATTCTTTATAATTAGTTATCTTTAGTATCTTGGTTCCTATACTATCAAATATTATATTGAGATTTCTATAGCAGTGTAGAAAATAAAATATTTAACCTCATTGCTTCAATAAAATCCTTCATTTTTAATTTTATGAAATTATTTTTTTAACCCTGTATAGGGATCTCAATGTCTCATTTTTATAAATATAAAGAATTCAATATAACTTTTGAAAGCGTAAAGACTAGGATCGTAAAGATAGCGGGATAATATATAATTAATCCGTTTATCCTTTTTAATAAAATAAAAAAAATACTTATATTGTATTGTTTAAATTATTATTAATATTATTAGTTTTCTTCCATATATGGATTTTCTCTTGACGTGCGAAATATATTAATGCGAGACCATTGTTCCAAAAACCTGATACCCTAATTTTTCTCTATAACTATATTGTACTAAAAATCAAACAATTTAATTTAGCAATCATGTCGAGTGGATATCTTTGAAAAATCTCAAAATCATACAAATAACCTCTATAATGAAAATTTTACAATGAAATTTCATATAGAATGAATATTCATAAAATAACTCAAGTTAGTTAGCTCTTCATGAAATTTATGTATGAAATAAAAACTCATGAATGGATAGAAACTATTTCATGATAACAATTCATATGCAGTAAATATATCATGAATCAGTCTCAAATAATAAAGCTTAGACATGCAAAACCATAAGTTGACATTCATATATAACATAGACAAAAGTTGAACATCCAACAGCGAGTGAAACTTACCGTTGGATGTGGAGAAATGTGGAGAAACTTAATCGTCTCCTACAGACGATGACCTCTGTCTACAACTCTCTTGTAATCAAATCCTTCTCGACAAATAATAAGAAGCAAATGGAGGTGTTTGTTGTTCAGATTAATATAGAGGATGAGGGAGAATCATAATTAATGTGAGGAGATTTATTCCATATTAGTTTTTTTCTTAAATAGAAATATATTACGTTATTTTTTACTATAATATTTAAAAATAAAAAAAATAATGACTTATGAGATATGTTCCATATCAATACATGAAAAAAAAGAAGAAGTAAATAATGATTGATGAGATGAGTTCTATATTTAGATTTTTACGCAAGAGAAAAATTACATAGGTTATCGAGTAGTAGATTCATCGCACACTTAGGATCCTCCTTATGGAAATATCTTTCCGCATTAGTACGTGTAAACATAAAGAATTTTCCAACAATTATTCTTTTAATTCAAATCTCTTAATTGATCTAATATTACTATATTTCATAATCAATCCGAACTTGAAACATGCCTAGTTAGCTTGAAATCCAATGCACGCGATGATGTGACATCATAGATACATGCGCTTCAAATCCAAAAAAGAAATATGTTTCACCAATGTCTTAGCTTACGACTTATAAAAGGAGAGTAATAAAATGAGAGCATATGTAGTTGTATACTCATCAAACTCTTTAAACTAGACTCGTTCCTTTGAGTTATCTATTGACTTGAACATTTGAGGGGTTATCCTATACACATAATCAATATAGTTTTATAAGATCACTCGACTCAGAAGGAATATGTTATCACGAGAGGGAAGCAATTAGTTTAGCCATTGTAAAAGGGAATTCTAGTATCAAATATATATCATTTAGAAAACAGATGAGGTTATGTCAACTTAGCGACACTAAAATAGATCGAGTATTATTGTCCAAAAAAATAAAAAAAGAATATTAGTGACCTAGGACAACTAACACTCAATCTTTTTTGTAATAGAGGAAGGGAACTAAGTGAGGAAGGAAAATTTTACTAAGGTGAAGGATAAATGAGAAAATGCACTCTAAGGTGCAAATTCTTATGATAAAGATCTCACACCTTCATATGTCTTACATGTGAATTACATGTGAATGATAAAATTATACTATTCAAAAACGAAATGTACACGCACACTTTTATAATGTGAGAAAAGAACTATTCATTTCATTGTTCTATATTCTCTGTACTTTATTACAATATTCTTCTCATGTACAAGAAAAGAGAAAAAAAAACATAAATAAGAAAGAAGTAACTATTTCAAATCAAATTTTATTTCCTTTTTATAGAAGATAACATTTTGAATTGGACCTGAAAATAATATTTTCTTTTAATGGCAACCTTCCATCTTTATAAAGATAAATATTCACAATATCTTTAATCAAGTTTTATAATTTATAATGACAATCATACCTTATCATATTTGCTTCTTTTTCTTTTATTCCTTGAGCAATCTAGGAAACTAGATTAAAATTATTCTGTATGTTGTCATTTGACAACTTATGATATATGTGAATTAACCTCTAAGCTAATTAAATTTATTCAAACAAAAAAAAATAAATATAACCTATTATGTATTGTACGCTTTCGTTGCATATGAAGTCGTATTAAGTTTTTATATAATTGAAGTATGAATCAACCTTAATGATATAAAATTTTAATTAAACCAAAATATCTCATATCAAATCTGATGTAAGATAACTTATAGTGAATTTTTTTTATAGATGAAAAAAAAATAACAAAGAGATAATAAGAAAATAAAGTGTTCACTATCCTAAGCCCTTTTAATTGAACTAAATTAATTTTAATTTAATAAATATCAATCTAATTGAATTCACTATCCTAAGCTCTTTCAATCAAACTAAATCAATTTTACTTTAAAAACTATCAATCCAATTGAGTTTACCATCCTAAGCCTTTAATTGGTTCAAACAAATTAATCAAACTAACCCAAAAACCTAATTTTACAAATAATATTAGTTTAATTTCACAATTATTATCGCATTGCCTAATTAGACCAAGATTCTAATTTGGTTTAATTGAATTATATCGATTTATTTGATAAATATATATTTTTAAAATTTATTTAAAATTATAAACCGATTAATTGAATCAAATTAATTAGTTTTGAATCGATTCGATTAGATAGATTCCAATCATTCCGGTTCAGACTAACTTCTTTAATCATATCAAACAAAAAAAAAATTCGTTTGCCTTTTAACGATTCGGTTCGAACTGGTTTGAACACTTTAGTACCAAGAAATACAAAATTATTAAGCTAGACATTATTTTTCGACATAGATAAATATTTTTCTCCAAATATACTTTGAGAGTAAACAATATGATCCGATTTGACACGATTTGACAAACAAACAACAATCAAGTTCATGTTGTTTAGTTGGCGGTTGGCCACGTAGGCCTATCCAGTCAATACGATTTGATGCCGATTTGATGCCACGTAGGCCTAACCAGTCAAACAAACAAAGTTAATACGATTTGATGCCGATTTGATGCCACGTAGGCCTATCCAGACAGACAAACAAACAAACAACAATCAACAAACACGATTTGATGCCACGTAGGCCTATCCAGTCAATACGATAATAATATGATATCACTTAAAGTGTGTCCAATTAATATGACATCCAAAATGCATGATTCTCTATCGATAACTTAGCTTAGGAGGGTGTCTAGCGGCCTCTCTACGTATACACTCGCTTGTAACTCTTCTAACTATACTCGATATCTTGAGCTTTCTGTCAGACTCAAGCATCAAATGGGGGTTTTCTGAGCTTACTCCAACATAGTTCTACAGAATACTGCTGCCAAGGAGTGAGATGCGGCTGAGCATAAGCTCCGGCATCTCAAAGGGGTATCAGCTTTCAAACATGATAACATTCGGAAAATGTACAAAGTCGAATCAACTTCGTCATGTTGATGATTATTCATGACACTAACATGACCTTTCATGGTAGCCGCTAATTCCCACTTCCTCTCTTTCAGATGGCATCCCGGAATCAAGCATCATAGATAGCCACCTCTGTCTGCCGGTCGTGTGCTACCACCAAAGAGCTCAAAGTCACCCAACCAAATGAGAAAGTGTACGTGAAAGCCTGCAGATTTGTCTCAGAATCTAACCTCTGCATTTGGTGCATGTGAAAGTTATGGTGGATAAGCATGGCACAGAAAGAAGCAGCAGCTTTCCCTGAAGCAATTCAGGAGGAATCTGACCTCTGCTTTCCTAAGAGGCAGCTTAATCTCTTATAAAAGGAGAGACAACGTCGTCATCTCCCCTAAACACAGATTCGCAAATGCCAGCGCGAAGGGTGATAGAGATCGGACCAGCCGATCAGAACTCTCATAAATGGAGAGTCCCTTTCACTGAAGACGCCTTCCATTCTTTCATCGTCCACGGCGGGGTTGCTGCGCGAAATGTCTTCGGTGAAGGATCACTCTTCAGCCCGCTACTGTTCGGGAAGTTCTTTGATCCGGCTGATGCCTTCCCTCTATGGGAGTTTGAATCGGACGCATTGCTCTCGGGACTTCGGCACGCCTCCAAGAGCACTGTTGACTGGTCCGCAACGAATGCAGACTACCTGCTGAAAGCGGAGTTACCAGGTATTCTTCTCTCCTTGTTCATCTGTACATGTATGATGATAACCTTCTCCAAAAACTTCTCTACTTGAAGATTGACAGAGGCCAAACCAAGCATTCAGATGCCTCCGATCCGTCTAAATGTTCATGAATCTGATTAAGCATTACAATATCTTAAGAGCCTCATGTTTTTTTCAGTTGGTGCAAGAAAATGTGATGTGGATGTATGCAACCTGAAGGAAATGGTGGTCGAGATCAGTGGGCAGTGGAGAGGGCGAGAAACTGATCCAAAGGACTGGAAAAATGGCCGCTGGTGGGAGTATGGATTTGCTAGGCGTCTCGAGCTGCCCGAAGATGCAAACTGGACAAAGATGGAAGCTTACATCACTGATGATATCTTTCTTGAGATAAGAATTCCAAAGAATAGTTCAGACATCGACCTGCAGCAAATGCAGGCTGTGTAAGCCAAGGAATCAGAATCTGTATGAACAGCATCAGTTCCGACAAAAACAGAGAAGAAGACATGATATCAGAATCAGAAAAGGTGCAAAAGTTAGATATAAGATTAGATGCTTTCCTTCCTCTTGGATACAAGGCATGATGCTTGTGATAAATTTAGACAACAAGCATAAAGTAAAAGTAAGTTATTCTCTATTTTCCATGTAGCACAATTTTGATTTATCACATAAATATGAAGTATGTCTAAAGCTTTGGACACAGATTTATAGATATCTTCAACATGAGCTCTGTCAAGTTTCATTCAGACAGTCTCATCAGCATGATGTTTATAGGGAAGCTGAATCAAAGGTGATCAGATAAGAAGGCTCTGAGTTTTTCAAGGACCACACTGTAATCAACTGGATGGAAGGATACAAACAATGTAAAGGAGTACCTTAAAATAGAAAAAATTATATACAAAATCATCAATTCAAACCGGAAATGATTTCGGTTCAGGAACCACCGATTTAATAACCGTAACCGAACCGCGCAGGTCGGGTTCCAGTCTAGTTTGAAATCGATGAATCGTCGGACCAGTTCAATTTTCGAATGGAACTATGATCTACTTCGAAGTTAAGAATGTTTGAAGGCAGTCAAAATTCTCATCAATAACTGCTGCCTCATCTGATTTGGTCTTACTGCAGTTTTCATCATTTGGAATCTCAATTTTCTCTAAGTTACACCCATCAGTGGTTTATAAAAAGGATTATAGCACAACCACATTCTTACCCTCTAGCCTATCTTTGCAAGAACATCATCGAGGAGAGATTTGGTTGTTGCATAGTACTTTTCAGCTTGTGGGGTGCTCTTGATCTTTGCAGCATGATCAAGCTGTCGACAGATTGAAGTGAGGACAATTTAGATAGGACTTAATATCGTGAATTGACATGATCATGAAAGCTGAAGCACTAACCTCATCAATTGCAGCAAACAGCTTTCCAGTGAGTTCCTTAAGTGTCTTCTTCTCCTCCTTTGGTTTAGCGGAGATGATGGTATTGAGGTCGAAACGGAGGTATCCTGCCTTGAGGCGGAGGTCATTCATAACATACAGCCATTCCTTCTTATCAATCAGCTGCTTCACATTTAGAATGTCCTTGGCTGACTCCTTCGCCCTCGCTGCAGCTTCCGACGGAGGTAGTGGTTGCAGATAGAATCTCTGGTTCAGTGGAAGCTGAAGATCTCTTGGCTGATCGGAATTTAAGGTCCCAGCTATCGGCAGTAGAAAGTAAATGCAACAAGCAATTTTAGTTCTACTCTTTCGGAAGAGATTTAAGATCATAATTTACCATGTATTCATTTAGGATATGTAAGAAGAATCAATATGAAGACATAGCTGTGAAGTAAACACCCAATTCCAGAGTAAGTATTTCAAGGGAACAGTATCCACAGGGGTCCGAATACGGTAATGATGCGAGGAATGGACAGAGAACTTACGGAGGCCGCCGGAGGGCGGGGGAGGCGGGCCGACCTTGATGGATTTGGCATCGGCGAGCACGGCCTTGACGAAGGATCCGCCGGCGAGCCCGGTGGCCACGATACCAAGCACAGCGCGGCGGCTGCTATGGGCGGCGGAGGAATCACCCTCGGTCGCAGCCTGCTGCTGGGCTCGGACGGCAAGCCCGGGCCGGGCGACGGCCACGCGGTTGGAGCGGGGAACGGCGAGCCTGCTTGAGCCGCCGAGCTGAAGGCTCCCTTCGAGCAATGCCTGGGACAAGCCGCGTAAGCCTGCCATGGAAGCCATCGCTTGTGCCGTCTCTCTCTATCTCTTTCTCGAGTTGGAGAGGGGGCGTCGCGTTTATCTTATCTCGTCGTCCAGGCTTTGGATAAGTTCTTAGCCAGTAGTTGATTGACACGTGCGCCACTCGTCGTATTGTCTCTTCTTGCGCTGGATTTGGTGGCTGTAGGGAGAGGCTAATTATATATTATTCTTAATAATTAATTATATTTAGTGTCTCTATATTTTTATATATTTTTTTTAAATTATATTAAATTTTTATATTTATGAAAGTAAAATATTGAGTTTCAGATTAAAAAGATAGATTAATTATCAAGAGGAATTTATTGGAGTAACGAGATTAAATATTTAAATTTGATAAATATAGAGATCTTAATTTAATTTTTAAAAATATAAGAATCGAAATATTAAGGATAATTAATTATATGAGATAGTATGTAATTAACTCTTGGAAGGTTTGCATGTAAATTTTACAGATATATTTTATTTCCTTTTAATTAATTAATTATAATTAGTTAATGTTACAGCAACTCATCTATCTAGTGGAACTGCAATTAAGTGCATACATGATCAAATTGATAGGATCAATTGATCTCCTCCTCTATTGAATCCTCTTATATTCTTGCCATAAGTAGGCTTATTTCCAGACTTTTCCTTTCCTTCCATAAAATTCTTATCGATAGATTAATTAATATATCAATTTTATCAAGTTAAATAATTGATTATAATATTTATTTAAGTTAAATGTTAATAGACTCATCTAATCTTCAAAAGTCAATTCAAGTTATCTTGTGATATATATGAACATGAAAAAGACTTTTTATTTATTTTATCTTCATTTTATGAAATTTTATTATGTGATCAAGCTAATTATAGATTATCTATTGTAATTAGTTATCCTTAGCATCTCAATTCTTATATTATGAAAAATTATATTAAGATTATTATATTTATAAAAGTAAATTATTTAATCATATTTCATCTCATGTTGTCATTCTATCGAAGAAAATATCGCACGTATGCTCGTGCAGAGAATAATACTAAAATAAGGTTAAAAAGATAATTTCATAGTGCTATCTTATCATCCAAAAGAAAAAAAAAATCAAGAGTGAGAAGAGATTTGTTGGAAAACGAAGTGAGGTAGAGTTATTCAATTTTTTCACATTTTCTCTTCGTGTTTTCAAAGATTTTGTTGGAAAGTAAAGTATTTGATAAAAAGAATCTCTCTCTTGTGATCTTGCTTCCTCTACATTCATCGACTTCTACAGAATTGTTAGTTTTTCGATCATTGCTTTCACAGAAATTACAGAAGGAGAATTAACATCCATGAGAATAGTACTATAAAATTATTTTTTTTTAACTCTGTTTTAATATTATTTTTTGTATGTAATAGTGCATGCGGAATTTTTGAAAATATAAAAATCGAAACACTATGGCTAGCTAACTACATGGGCTAATTACATGACATACTTTTCCTTCATAAATAATAAATAAAGCTGGGTGTTAAAAATACAAGAGTGCAGAAGAACAGAAAAGGAAGTGAACAGAGACCTATACACGTTCACAAGACTAGTGTCCGATCAAGCTCGTTTTAGAAGCCTTTTCCAATTCAAGATTTTGATCTTGAACATTTTATTTCATGAATCATTTTTTTCCCAAAGTTATGTCAGGACATAATCATCCAAGACTGCAGCACATGAACCTGAAATTTAAGCCTTAAGTCTTACAGAAACAAAACTTAAAACACACATCTTCTTATTTCTATCTGGGATCCATTTCAGAGATGGAAACTTCATTTGTGGATTCTTTTGCTGAACTTGTCATGCTTCTTTTACTGTTCTCTCTCCCATGCAAACTGTTTTCTGTGTGCCTTCCGTGAACACCAGAATCACCGACTGTGATACTGTGAGTGACAAAAGCAGGTGCTGAAGGAGTAGGAAGACCAACAGAGTAGCTATTAAGCATAAGAGTTATGGATGCCATGCTGGGTCTTTGTGCAGGGTCTTCTTGGACACACAGCAACCCTATATGCATGCATCTCAACACTTCCTGAGGTTGACATTGATCGACCACACTTTGGTCAACCGCCTGCAATGCATCCCGTTGATTCCAATGCCTCCAGACCTTTTCGATTGACATGAAAAGAAGGACATGAAGTTACAGGACTCGATCAAATCAAATGCTTATTGGAGGAAGATCGATGCTTACATAGCTTAGAAGGTCGATGGAATTCCCAGATCCTTGGTAGCCACTGTTCTTTCGACCAGTCAAGATCTCCAGAATTAGCACACCGTAGCTGTAAACATCTGAATTAGTCGAGAAGCGCCCCCGCAGAGCATACTCTGGTGCCATATATCCACTTCCATCAACAAATGGAACAAGCATTAGATGAGATGAAATGTTAGAGTTTGCAGTTGATGAATGACAAGGAAGAAAACTCAAGATTTTGCTTACTATGTTCCGGCAATTCTGCTAGTGTTCCTCTGTGTCTCATCCACATCAAAAAGCTTGGCGAGACCGAAGTCAGAAATCTTGGGGTTCATATCCCCATCCAACAAGATATTGCTGGCTTTTAGGTCCCGGTGAACGATCTTGAGCCTTGAATCTTCGTGGAGATAAAGAAGTCCTCGCCCGATTCCCTCGATGATCTTATACCTCCTTGCCCAGTCCAATTGCACTCTCCTCACAGGATCTGCTCCATTCAGCTTAAATGACTCAGGTTACTGAAATGTGAAGCAGTAGTGCCATGGAACAATGCTCATGTTTTAACATAATTCAAATATTTCAGCTAGACTGCACTGCAATATCATCATAAGAAGGTGTCTAGGATTTGGTTCAGATATGAAGCAATACAGCTTCTGATGTATTGTAGCACCATTAGGTGATGCATAATGGAGATGGATGCAAGTGGTGAAGCATACCAAATAAGACGTTGTCAAGACTTGTATTAGGAAGGTACTCATAGACAAGTAATTTCTCCTCCTCTTGTAAGCAACAACCCAACAATCTCACAAGGTTTCTGTGCTGAAGTTTTGCCAACAAAACCACCTCATTCTTCAGCTCAACAAGCCCTTGCACTGAGGTTCTTGAAAGCCTCTTCACAGCTATTTGCACTCCATCCTCTAGTGTTCCCTGTGGTGCAGGAACCATATGGATTACAGGTTACACAGAGAAGAATTCTTCAGTCTTTGAGGGCTTACCCTATAAACTGGTCCAAATCCTCCTTCTCCTAGCTTGTTTGCATCAGAAAAGTTGTCTGTGGCAGACCTGATCACCTTCAGATCTAGTAACAGCGATTCTGCACTCTTGATCTCTTGTTGATCTCCATTGTCTGCTCAATAAAATTGTCACAGTAAGCACCTGCAAAGTTCATAAAAAAGCATGCTAATTCTGCTGCCTCACCAAATGCTCGTTTGTGCGGCTGCATCCTTCTTGGCATTGCTGGTTTCCTTCCGCGACAGTACATAAAAATGGCAAGGAGGAACAACAGTGCTGCAGCAACAGGGATGACAACAAGTAGAACTGTTTTCACAGAATTGTCACTTTTTCCTACACAGAAATTGATAGAGTATCAATGGAATCGTCCGTTCCAAGAAATGAAATCAGTGTAAGGTAACATAATGCAGAGGCTGGGAGATTTTTATTAGGTAAACCTCCTTTTAGAAGTCATAAAAGCAGAGAGAGGTCAGAAGTTTCCTTATGATCTAACGGGGACGTACACATATTGCGTCAATTCCCTGATAGACTTAAGGGGAATAATTGAGACTGGAAGGTCTATCAAGAACATGGAACTTCTATAATGGGGAAGAGAAGAAGACGCAGCGGATGGTCAGATATAGTTTCAGCGACATTGACCAGCAGCTGACGGGATTTCCTCGGACCAGTCAAACACGGCTGGCGTTTGGACTGAAGGGATCGTCGTTCTTATCTAACGCACTGCTGTCATGTCGAAGAAGGTCGATTTAATTATATGATACTTTTAGTGTCATTATGTGAAGCATTTTGTCCTCTTTCTGGAAAAAGATGGAGCATTCTGCCTCTCTCGAGTACTGTAATAAATTCTACGTTGCGTAACGATCATGTCGATTCTATTAAAAGAATGTTTATATGTTTATGTCTGTTCTTACCTCCACTGGCATCATTTGGCACGGTATCGCTGGGCGTCTTGCTGTTCGGAGACGGTGGAACAGACGGCGGCAGTGGAGCCTCCACGGCGGAGAGGTTGTAGAAAGGATACGACTCGAAGCGAAGGTAACAACTCTGGACGTACACCTTCCCTCCCTGCTTCCAACTGCAACAGTTGGGAATGAAGTTCACCATGTCCTGGAGACACCGGTAGCAGTCGTCCGCCGACAGGTCCCTCGAGCACTGCACCAACCCGTACAGCTTATTGAAGCTGGTGACGTTGGCCGATCCAGCCGCGAACAGTTTGGGCGAGCTACTTGCTTTCTTGGTGAGACCGTCCATGAGATTCCCCAGCGTGGTGTCGAACTGCTGCTGGTTCGAGACGTTCTGGCTGTTCCACGCCCAGTACCTGAAGGAGGTGTCCGCCGTGGAGAAGAACGTCCGGTTGGAGTAGCGAAGCAGGCAGTCGTCGTAGCATGTGGTGGATGTCATGCCGTTGGGGCACGACTGGATGATGTCTTGGACGGCGGCGTCGAGGCAGGTCTGGCACACGGAGGAGGAGACGTCACCGCGGCATAACGCGAGGCCGTGGACTTGGTCCGAGGACCGACCTTCCGTGTCGTTGGAGTAGCCGGTGGCGGCGGTGGAGGAGGAGAGGGAGGCGAGGAGGAGGTTGAGGTTGTACTGGAAGGTGCTGTTGGTGGTGTAGTTGGCATCATGAGGACAGTAGCTCCAAAGCTTGTCCGAGCTGGTTCCGTAACAACGGAGCATGAGAACAAGGGAGAAGAAGAGGAGGACATGGTAGGAACGAGGCATATCTGCGTTCCTTCGTTGCGGATGGTGATCGGGGAGGAAGACGATCAGAGCAAGCTTTAAGCACAATGTATTCGATGTTTGACCTGGTCAGTCAACCTATCGATTGCCAAAAGCACATGGAGCCCGCGTAGGAGACACGTCGCCATAACTTTTTTCCAAGGCGACCATAAGTCAACGGTGACTCGTCCTGTTTTGTAGAAGTGGGGACGACAATTTAATAACGCCAAAAATAATAGTAATCCTAATATGGAAAGTTATATTTTTTATCTTATTATTTGATTAGGATTTAATAGTCTGGTGGTGGTGCATTTGGCTTACTTGGCTTACTTTTGAATGTTTGAAGTCTTATGATAAGTTCACACCTAAAATAGAAGGCTAATTATATTATTCATGTCGTTAATTACTTTTATTATTTTAATTTTTATACTTTAAAAAGTTATACTAACATCTTATAATTAAGAAAGTGAAACATCTAGGTTCATTTATCGTAACGTCGTTGATTTAATCAACGAAAATATAAAAATAAAAAGAAAAAAATTAACACTTCAATTGATGGTAGCAGACAATGTCGGTGCTAGTTTAAAACGACACCGCTAAGGGCCACAGATGGTTGTCGTAGATGAGGATAGCGGTGACAAGAGATGATAGTCACTTTGCATCTTCATCAGCATCGATGTAGTTGTCGAATGACCCTTTCACCGCTTTATATCTATATTAGTATCAACACAATTGTCGAGTGATAAAAGGGTCACTTGACATCGCCGACACAAATGCAAAGCACCGCCTCTCGATAATTATATCGGCATCGACGCAAATGTAGAGTAGCCATTTCACCGTCCGTCACCACTGACATTGCCCGCCACCATTAATTGAAATGTTAAAATTATATTTTTACCTTTTGTTTCGTATTTATAGGAAAACTGATAACATTAGGGTAAATGGATCAAGATGTTCAATTTTTATAATTATAAAGATGTAAATATAATTTTTAAAATATAAGAATCGAAATATTAAATGTAACTAACTACACGAGGTAATTTGTAATATGTAATTAACCCTAAAATAGATGATGATATATTTAACTTGCACATGATTAATAGTCTAATCGTGATACATCTAACTTACATAATGGTGATGCACATGACTTACCCAAGTTAAGGGTTTGAAATTTTATGGTACAAATTTATACCTAAAATAATAACTTGATGATGATATATTTGATTTGCTGTTAGCACTGCATAGTTCATGAATACACGTATATCCACCCAAAAGACAAGCAAATAATCTCAATTCAACTTGGCTAAGAACGTTTACAAGTCTCACACACAAGGTATTAATTTTAGGCACCAATACACCCGCCGCCCATGGTGGTGCCACCTTCAGCGTTCCGGAGAGCTTTTGAAAGTTCTCATGGACTCAACTCATATCAGAATCTACCCCTGATAGATTTCTGAAACCAGAAAGATATGGACATGAATTAGATGAACACTATTCTTCTCATGGAAAAAAGTACTTGGTCAAAGACTTCCCTTGACAACCACCACCTACAGGATTATAAATAGAGGAACTACATTAGCAGCGGATAAGCATCAATTGGTTGCAATATAGGAGAGAAACCATGGAGATGTTAACTGGGTAGCCTCAGTCCATCGTCCGGTCTTTCCATTCTATTATTCAGCTCTCTGCCACTGCTTTAGACTTCGGGCCAGAATTCGCGAGCAACAAAACCCCAGAAGAATTTGTGGCAGTCATCAACAGAATCCTACAGCTCAAGACGCTTCGTTGTACTTTTGCTCGCTTGGCTTATTTCTTCCCGACATCAATAATTGGATAGCATTTTCGATCGCCAAGGGAGTAGAAGCACTTGAGATGGACTTTTGCATGGGCTTTTGATCTGGCACCTAATCAAAATCAGCAATGGAGCTCGGTTTTTCACCTGATTTGCTTAGGTTCACTTATGGATTAAAATAAATTTTTTAAAATTATAACATAATATTTAATGAGATAATCAGATCTTATAATTTTATTAAGAATAAAGATAAGCATTGTGTGTATAGGAAGATAATTGAGAGTATTGTCACCTTCTTAGTATTATATATTGATAATATCATAATAATTGAAAATGATATATGAATGCTCTCTACAATAAAGACTTAGTTATCTAGAAACTTTTTCATAAAGGAGTTAAGGGAAGCATCATACATATTTAGGATTTAGATCTATAGAGATAGATCAAGTACATAGACATCATTATCAAAAGATTTTGTATGAAAAATTCTAAGACATGTCTCGTAGCAATGAGATATGGGATATTACTTTCTAGGAGTATATCCCAAAAAATTCTTGAAGAAAACATAGACATGAATAGTATACCCTATGCCTCAGTTGGGTCTATCATGTATGTTATGCTATATATCAGACTTGATATAGTGCATGCTCTGAGTATCATGAGCAAATATTAGGCAAATCTAGGCTTGGAGTATTAGAAAGTAATAAAGTGTATCCTTCAATATTTGAAAATGACTAAAGATATTTTACTAGTATATGAAGGAAGTAGCCTCAAGGTCGAGGGCTACACAGACTCGAGCTTATGATGTCGATGATAACAAGTCTAATTTAGGGTATGTATTCACTTTAAATAGAGGAGTAGTATGCTAGAAGAATTCAAAGCAAGATATTATTATTGATTCAACTATAGAGGTGGAGTACATTACTACAGTAGAGATAGTAAAGAAGGGAGTTTGGATGAAAAAGTTCATTACAGATATAGGAGTCGTGATGGGCAGTGAGGAGCCGATTCCTTTGTATTGCGATAACTATGGGATGATTGCTCAAATGAGAGAACTTGGGTCTCATCATAAGTGTTCTAAGGAGGTTCCAACTTATTACAAAAATCGTGGCCCGAGGAGATGTAGTAGTAGAAAGAGTTTCATCCGAAGATAATATCGTAGATTCACTAACAAAACCATTGTCTCATATTGACTTTAAGCATCACAAGCATCTGATGGAGATTAAACACATAGGTGATTGACTTTAGGTTAAGTGAGAGATTGCTAGTCATAGGTGCCTTACAAGCCAATTACGTGAGTGATGACACATGTGATATAGCATGCACTCTTTTTTGCTTATTGTTATTATGATATTTTCTCACTTTATATTGCTTGATGTATAAATATATTATGATGTCCATGGATCTGTACAATGGGAATCAGATTGTGATAAGATCATAATGAGAATGATTCTCCTTTAAAAATAGACCTTAAATAATCATGATCATAGGTTATTCGAGAAGGACATCGAGATAATCGGACATACTAGTATACTGTATATCCGTCCATATAATGGAGGCGGTTGGTCTCATAACTGCTCGTGTGGGGACATTAGGGCTATGTGTAGGTGCTCATTTGAGAATGATTTCATTGATTGTTCCGCTTACGGAATGCTGGATGGTCGATAATATCTCATTATAAGATAATAATTCTATCATCTTAGTGGTGTACTTGGTCCTTAGACTTGAGACATTAAGGATGTTTTGTATGAGTACTCTATTATTTGATACCGTACTTATAGGTTTGGAAGTTTCAAATCTAGTATAGTCGATCATCGGGAGTGGTAACCAACCTTACGAGGGCTATTGAGTGTCGATAGAGGATCATCCACTCTTAATATCATGAGAAAAATATTTTATATGTTCTTGCTTAAACAAATCCTTGGCTAAGGTCATTCAGACTAAGAGAGAAAAGGTTTTTCGGGAGAATTCAATTAGAGTAAGACTCGAGAAGAAATCATGTGGACCTAACAACACTATACCCGGTGTATGGTCTCTAGGATATTAGACGGATAAGGGACTATAGGTACACGATAACTAAGGATAAATATGTCCAAAGGATAGTATTCCCTTGTATTGTTTGAGGACTATAGCGTAGTGGCCTAGTACGTCCGTAGTTAATGAGTCGAGTGAATTATTATGGAGCTAATAATTCATTGAGTCAGAAGGAGTTTTGATAGGTATGACTCATGGCCAATTTGATACTGAGCTTAGAGGGTCACACACATATGATAGGTATTATGACGAGTAAAGGTTCAGATATGAGATATCCGTCGGAGCTCCTATCTTATTGGATATCCATTAAACCCATGAATTATTGGATCCTATAGATGAGATCCAATAAGAACTAAAAAGAGATTATTTGGTAGATACCCACTAATATAAGAGGTTTGAGTAATTGGATAGAGATTCAATACCTAATAGGGCATGATTTATTAGGGATAAGTTGACAAGGGACCTTTATAAATAGGAGGGAACTAAAGGGTCATAGGCTAGCTTCTTGGCTGCCACCTCCTATTCTCCTCTCCCCTTCTCTTTCTCAGCCAGCAAGGGCATGTTGAGATTTGGGTAGCGATTTGAGGAGCATCTTTGCAACCCTTGCCGTGTAGATCACTGCTAGAGAGGATGATGCTTGACCTCATTCATCCTCTCCCATAGATCTATAGAAATTCAGAGATATACGATCTCCCTAGATAATATAACTATCTTATATGTGGTTTTTAGTTTTGTTGGTTTTTATGCACTAATCTTCGTACGACGAGGAACACCTTTTGGAAAACATATGATTTTTGTTTCATATTCTTCCGCCGTGCATGTGTTGTTGCCCCTAGATTTCCCTACATGTGCTTCATGCATGAGTAGAATATTAGATTGACGCATAAGTATGTAGCTCCAACATTATCATAATATATTGGAGGAGCAAGAGTGGAATTGATGTTAAGTTCCTTGAGTAGATTTGTGACCCAATTGAGTTCTGCAACAGTGGTGACAAAGATGCCTGATATAGAAGTGTAAGACTAGTTTCAACTATATATCGATGTTTATGTTCAGTAGTAATGACAAACATATGTAGGCTACAGATCTCCATCGAAATACTTTGATTAGAGGAAGGAGTAATAGTTAGTGATAGAAGCAAGGGCTATGATCATTTAGGAGGAGAATCAACTGCTCGTTATCACTAAGGATATATCATTGGACAATGAGGAAGGAAGGATAATTCTTGCTCTAAGGCAATAGATGCTTTGTTACCATGATAAATTGAAATGTAATGACGAAACCCAATTGAATTAATTGAATACAATATCTATTTATATATGTTAGATGAGAGGATTTTCCTCAATCGATTAGCGAGATTTCCTCATATAGTTGCTTATCTGCTATCACTTACGAAGGTCACTTGATGGACTTGGCATTGATGAGAACGACGTTGACAAAGGTTTCACTAGCGAGCCTTATGGCCACGATACCAAGCACAACGCGATGACTGCTATGGGCAGTGAAGGAATCACCCTCGGTCGCAGCCTGCTGCTAGGCTCAAACAGCAAGCTCAGGCAAGGCGATGGTCACTTGGTTGTCATGGGGAACGACGAGCCTACTTGAGCCACTGAGCTAAAGAATCCCTTCGAGCAATGCTTGGGATAAGTCGCATAAGCCTACCATGGAAGCCATCGGTTATGTCGTCTCTCTCTATCTCTCTCTCTCTCTCTCTTTGGTTGGAGAGGGGGCATCGTGTTTACCTTGTCTCATCGTCTAGGATTTGGATGAGTTATTAGCTAGTAGTTGATTGACACATGCACTACGCATCGTACGTATGGTCTATTCTTTTACTGGATTTGGTGGCGTGAACTAATTATATGTTATCTTGATAATTAGTTATCATTAGTATCTCAATCTTTTTATTTTTATAAATTCTATTAAAAAAATTATTTATAAAAATAAAATATTAATATCTCTATACAGAATTAAGAAGATAATTTTATAAGATTAAAAATTAAGAGAAATTTATTGAAATAATAGGATTAAATATTTCATAAGATAATTTTATAAGATTAAAAATCAAGAAGGTTTACATACAAATTTTATAGATATGTCTTTTTTCTTTTAATTAATTAATATTATAGCAACTCATCTTTCCGATGGAACTGCAATTAAGTGCATGTAGGATCAATTGATATGATTAATTGATGTCCTCCTATATTGAATCCTCTTATATTCTTGCCATAAGTAGGCTTATTTCCCTATTATGACTTTTCCTTTTCTTCCATAAAATTCTTATCAATGGATTAATTAATGTATCAATTTTATCGTGTTAAATCATTGATTATAATGTTTATTTAAGTTAAAAAATAATACACTCATCTATTATTCATAAGTCAATTTAAGTTATCTTGCACTTGAAATATTACATCTATACTAAAAAAAATTTGTCCATATATTTGTAATATATATGGACATAAAAGGATTATTTTTATTTATTTTATCTTCATTTTATTAAATTTTATTATGTGATCATATGTCGAGCTAATTATATATTATCTCATATAATTAACTATTATTAACATCTCGGTTCTACATTTTCAAAAATTATATTAAGATCTTTATACTTACGAAAGTGAAACATTTAATTCTGTTTCTCCTCACGTCATCACTCTATTGACGAAAATATCGTATGTGCTGTCACGTATAGAAAATGATACTAAAATAGGGTCAAAAAGATAATTTTGTAATACTATTCTTATCGTCTAAAGAAAAATAAAAAAAAAGAGAGAGAGATAGGGGCTTTGTTCGGAAATGAAGTGAGATACTATTATCCAATCATTCCACCTTTTCTCTCTGTATCTTCGGAGGTTTTGTTGGAAAGTGAAACACTCCGTAGAAATGATTTTTCTCTCTTGTGATCCAACATTCTCCTAATCTGTCGACTTTGCTTTTAACTAAGTTACAAAATGAAGAATTAATATCGATAAAAATAACATTACAAAATTACCTTTTAACCCTATTTTAATATTATTTTTTATACATGACAACATGTGTGATATTTCTGTTAATAGAGTCCGCTACACGAGAATAAAAGATATTAAATGTAGCTAACTAAGGGCCTAATATGTAATTAGCGCCCATATGTAACACTTCGTAAATAAAGCTGGCTCTTGAGGATACAAGACTGCATAAGAACACAGAAGGAAGAGAACAGAAACCTACACACGGTCACCAAACTAGTGTCCAATCAAGCTCATTTTAGAAGCCTTTTCCAATCCAAGATTTTGATCTTGAACTTTTTCTTTCATGAATCATATTTTCCGAAAGTTATGTCTGGACAAAATCATCCAAGACTGCAGCACATGAAACTGAAATTTAAGCCTTAAGTCTTACAGAAACAAAACTTAAAACACACATCTTCTTATTACTATCTGGGATCCATTTCAGAGATGGAAACATCATTTTTGGATTCTTTTGCGGAACTTGTGATACTAAGAGTGACAAAAGCAGGTGCTGAAGGAGTAGGAAGACCAACAGAGTAGCTATTAAGCATAAGAGTTATGGATGCCATGCTGGGTCTTTGTGCAGGGTCTTCTTGGACACACAGCAACCCTATATGCATGCATCTCAACACTTCCTGAAGTTGACATTGATCGACCACACTTTGGTCAACCGCCTGCAATGCATCCCCTTGATTCCAATGCCTCCAGACCTTTTCGATTGACATGAAAAGAAGGAGATGAAGTTACAGGACTCGATCAAATCAAACCAAATCAAATGCTTATTCGAGGAAGATCGATGCTTACATAGCCTAGAAGGTCAATGGAATTCCCAGATCCTTGGTAGCCGCTGTTCTTTCGACCAGTCAAGATCTCCAGAATTAGCACACCGTAGCTGTAAACATCTGAATTAGTCGAGAAGCGCCCCCGCAGAGCATACTCTGGTGCCATATATCCACTGCCATCAACAAATGAAACAAGCATTGGATGAGATGAAATGTTAGAGTTTGCAGTTGATGAATGACAAGGAAGAAAACTCAAGATTTTGCATACTATGTTCCGGCAATTCTGCTAGTGTTCCTCTGTGTCTCATCCACATCAAAAAGCTTGGCGAGACCGAAGTCTGAAATCTTGGGGTTCATATCCCCATCCAACAAGATATTGCTGGCTTTTAGGTCCCGGTGAACGATCTTGAGCCTTGAATCTTCGTGGAGATAAAGAAGTCCTCGCCCAATGCCCTCGATGATCTTATACCTCCTTGCCCAGTCCAATTGCACTCTCCTCACAGGATCTGCTCCATTCAGCTTAAATGACTCAGGTTACGGAAATGTGAAGCAGTAGTGCCATGTGACAATAATGCTCATGTTTTAACATAATTCAAATATTTCAGCTTGACTGCAATATCATCATAAGAAGGTGTATAAGATTTGGTTCAGATATGAAACAATTCAGCATCTGATGTATTGTAGCACCATTAGGTGATGCATAATGGTGATGGATGCAAGTGGTGAAGCATACCAAATAAGACATTGTCAAGACTTGTATTAGGAAGGTACTCATAGACAAGTAATTTCTCCTCCTCTTGTAAGCAACAACCCAACAATCTCACAAGGTTTCTGTGCTGAAGTTTTGCCAACAAAACCACCTCATTCTTCAGCTCAACAAGCCCTTGCCCTGAGGTTCTTGAAAGCCTCTTCACAGCTATTTGCACTCCATCCTCTAGTGTTCCCTGTGGTGCAAGAACCATATGGATTACAGGTTACACAAAGATGAATTCTTCAGTCTCGAGGGCTTACCCTATAAACTGGTCCAAATCCTCCTTCTCCTAGCTTGTTTGCATCAGAAAAGTTGTTTGTGGCAGACTTGATCACCTCCAGATCAAGTAACAGAGATTCTGCACTCTTGATCTCTTGTTGGTCTTCATTGTCTGCTCAATAAAATTGTCACAGTAAGCACCTGCAAAGCTCATAAAAAAGCATGCTAATTCTGCTGCCTCACCAAATACTCGTTTGTGCAGCTGCGTCCTCCTTGGCATTGCTGGTTTCCTTCTTCGACAGTACATAAAGATGCCAAGGAGGAACGACGGCGCTGCAGCAACAGGGATGACAGCAAGTAGAACTGTTTTCACAGCAATGTTACTTTTTCCTACACAGAAATTGATAGTGTATCAATGGAACCTTCCGTTCCAATAAATGAAATCAGTGTAAGGTAACATGATGCAGAGCCTAAGAGATTTCTATTAGGTGAACCTCCTTTTGGAAGTCATAAAAGCAGAGAGAGGTCAGAAGTTTACTTCTGATCAAATGGATGATAGAAGATAATTTCCCTAACTATACGAGGAAATCTTTCTATTCTGTTGAGAAAAATCATCTATTCTGTTTAGGGAAATTCTTTCTCCTAATTTGTATAAATAGGAGAGGGAACATATCGAAGCTAAAGCTATTTCATTTCTAGTATCAGAGCAGTGAGAAAAGCGAAGTTTCGCTCTTGCCTTTGGCTAGAAAGACGGTGGACTTTAAGGAGAACGAAGGGCGGACTTGAGAACGAAAGGAACACCTATGCCCTCATAGCAACAGTAGCAGCGATCTAGTAGCAACGATCTGCTCTTGCTCTATTCACAAAGTTTCTTGCTTGTAAACCATTCTTTGTATTGATACAAGATTGGATTGCATTGATCAAAGATTGGTATCCTTATCAGGAGCACCATCTTGCGGGGGCATGATAGAAGATAAAAATTTTCCGAGAAGAAGACGTAGCGGGTAGCGAGATATAGTTTCAGCAGCCGACGGGATTGCCTCTAACCAGTCAAGGCTGGCGCTTGGAACGAAGGGATCGTCGTTCGTATCTAACGTACCGCTGTCATGTCGAAGAAGGTTGATTAAATTATATGATACTTTTAGTGTCAGTATGTGAAGCATTTTGTCCTCTTACTGGAGAAAGATGGAGCATTCTGCCTCTCTCGAGCACTGTAACAAATTCTACGTTGCGTAAAGATCAGGTCGATTCTATTGACAGAATGTTTATATGTTTATGTCTATTCTTACCTCCACTGGCATCATTTGGGACGGTATCGTTGGCCGTCTTGCTGCTCGGAGACGGTGGAACAGACGGCGGCGGTGGAGCATTCACGGCGGAGAAGTTGTAGTAAGGATAAAACTCGAAGCGAAGGTAACAACTCTGGGCGTACACCTTCCCACCCTGCTTCCAACTGCAACACTTGGGAATGAAGGTCACCGTGTCCCGGAGACACCGGTAGCAGTCGTCCGCCGACAGGTCCCTCGAGCACTGCACCAACCCGTACAGCTTATCGAAGCTGGTGACTTTGGCCGATCCAGCCGCGAACAGTTTGGGCGAGCTACTTGCTTTCTCGGTGAGATTGTCCATGAGATTCCCCAGCGTGGTCTCGAACTGCTGCTGGTCCGAGACGTTCTGGCTGTTCCACGCCCAGTACCTGAAGGTGGTGTCCACCGTGGAGAAGAACGTCTGGTTGGAGTAGCGAAGCAGGCAGTCGTCATAGCATATGGTGGATGCCATGCCGTTGGGGCACGACTGGCTGATGTTTTGGACGGCGGCGTTGAGGCAGGTCTGGCACACGGAGGAGGAGACGTCGCCGCGGCATAACGCGAGGCCGTGGACTTGGTCCGAGGATTGACCTTCCGTGTCGTTGGAGTAGCCGGTGGCGGCGGTGGAGGAGGAGAGGGAGGCGAGGAGGAGCTTGAGGTTGGTCTGGAAGATGCTGTTGGTGGTGTCGTTGGCATCATGAGGACAGTAGCTCCAAAGCTTGTCCGAGCTGGTTCCGTAACAACGGAGCATGAGAACAAGGGAGAAGAAGAGGAGGACATGGTAGGAACGAGGCATATCTGCGTTCCTTCGTTGCGGATGGTGATCGGGGAGGAAGACGATCAGAGCAAGCTTTAAGCACAAGGTATTCGATGTTTGACCTGGTCAGTCAACCTATCTATTACCAAAAGCACATGGAGCCCGCGTAGGAGACACGTCGCCATAACTTTTTCCCAAGGAGACCGTAAGTCAACGGTGGCTCGTCCTGTTTTGTAGAAGTAGGGACGACAATTTAATAACGCCAAAATAATAGTACAGTATATCCTGATATGGAAAGTTAAATTTTTATCTTATTATTTGATTCACTTATTTTATATTAGAAGTCGGGATGACAATTTAATAACGCCAGAAATAGTAGCACAAATATTGAAAGTTCAATTTTTTTTAAAGTGCTATTTGATTCGGATTCAGTAGTCTGATGGTGACGCATCTGACAATTTTAAATGTTTGAAGTGTTATGATAAGTTTACACTTAAAATAGAAGATTAATTATAGATTAGTCAGTATAATTAGTTACTTTTAATATCTCAATTATTATATTTAAAAAATTATATTAACATCCTATAATTATGAAAGTTTAATATTTAGATCCATTTATCCCAATATCATAGTATGTGACTATTGTGAATGAAAAAAATGATGACGAAAAATGAGGACCAATATGTATTTATATTGGCACTGATATTGATGCAGAACGATGCCTATCGACAATTATATTGGCATCGACACAAAATGTAGAACGATTGTCGCTACTCTTTTTAACTATGACCCATGATCCTCATCGATATAGTATATCACCACCAATTAAAATATTAAAATTATTTTTATATTTTTTATTTTTATATTTTCAATGATAAAATTAACGATATTAGAATAAATAAATCTAGATATTTTATTTTCATAATAATAGGAATGTCAATATAATTGTTTAAAATATAAGAAACAAAATATTAAAGATAACTAACTATGAAAGATAATCTATAATTAAACTTAAAAATAGATAATAATATATTTGACTTGCATATGAATAATAGTCTAATCATGGCATATCTGATTTATATAATTGTGGTGCATCTGATTTACCCTAAGTTAAGGGTTTGAAATTTTATGACATAAATTTACACCAAAAACAATAATTTGATGATGATATATTCATATTACTTGTAGCACTACAAAGTTCACGAATCCATGTATATCCACCCAAAAGACAAGCAACAAGTAATCTCAATCCAACTTGTCGAAGAACTCTTACAAGTCTCACACACAAGGTATTAATTTTAGGCACATAATTTTTGACGTCTCACACACCCGCCACCCATGGTGATGGCCACCTTCAGCGTTCCACAGAGCTTTTGAAAGTTCTCATGGACTCATGTCAGAATCTTCCTCTGAAAGATTTCTGAAACCAGCAATATCTTGTGCAGGAAGAAATGGACATGAATTAGATGAATGCCTGGTCCATCACAGACACTATTCTTCTCATGGAAAAAAGTACTTGGTCAAAGATTTCCCTTGACAACCACCACCTACAGGATTATAATTAGAGGAACTACATTAGCAGCAGATAAGCATCAATTGGTTGTAATATAGGAGAGAAACCATGGAGATGGTAGCTGGGTTGCCTGAGTCCATCGTCCAGTCTTTCCATTCTATTATTCAGCTCTCTGCCACTGCTTTAGACTTCGGGTCAGAATTTGCGAGCAACAAAACCCCAGAAGAATTTGTGGCAGTCGTCAACAGAATCCTACAGCTTCACGGAGGTAACAAGCTCGAGAGGCTTCGCCTGTACTTTTGCCCGCTCGACTTATTTCTTCCCGACATCAATAATTGGATAGCATTTTCGATCGCGAAGGGAGTCGAAGCACTTGAGATGGACTTTTCCATGGGCTTTGATCTGGCACCTAATCAATTCAGCAATGGAGCTCGGTTTTTCAGATTACCTGATCATTTGTACCCATGCAATTCACTCACACATCTGAGTTTGAGCCACTGTGAAGTCCAACCACCTTTGGGATTTACCGGCTTCAGTGGCCTTCAATTTCTGTCTCTTGCCGATGTGGACATCACGAATGATGTGCTACAATTCATACTAGCCAACTGCCCAAACTTAGAGAGTTTGATCCTCAGGGAATGGCTGTCTCTTGAATCGATCGAACTGGTTGCTGAGAACCCCAGGCTTAGGAGGTTAGCTTTCGTAGAATGCTGGAATACATATCAAATAGAGATTTCTGCTACTCATCTCCAGTCCTTCATCTTCTATGGTGAATATGCCTTTGGAAGCGAATTCAACTTATCTGAAAGTTCAAATGTCATTGTCCCATCACTGGAGGATGCCTTCATCAGCTCCATAGGCATGGAACACACAGAACCCTATCATGACTATACAATGCTGATGTCTGATATTGCACAAGTCAAGATCCTAACAGTGTGCTCGGCAACTCTAATGGTAATACTATCTCGTGCTACTTACTAAGAGAAAACAATTATTCACCCTGGCTTGATGATTCTTAATCGACCATATTCAACAGCGTTTCACCATCTACGAAGAAACCGATGCTGCACTTTTGCCACTCGTGTTGCCGAATCTGCAAGAACTGCAGTTGCTAATGGACTCAATGAACAGTGAGTACCTCAAATACATCTATGGCTACCTCAGGCTCTGCCACACCCCACTCCTTGAGAAACTTTTTATTCAAGTAGGTCTTATCTCAATGTCTTAATCTTCATTTCACAGATCCTTTTTATCTAATGTAACTAAAATCTGTCTTCCCTTTCAGCTTCCATCAATTCCTGAAGATCTGACCTATATGTATGATCCATCAGAAGAAGTTCAAGAACCATCTGGAGTGGTTTTTGGCCATCTGAGGCAGATTAAGCTGTGTAAGTTCAAAGGATGTAAGTGCGAAATGAGTTTGGTGAAATTTCTTCTCCAGAGGGCTGTTGTTTTAGAGATCATGGTGCTAGTCACTCCTCCAGGACACAACAAAGTAGAAAGGATTGGTGAAGGACAAGACAGTGGAGTAGAAGAGGTAGTGCCTGGATATAACATTGATTTGCTGAGTCTACGACAGCAACTCTCAATGTTACCAAAGGCATCTCCGAGAGCCAATATAGTACTGTATAAGTTTGAGGAAGATGATCAGGCTTTGACTCCAACACATAAAGACTATTACTGTGAGTTTTAGTAAGAATCATATAGTTCATAATGCATTTAGTCCACTGTAGTACATTTCATCCAATAAGCTGCTTTCTTCTGCACACCAAGTCGGTTGTTTTTATTGAATCAGACTATAGTTAACAGAGATGTAAACTCTCGTATATGATTGAAGAAATGTTATGAAATTTCTCAAAGTAATTATGGAATTCCTCATCTTTCAGATTGTGTTGTAGCTTCAAATGTTTCCTCCAAAATTCCTTCATATTGGCTGGTCTTTCGAGCATCAAAAATATCTGTTGGCAACAAGGACTATAACAAAAAAGTCGTGGAGTCCCAAACTAAAGGCGTAAATTAAAACCAGTTTGTAAATGTGGTGTGAATTTCTTGAAAGATGTTTCCTTGACCTGAAATGGACAGCTGAACCCAATCAAATACCTACTGCCAAACTCACAAGCGGGATAGTGAGCAAATTGACAGCAATCTTCTGACCCCCCTTAGGTTATTCGATTTGGGGACGGTGGATAACATGGATGGCACTGCTAACAAAATCTATCATCAACATCTCTATTCGATATAAGGAACATGCTCGAGATCTCATGAGTTATTTCTAACAAAGGTAAGCCCTTTGAAGCAGGAAACAGAGGGTCTTCGTCGCTATTCAACCAGAACCATTTCCGTGGAAATCAATTAGATTTCGAGTTCTGTACTAAAATTGTCACCACCTTTATGGTGCGTTTGACAGAGAAAAGAAGTCCATCCCGAGTATAATCAAATGAAGAAAATCTAATTATCGGATACAAAACTGCAGACGAAATCGCAAGGGATGGGGAAAACTGACCTTCTTGGAAGAACAAACAGGGGAATTGCTCAGGAACACCCATCTCAAGCTACATCAAGACGACGAAATCAACAACCCGTGTGAGGGGCCGGTCCACAGAGTGGAGAGGCCCCTGCCTCATAGATCTGGAACCGACCGGAATGCCAGAAACCGCGGAATTCGCACTAAATCCAGGGCGGCGACACCGAGGAGGAAGAAGAGAATTGGCTCCGAGACCAAACGGTGAGTGGGAGCGCTACTAAGTTACGAGAGATAAAGAGGGGACGAGAGAGGCTGGGCCATTAGAGCCTTCGACTACTGCTAAGAACCTGAAAGCCTATCATGTGTGAGGCCCAACTTAATAGGCCCACTAAGAGCCCATTTCCCAACCTCTCTCTCTCTTATTGATATATATGTAAGGTGAATATTCAAAGTGGTGTCAAGTAAAAGAACAACAACATAGAAGCCAAATGGATACTGAAGAAAAATATATACTGAAGGACAACATAGAATAACAACAAAATATATATGAACACAAATCACATCAGTCTCCCTTCTTATGAAGTAGATACTGAGGAAGAAGCCTAGTCACTGGTTCATACACTACAGTCATTGGAATTGCAATCTTGGAATTTGCTTCATTCACAAATGTTCTGGAAAATAAAAGAAACTTTCCCTTCCAAAGTTCAACCCCACCTGGCTATACATTCCCAGTATATGTATGTGCCTCTATGAACAATGGCTAAACACCTACAGGGACCAAAAGAAAGAAAAGAAAGCTGCTAAACACCTGATACTTGACAAATTCCTACCTCTCGATAGTGCCATCTGCACAAAAAGAAAATTAAACTGCCAGTTACAAAGAAACTATCAACATCATCAATGCAGCTGTAGCAGTAAATGTGCTATAGGAGCAACAAGAATTAGGAAATAACCATATGATTAGCTGTGAAATACCACCTACGGGTTCATCGCGATAGCTGCTTGTGAAAAAGATATACATCATACAAGGCTAGGTATAGTTTGAGATATTTCAATAAGTATAATAGGTAAAACAATAGAACAAGCTCTATTTTTCTGCAAGGGTTCAATGAAAATTCATTATATGAACTGAGATCAAGGTAGACCTTGGTGTCTGCCATTATCGATGTCCTCAAGGTGTGTCTCCAGCTTCAGGTTCTGTGTTATTTACAAACTCGAGCAAGGCCTCAGTCTTCAGGCCCTCATTGTTATTTACAGACTCGAGATTACTTTCCATGTTTGGGCAATCTGTATGATTACTTAGAAAGCCCTTGTCAGTATCTTGTGAAGAGCGGGTCCAACCACCGTTGCTGTTACTATTGGGAAGCTCAGCTATCACAGCATTTTCAGGCACACTGTCAAGAGAACTACAGCTACTTCGGTGTGAATGCTCCCCGACTTCCGACAAGCCTGTCTTCAGGCATGTAGGTGGGCCATGCGGGATGAGGTCAGAATCATCTGACCTGAAAAATTAAAGATTGTTTAAATTAAATAGGCAAAGATAAATTTTATAGTGACAGACTGCGACACTCAACAAGATAGGCATCTATAACATCAAGTATTTCAATCCATGTGACAACGAAGAGCAACATTAAGATAAACCTGCAAAGTAGCTTTTGCAAATAGAATGTGCAACCAAATAACTTAGCTGAAGAAACAGTAAGTAAAAGGCCAAATTAGAGAGACATGTTGTAGAATTCACTAAGGCCAAATATGAGAGAAATACTGTAGTATTCATTTAGCAACTGATGTAGTAATCATTTATCAAAATGAACAATATGATCAACATTGAAGTCAGGGCATGTATGGACATCACAAGATGATCCAAAGAGAATCGGTTTGATGATCTTCTAATTGCTAACATTCATAAGAGGATTTTAAGATATTTTAGTTTCCACACTATATTGACATGTAAAAATGTAATGGCAAAAGAAAGCAACAAGGAGATGACATTGCAAAAGTATCTCTTCTAATGCATAAATATTAGCCAAAAAGATATCTGATGTTAAGACTAGGATGAACCTTGGTTGCTGGAATGTTGGTGATTGCAGATGATCGAAAACTGGAACAAGATCTTTCAGTTTAGCTTCAATTGTACGGCATGGGATTCTTTCAATCTCTATTTCTCCAACAGAATTACCACTGTAGGCTTCTTTGCTATTTTGGTCCATCAACACATTAAAGGAAATCTGTATAAGCAGAGGCAGTAAATAAATGGAGACAGAATGCAAGTAGGAAACATCAAGGAAGTAACCCAATTGAAAACGCCTAAGTACCTTAGACTTTGACCATAGGGGAACCCAAGCTTCATGAACATGCAACTCGAACTCAGATATGTACAAGTGAGGAGTTTGTTTAGCAGCAAGCTTTGTTTTCAAGTCAACACCACTAGCAGAGTTATACACACTAATCTCTTTCCTCGTGTCTTTACATAAAAATTTAGTATTCTCTCCACTACCATGATCACCATATATATCAACATTGTCGCATCCATCTTTTCTGTTCCGCTTATGACAAACATCCCATTTCTGAAGTGCCTCAACGTCTGACCTAGAATATGCTTCATGCGATAACTCGTTAGTAATGGAACTTAACCCTGATTGATCAGTGCCACAATACTCCCTGCTTGATTGATGAAGAACATACTGTATGATAGAGCCAGAAGAAAAGAAAACAAGAAAGTAGTACATTTTTCTCAGTGAGCTGATATTGGCATTAAGACCAGTACCCTTGCAGTAATGGAAAACAGAAGCAATGGCCCCGGGCGAAGGACTGATCTTACCAGTACCAGCTGCTGCTAACCCATTAACGGTACTTTTAAACCCAGGTTTCCCGTTCTTTATTCTGCATACAGCTGATAATGTAACAGGACTACCAGACCCATAAAGGCTCTGCTCACTTATCTTTGAAGAGCAAGAATTCTGAGATAAATGAACTGACATTTTTGTTGTCAAAGCTGATCCATAGCAGATATTTGCAATATTACGCTCATTGAACTTAAGGTCTGCAGCTCCTCCAGAAGGGTAGATTGCAAATAAATGACTAGTACCCCTTGACGAGCTGATCACTATCCATTTACTGTCATCACTGAAGCTGATGTCTTGTATAACCTGATACAAAGAGCAATAATCTCATGCAATTAAAAGTTTGGAACTCAGCATGAGTGATGAAGATGGGTGCAAAGCGATGTGAGTGTATATCTACCGCATTTGTGATGCCTCGTTGTAACTTGAAAAGATGGATGCAAGTCCCCTTTGCACCTGATCCTTCTGGCTTTGAATGTGGAGAAGGCATTATGCGAAAAACATTGATGTTACGGCCATGGATAGAAGCAGTGACTAGCAAGGTCCCACTAGGATCAAAGCACAATGCGGAGATAGGACTCTTATGTGCCCTAAACTGAACTATCACTGATCTAGAGACAATATCTTCAACTATGACCTGTTGATGTTGAAAGAAAAACGCAATGTTTAACAAATTTGTTCAACACACACACATTATATTCCTTAAGAGAGAGTCAATGTTTAACATATTTGATACATGTATTGCGGGCCACATAACCCATCAAATTATTTAAAGAAATAATAAAAACAAAAAAGAAACTGAAAATTCAAAAAGAATCATACCATTTCATCATTTTCCATGTTTGCAGGTTCCCTATGCATGATCTTGTTGCTATTTGAATTGGAATTCCCATGCACTGTAAAACCATTATTGTCACCTACAAATTCTGTGTAATACTTGGAGAATGTTGTCAACCCCTTATCTCCAAGTGTCACCAAACCTGCAGCAAGTGTCTTACTAGATTCTCTTGCAAAATGTGCCATCAGACTACCTCTTGAAGGAGTCACCGTAGCAGGACTTACATCTTGAGCACTAACAGGGCAATTACTTGAAACTGGAACTGGAATTCCACTGTACGCTAACCACCTGGTGCCAACTGCAAGTGGGCCATAGCCTATACTTCCAGAAACAACAGATGCCGAAGCTACAGGATTAGTAACAATTATATTTTCCCTCTCTAGGGTTGCAGCATTAAGACATTGTATCTGCATAATAATATCATGACAATTTGTTCATCAAAGCTCTGTCTTTGAAGACAAAATTATAAAAAAAATACAGTATAGCCTACCTGTGAAGTTTGACAAACAGCAATAACTCGAGGACTGCACCTAACAGAGAGAATAGCTGAGTTGAACTTCAAGACATGCTCATACTCATGGGTCCTTAAGGAATAAAAATGGGCATAAGTAGGCAAAGAATTGTCACTTTCCATCTCCTGACAACCACCAACAGAACCGTTAGAAGAAAAACCAAACCCATCAAAATTGTTGAAATTTCCATTAACGTATCCATCCCCAACCACAATCAGCACTGGACGAACATCTGCAAACCTATCTACTAGACCCTTTAATGCAATTGGCTTCTTTTGCATTTGAAGAAAAGAAGCAGGGAAATCATGTCTACATGCTAACTGCCTTACATCATCTGCTTGCTCAACATCCCAAACCTGGAACCCTGACCCATAACCCAACAAGAGAACTTGTCGGTGGACATCACCTTCCATTTCCAGTTTGTCAAATCCTGCCCAAAGCACCTATTAACCACCAACAACAGTTAGGAGGCACATGAGTTATCATTGAGCATTTCAAGTGATTAAGATTCAATTTAGTATAGATATTATTATTTCAGAAAATTGACTTAGGTTGAAGCATGTTAATATTTCACTTCATATTACATAAATTGGTAATTAGAAATATTGATAAAAAGTTCAACCAAAATATATAAGATCATCTCAAGTTACTGGTATAACTGGTTAATAGTGCTTCAGAATATAATACTACAAGAATAATGAAGTTCAGGCGCACTGGCAGCTTGACTAAGCTGCTTAATAACACAATATAGAAAAACCATTAAGAAAAATCAACATCACAGAATTATATATGTGCAACTATTAAAAGCATGGACAACAAATAGGTTCAATCATGATTAGAAGCAGCTTAAATATAAGTACAATTGTATAAACAAATAAAGCTATCAAAATAACATCCACTGTTTTGTAATCCTTGAGAATTTTGCTTCATATTTCAGAAAGTCGCTTCATCATGGATGGTGAACTTTGGCATGGTACTAAAGCTGCTACATTGCAACCAGGACACCAAGGGTTAGAATAGCAGAACAGCTCCGCATGTGAAAGTCTGAGCAAAGTCCCATGCCACCTGGTGGTTGTTCTTCTAAATTATTCAAGATCAATCAGATAATACATGGAATGACAGCAGTTCAGCATAAATTTTACTGCACTTATGATAGATAATCAAGTTAAAATTTGGCGGTGAACTACTGGTTTCAATCTTAAGGATTGGTGCCAAAATGTATCCGAATTTCAAGTTTCATCAGTAGCCAGCATATTTGATCATAAAGCAGTTATTTTGTGGTTCAGGGCTAGGAGTCAGTGTGGTGAGGCCTGGATATACCAGACACAGTAGAGGCACAAAACTAGAGGGTAAGTTAAGATATGTCACAAAAATGGTGCATCAATTCATTATTTCTATCAGTTTTAATATCTCTGGTGAAAGGCTAAATGGATTTAGAGGTAAACTGAGCTGGCCATCTTCTCAATAGAAACTAGCCTGACTTTGCAAATGACAATCTCCTCCTATGTGAAAAACAGTCTTGCATTGGAAAATTTAACCAAATTAATACTGTGACAAAACCCACATGTGACAACAGGAATATGTAGTAAATTATTTGACAGATGAAGTACAACAAATCCAGAATTATGAAATTGTGCACACAGGAGTTTTATTATTCACATAGTTCACTAGATATGGCAACCAGTCATAAGCTAATTATTTTTCAGTGCTACAATTAAATAGTTAACTCCAAAATCATAAATCAACACCATTCATTTGAAATGAACAGTTATCATATGAGTACATGCAGAATCATTTCTTTTTCGTAAGATCAATCAGCCAGGATAAAACGGGAGTAATCATGTTACCCATGATTCCTACTTCAATAGTCAAATGTACAAAAAGAACTCCAGTCAAATAGCAATGACTTAGAAATTAGTGTGAAAAGCATTAAAGATATGCATATCAAAAGCAATCTTTTACCCATCAGAGGTTTCAGAAAGGTAAAGAATAAAATTTTTAAGAAGCACAAATTATCATCAAGGAAGAAACAATTGATAACAAATGCATGCATTGCTACTCATTTTGGTATAACAATCAGAGCTAGTAAGAATCCGGGCCGCTACTTCATGACATTCATCATACTCCTTACTTCAAGAGTTCACGCAAGACAAAAACATGTAATCAAATCGAACGACACAGAAGAAAGTCGTTACCATTGACAAGAAACAAACTGATCTAATCCAAGTAAAGGTCAATTTTTTACAAAGGATAAGGGGAATCTGAATGCACTACCTGATCATGGCCCGCATCATCATGGCCGTTGGCGATTGAGGAGACAATAGACACCCCCGCCTTGCGAACAGTGGATGCAACATTGGACGCAGCGGAGGACACGATCCTCATGCAATTCGACAAAGACCGAACCGATAAGACCTCATTGCTACTGCCGTTGCGGTGATTCCTCGGCACACCGCCACCCTGACGTTTCTGCACATCGTTCCTCATCACCCACCGCAAACCACTCAACGGATCCCCAAGAAAATGAAGAAAGATCCAAACTGTGAACGCCAGGCGCTCTAATCTCACAACAGCTTCCGATCATAAACCGAGTCTGTTCCTTTCTTCCTTTCTTTAGCACCAAGAAACAGCCCAAGACTCAGCTAGGTGCGAAACAACCCCAACTTTTCCCAGAAGAACTAATAAACTCAACTAAACCAGAATCAAAATCGAATCTTTTCTACAGAAACAAGCCCCCGGAGCCACAAAGACGAAACCTGCTTAAAGATCTCAGCTTTCTCGACGGATTCCTAGTCCGAATCAGCGAAAAAAGCAAGCGCTTTATTGACGGGCTCCCTTATTTCCGTAGCCAGAAGCAGTGTAAGGCGAGCTGAGGAGAAATGCGAATCTTCTTTAATAAGGCAGGCGATGAGGAAGACGGAGGAGAGAAGAAAGGATCGCTTCGTAATCAGAGAACCAAACATACTGAGCTCCCCGTTTACGGCTCTCTGATTTCTGCCCTTCTTTTACTTTCCATTCGGAAATTGTTACTGACAATCTCATTTTTCCTATTGTCAACCGCTCTTATTTCGTACCATCATTTTAAAAATAATAAAAATATAATCTTTAATTATCAATCATATTTTTATTTTCTATAATCTCTTAATTATCCTTACTTAAAATATATCCTATGATTAAGAGGAGAAGAATAATAATAAGAAGAGGAAAGAAGGTAAAGAAAAGGGTGCACACATATCATTGTAAAGGAGAGTAGGGTTGTGGTAAAGAAAAAAAATAAAATAAAATCGGATAAATAGTAAAATAATACGTTATTATTTTAAAAGATTATTAATGATAATAAGTTTTCAATAATAAAAATATTCTTTTTAAATAAAAATATAAATAATCAATAGAATTCTCCTTCTAATTTTCTCAATTAGTTCCTTATAATTAATTAGTATAGACATCATTGTAAACTTTGACATATATCAGAAACATATCAATAAAAACAAAATAAAAAACTTCAAAAATATTTTGAAAATGCAGCAGCACTACATTAATACATGCTGACTTGATAGTAACAAATAATAGTAAGACAGATGCTATGATAAAAGTTTCTTCTAATAAGGATTTGCACACATATCAGAAACTAATTGATGAAAAAGGACAATAATTATGTGATTATATATATATATATATATGTAGAGAGAGAGAGAGAGAGAGAGAGAGAGAGAGAGAGAGAGAGAGGTGTATTTGAACAAATAATAAGAGAAAATAAAAAAAATGACAAGAGAGTGTATTCGTCATATTGGGTTGGTGGCTGGGAGAAACTAAGAGGACTAGTTAGGGGGCAGATCTTGGTGGCTTCCTTCCTTTTGACCATGAGAGAGGAAGAAGGATAGAAGTGTTAACCATCTTGTTTGATGAATCTTTAGGAGGGCGTTGGGAGGGTTGACCGAGAAGGATACCGACGCGAGACTTGAATGCTTTGGGGCGAAGGCGTCGCTTTAGAAGAGTCGTCCGAATGAAATGGTTACTTAACAACGAATATTTCGTAGAAATATTCTTCGAGAGTCGTGCTTGTTGACAAAGGACTTGATCATGATGGAGGAGAAGACCTCCTCTTACAAGCATCCAGCTTGTTGGTAGGCAACAGATTGATTGCCATAGTCCTTTTCCTTGGAAAAGATTAGGAAAAGGGTCAGTGTTTCTTTCCAAAGGGATGCATTTTCAACTCTTGTGTTTTTTCTTTGCATGAAGTTTTGTGGTGTTTCATATGGCATTTATGAACACACAATAAGAATGATTTGTGTTACTAATTATATATCACTACTATCTGTCAGTAATTTCATATTGTTTTGCACTTATAGTATGATGTATTTACACAAGTGTTCATGCTATGTTATTTTTGCTTGAGATTTCCTTTACTGTAAGAGACATTTGTATTTAGTTGACTTGTGATTGAACTCACACAACCTGTCATCAAATTAAAGAAACTTCTATCTTCAAGTCCTCTTTGCAGCTAAGGAATGATCTCTATATCCTCCATTTATTTAAATCAGACTCAAATACAAAAACGTAAAAGAGTCCTCTTCAACCTTTTTTCGCCATCCTCTATTTCCTGTTGTTTGAGAATGCTCTTAAATTATTTTCTATATATATATATATATATATATATATATATATATATATATATATATATATATAAAATATTGTGTGCATGTTAACATTTAGAAACCTCATTAATTTTCTTTATCCTAATGGTTATCATTCATGACAACCTCATTAATTCCAACCATCTATCTTAATATAATATGTAATGGATTGATCTGGCAAATAAAATTTTCCACGGAAATGCAAATACATGAGAGAGAATAAAAAACATAAATTATCACATCATCTTCTTATGGAAGGAGCAAGTTGCTCAATATTATATGTTGGGCTCCATAACTCTTGAATTATAGAGGTAGCATAAAAAGATGGACGTCAGATCCATACTCCTGCATCTTTGTAAATTGTTTGAGTAACAGAGAAGGACTCAACGATATGAAATATCCAAGAATCTCTTTCGCGCTAGGATGGTTAAGGGGACATCGATTTAGAACCATCATCTTAAGATAATTGAGTTGATAGAGAAACTCACATGTCTAGGAATGCACCTAGAGGATAATCCATGTGTAAATCTTGTACTTCAGTCCCTCTCAAATTTCTTTTTATAGTTCATTATGAATTTTAACATGAACAAAATCGAGATGACTCTTCTTGAGCTTCTTAATATGTTGAGAGAGACTGAGAGCACTATCAAGAAAGAGAAGCCAGTTCTCTATGCTGGTGAGACCAGAAAGAAAAGAAATACAAAAAAGTCTCTTAAGAAGGGTAAGGACAAGGACAAATCAGGTAAAATAAATGTTGTAAAGAAGGACCCGACAAAGGACAAAGGTCAATGCTTCTACTACGATAAAAACATACATTGGAAGAGAAACTACAAACAGTACCTCATAAAGAAAGCGAAATAGAAGCTTGGAGAAGTTTTAGGTATATTCATAATTGATCTTCATTTGTTAAAAAATTATGATAGTATATGAGTATTGGATACCGATAGTGTATCTCATATCTATAATTGGTTACAGGTTCTGGTAAGACCTAGGAGATTGGTGAGAGGTGAGATGGACCAAGGAATGAGACAAAGGTTGCCTAGTGTAGGGTGACCTCCCTATTGTTGCCATCCGAGGTCACCCTACAATTGCCTAGCGGAGCTCTTTTAGTATTAGATGCTTTCTATTTTATTCATTCAATTATCAAAAATATTATTTCTATTTTTTATTTAATAAATAATCCTAAATGATGAGATTATCGATAAAAGAATATTAAATAATAGCTTATTCATATTAGACGATATTCCATATGTCATGAATGTAAGTGTGTTTAAGATAAAGCGAGACAAGGTGAATAATGCATACCTATGGTATTATAGGTTGGGTCATATCCACAAGAAAAAATCTAAATATTGCTAAATGATGAATATTTAGATCCATTTAATTCTGAATCATATGCAATGTGTGAGTCTTACCTTCAAGAGTAATTGACCAACTCTCCATTTAGTAGAATTGGAGAGAGAGCCACTAGTCATATGTGCTATGTAAGCTAATCACGTGAGTGATGACCCATGTGATTTAACACACAATCTTTTTGCTTATTATATTTTGATATTTATCACTTTATATATATATATATATATATATATATATATATATATATATATATATATATATATATATAGTGATGTCATTGGATTTGTACAATGGGAATCAGATCATGATGAGATCATAAAAATGAGACCGATTCGCCTTTAAACACAGATCCTAAATAATCTCTGTCATAGGTTACTCGAAAGAGACATCGAGATAACCAGACATATTGGTGTGTTGTATACTCGTTCATATGATGGATGCAGCTGTTCTCATAGCTGCTCGTGTTGGAACACTAGGATATAATTCAAGTGCTCATCAGGGAATGAGTTCACTTATTGATCTTCTTACGAAATGCGAATGGTTGATGATGCATTATTGTTAGACAATAATTCCATAGTTGTAGTGGTGTATCTGGTCCTTAGACTTGAGACACCAATGATGTCTTGTATGAGTGCTCCACTCTTTGATATCAGACTTATAGGTTTGGATGTCCCAAATCTAGCACAACCGATCATCGAAAGTGGTAGTCAATCTTAAAAGGGCTATTGAGTATCGATAGAGGATCATTCACTCTCGGTGTTATGAGAGGAATATCTCATATATATTTGCTCGGATAAATCACTAGTTAGGATCATTTGAATTGAGAGAGAAAAAGTTTTTCGGGAGAATCAAATTAAAGCGAGACTCGAGTAGAAACCGTATGGGTCTGACAACACCATGCCCGGTATGCGATCTCTAGGATATTAGATGGATGAGAGACTATAAGTACACGGTAACTGAGGATAGACAAGTCTAATAGATTGGATTTCCTTGTAACATCTAAGGACTGCAACATAGTGGCCTAATATGTCCGCAGTCGATGAATCAAGTGAATTATTATGGAGATAATAATTCACTGAGCCAAAAAGAGTTCTGACAGGTATAACTCATGGCCAGCTCGATATTGGGCTTAGAGGGCCACACACATATGGTAGGTATTGCGATGACTAGAGGTTCGGATATGAGATATCCGTCGGACTCTCTATTTTATTGGATATCCAATAAGCTCATGAATTATTAGATATCCAATACCTATGGATGAAATCAAATAAGAGCCAATGAGAGATTATTAGATAGAGATCCACTAATCTAAGATGCTTGGGTAGTTGGATGAAGATCCAATACCCAATAGGGTTGATCCATTAGGGTTAAGTTAACAAGAGACCTCTATAAATAGGAGGGATTCAATAGTTCAGAGGTTATAACATTTTGCTTCATCTTCTATTCTCCTCCCCCTCTCCACCTCAGAGCAGTCCTGGAGTTTTGAGGAACATCATCGCAGCTCTGCTATATGGATCATCGCTAGAGAGAATGGCGCTTGACCTCCTTCACCTTCTCCTAAAGATCTATAGAGATTCAGAGATATACGATCTCCCTCAGTAACACAATCTAATTCATACGTGGTTTTCTATTTTACGACTTTTTGCACACCAATTTTTGTACGACGACGAACATATCTCTGGGAATTGGGGATTTTATTTTCTGTTCTTTCGCTGCGTATGTGATGTTATCCCCAAGATTTTCCAACAAAAGCCACCAAGTTGCTGCAACTCATATATAATGTTGTATGTGGCTCTATGTCAACTTAAACCATAAAAGGTTATTCTTACTTCATTATATTCACTAATGACTTTTCTAAGTATGGACATGTATATTGGATGAAGTGCAAGTCTCAGGCCTTTGAGAAATTTAGAAAATATAAGAATAAAGTAAAAAACAAGACTGGAAAGAGTATTAAGACTCTTCGATTAGATTGAGGAGGTGAGTACTTGAGTACAGAATTCACCTAGTTCCTAAAAGACTATAAGATCCTATCCCAATGGATCCCTCCTTATACACCTCAACTCAATGGTGTATCCAAAAAGATAAATCATACACTGTTAGATATGATGCGGTCTATGATAAGTTTCGCCAACTTACCTATCTCATTCTAGGGATACACTCTAGAGTTCGTAACTTACCTTATGAACAGAGTTTCAACTAAATTGATAGTATCTGTACTATATGAGATATAGAAAGGGACGAAGCTCGATCTTAAGGTTATTAAGATTTGAGGCTATCTTATCTATGTTAGGAGACATAATCTCGACAAGTTGGAATTAAGGATGGCACGGTGCAAGTTTGTGGGATACCCCAAAAAAACTTGTGAATATTATTTCTATCATCTCAAGGGCCAAAAGGTCTTTGTTGCCAAGAGGGTGGTATTCATTGAGAAGGAACACATTCTTGGTGGAAATAATGGGAGCATGATAGAGTTAAACGAGGATGAAGAACCTAGCCCAAGCACCATTCTGTAGGTCGAGTCTGTTTAGGTACCTAGTATATAAGTTATAACTTTACGTATATTCGATAAAGTATCCCACCCTCCTAAGAGATATGTAGGACATATTATGGAAGAGGATATTGAGGACATTGATCCTCATACTTTCGAAGTGGCTATTACGAACATAGACTCCGAGAAGTGACAAAACACTATAAATTCTGAGATGGATTCTATATAGTCCAACAAGGTTTGGAACCTAGTTAATGCACCTAAAGGTATTATATACATTGGTTACAAGTGGATCTTCAAGAAGAAGATCGAAGTAGATAGAAAGATTAAGACTTATAAGGCAAGACTAGTGGTTAAGGGGTATCGTAAAAGGGAAGGAGTTGAATATGACGAAACATACTCACCCGTAGCCATACTGAAATCCATTCAAATTCTGTTGGCTATTGCAGCACACCATAATTATGAGGTTTGGCATATGGACGTGAAAATCATATTTCTTAATGACAACCTTGACAAGGAGGTATATATGATGCAACCTAAGGGATTCGTGTTAGAGTATAGATAAGGTGTACATATTACTTAGATTCATATATGGACTAAAGTAAGCTTCCCGAAGTTAGAACATAAGATTTGATGAGGCGATTGGATCTTATGACTTTGCTAAAAATGAAGATGAGTCTTATGTGCACAAGAAGATAAGTAGGAGCGCTATCACCTTCTTAGTGCTCTATATGGATGACATCCTGATTATTGAAAATGATGTAGGAATGCTCTCCATAGTAAAAGGCTTGGCTATCTAGACACTTCTCTACGAATGACTTAAAGGAAGTATCATACATCTTGGGGATTTAGATCTATAGAGATTAGATCTAAGAAGATGTTTAGTTTGTCCCAGTCCAGGTACATAGACACCATTATCAAAAGGTTTACCATGAAAAATTTCAAGAGAGGTCATCGCTTCATCCATCGTGTGGATCACCGCTAGAGAAGAGAACGCAAGATCTCCTTCATCCATGGAATGAGATCAGCATATCAGGAATATACGAGTTCCCTTATGTGAGATCATCTCACATGTTATGCAGTTTTTATATTCAGGAATATTCATGAGTTTTTCACTTCTAATCGTGGCATGTGATTTGATATAAACTTATTTTACATATAAACTTATTTCACTTCTATTGTACATGTGATGCTATCTAATGTTTCCTAACAATAAATTATTTAAAAACTCAATTATATATTACAATTCAGACTATAGTATTTGATATAATTTACCATTAATTTTGTAAATTTATATTTGGATTTTAAATTTTTAACTTAAATATATTAGTTCTTTATTATTTTAATTCATGAAAAGTAGTTTTAGAGTTTTATAAATCATGTTTACGTTTTATTTAAATTATTATGCATGTGTAAAACTTAGATTTTTTTTAATTTTTATTAGTTATTAGATTTATTATGAAATTTTAAAACTCTATGTAAAAATGAAAAAGAAAAGAAAAAATCAAAATCAAAATCAAAATTGATCTAATTAGGTTTGATCTTTGTCAGAGTAGCCATCGGGCTTAATCAAGCACAATCAATCGACCGCCTACAATTAGGCTTAACCCGGGTGCAAACTTGGTTCGGCTCGATCCAATGAGTTGGCTGGCCAAAGCCAGTGTAGCCTATCAGGCTAATAGGCTTGACAAGCTCGACCCAACTCGGTGATGGGCCGATGTAGCCCATTAGTTGCAGACAAGTTTATGTGGCTCATAGATTATAGCCCAGACTCGGCCCATTGGCTGTAGCCTGAGCGCAACCTATAGTGTTGTAGCTCAATTTGTTGGCCTATTTCTTGTCTAGTGCATGTGCCATTCTTGTGAGCTTCGTATGAACTAGTTCAGGATCGGCCTAGCACAACCCTGAGCCAACCAAAGCTAATTTCAAGCTTGTCTTGGTTTGGATTTGGGTCTTAATTGACCTAGTAGCCTTGTTTTGATTTGTTTATGAGTTTGAGTTCGATTGACCCTTAGATTAAGTCTGACCTTGATCTAGTTTAATCAATTTTGATCGATTTAGGATGATTTCAAACCAACTTAAACCAAACTTGTTTGGCCTAAATTGAATTTAACTAAATCTAAGGTGATTTAAGGTGATTCCAAAATAGTTTTATGAGGATTCTCGATTAATTCAATTAGGTTCCGAATGATTTGAGTCTAGTTCAAGTCAAATAGATTGATTTAACTAGGGTTTAGACCAATTGAGGGTTAATAGACTATGATTGTGGTAGCATTAGGTTTAAGACTAGCATAAGATATATGATTGATATGATAAGAGGACCTATATGATCATTCTCAACTTTAGGAAGACCAATATACTAGAGTGTGATTCCTTTCGGAGATTAATAGGATATCAAATACAATAGTTAGACTTCTCAATCATGGGAACATATCTTTACTTTGGTATGTGGGATATACCACTTCATCTATTGTTATGAGTGTGATATGGATTCACTTTATTTACTATTGAGAGAGAATCATTCCAAAAGATAAAAACATCTTTATCGACTATTAAGAATATGCTCTATTAAATATCCAACCTATGCCATCTGTTATAAGATATATTTGAGACTTGATAAAAAATTTGAGATCGATCATTATGCTACCAAGACTAGTTTTTGAGAATTATAATTATTTGGTCTGTGGTTGACTTTGACTTATTTAATTTGTATCGATTATACTATTATCTAATATGTTTTGAGAGAGCATGTAAGATGTTCGTACTCAACTTTTGCTAATTACATATTATTCATATTTTTGAGAGTAATTATCTAATCCTATTATGAATATCAACGAGGAGGAGCATTTTCTATTGCTAGATGGAACTACATTAGTGCCCTTCATTTTTATGTAGTTTTAGTTTTAACCATTAAGGCTTAATTTGATTTTTATGTAACATAATATTATTTATGAATATTTAAAATTTACTTTTAATAAAGTTAATAGTAATTTTATTATCTACTTTGAATTGTGATTTTGTGGAAATTATGTCATCGTGCAAGTGATTCAGAAAAAAATTAAACTTGGGATGTGATGCTTAGTTGGATAGGGCATGCCAAGAAACTTTTCACATTTAACTCAAAGCACGTTAGGTGACTTTCAACGCTTAGCCCAAGCAAGGAATATTAGGAAATGTTTCGATACTTAGCCTGAGAGAGATGTGTCAAATGTCTTTTGATACTTAGCACAAGGAGTACACATCATACAACTTTTGACATCTAGCCTAAGAAGGATGCATCGAGAGACTTTCGATATTTGGCTCGACAAAGGGTGCATTAGGCAATTTTCAATGCTTACCCTAAGGAGGGTGCATAAAAAAACTTTCGATATTTTTTTGTTGTCTATCAATCTTAAAAGTCATCCATAATACTTGGTTTAATTGTCATCTTTGATAATTAATTTGATAGAAAGATCACTTGTTAGAAATTCATGATGATATCATGTGTCTCGATTGTTAGTTTTGATGAGCAAAAAAACTAATGGTGGAGAGGTGACAACTTAAAGGTGAAAAGGCGAAAGGTCATAAAGGCATCTAGAATTCAAATAGTTTTCATGTCTTTTATAGGGTCTCTAAGGGTAAGAGCGGGGCCTCACTTTCATTTTATGTCTTCCAACCCTCGGACTCTTTCCTCGATTATTCTCTTCAATTGTTTAGGTTGGGTAGCATGGGTTTCTCACTAAACTCATTTGAGTATTGATCCCTTGGTCACTGAATAACTAAGGGAGTCAAAGTCTTATCCTTATATAGCCTGAGGTCGGGAAAGTAGTTCTCATCCACCTTTGTGGAGGGGACATCGATCCTAAACTTGAAGGCCAATAGAAACCTTCAAAACATGAAGGGGTTTTTATAATCAAGACTATATTGTCACCCTTCAATTCATAGAGCTTACACCTTAAGTAGGCCCAGAACAAGATGGTCATATGTTGATGAGGAATTTAGCCTTATAAAATGTATAGATCTTATATATTCCAAAGAAGTAATAGACATAGAAGTCGAAGCCCTTATGTCAGAGAAAAAATGATTACACTAAAAAGTGACATAGAGATGAACAACCTTTGTATTCTTCAATCCTCTATCACTCTATAAATTTAAGTCATCTGAATAGGAGCCCAAATATATGTCATTGTGTCTCACTCAAATTATATTGCCCTCTCAACAAAATTATCTCACTCAAATTTTATTGTCCTCTCAAGAAAATTATTCTCTCATGTCAATTGAGTTTTTTATGATGATCACTATTTAAGTTGGTCACATTATTAAGGCAATAGCTCATCAAATAGTTGTATCATCAAAAAATTTAGTTCCTCAAAATAATTACTTTCTAAAGTTTATTATCATTGAAGGGGGTCATGATTGGATGATTGGATGATTGCTTCTTCAAGGTGACTACACACTTAATTTGTAACATAGTATTAGTCATATTATATCTTTAAGTTGGTCAAAGATTGATTTGACCAATTTGATTTTTAGTTGATTTCCTAGGAGGATCTAATAAGAGGTTATAATAAGGGGTATCTGGAGCGCACAAGATCAAGTGAGCTTATTATGTATGTAGGCCATTGGAGCTCCTCAAACTAGACCTCATTAGGTTGAATGCACAATTATCAAGCAAAGCCAAATTAGGATCCCTTGCCTACTAAATCAGAGTCTCAACTTTAAAAGATTTGAAGAAGCCTGATCTCACTAAGTCAGGTGGATACCTCTCAATCGGGTTGGGTCGAGAATGACTTCTTCAAAAAGAAAGGTTGGGAGTCATTCTTCAAAAGAGAATGACATTTTTAGCAACATTTGGGAGTTGAATTTTAACCTCTTTCTTTTGCATAAGAGCTCTTATCATAATATCCTACCAACATTTATGTCATATATATATAATATAAATATACATAAGTTTTCTTTATTTTTATGACACTCGATGTATCCTAAAGAATTTTATTTACATGCGATGTATTTATCTAAAATAAAAAAATTATCTAAAGCATCCAATATTTTTTAAAGCACCCAATGCAATCAATGTATCCCTTCATGATGTATCTACCTAGAATAAAAAAACATCTAAGTATATGATGCATCATAAATTATTTCCTTTGCAAATGATGCATGGGCACATGGTACAAAATGCATCAAAAGCACCTAAAAGCGATCTATATATACTTTGTGCATGATGTACCAACCTAAAATAAAAAATCACTCAAAGTATCTGATGTATTTCAATGCATTTCATTTATGTGTGATGTATTGAACTAGGACACAAAAACTCATGTAGCACCCACCTAAGATAAAACACATTCGAAGCATATGATGCAACCAACCAACCCAAAGTATCTCATTTACATGCAATTCATTCATCTAGGATGAAAAAGAACATCTGATGTTGTTATCTATCGATCAAATTCAAAAGCATCTTACTTTGCACACAATGTCCACTCATAACAAAAAAAAAAAATTAAAGCATTCGATGCATTCCAAAGTGTGTCATATGTACTAAAACACTCAAAGCGATCATGCACTCCCAAAACACCCTGATGTGATTGAGCAAGTAACAATAGTCAAAGTCCTAAAATAAATATTATATTTTATGATAAAAAAATCGAAGCATAAAAAGGAGTACAAATGAAATATTCATTATCTTTGATCGAGACTCCATATGCGTAATCAAGTTAGCGCATATTGATTTTTAAACCTTATAAGAAAGATGCTATATAAAGCGGTTTTCTTATAGTATCCTTTCATTCCAAATTTGCTAAATGAACACTTATTGATTTTTAATGCTTAAAGCAAATGAAAACATACTAAATTAATCATTGGAGGGGTGTTATGATATAAACTCTTGATACAATCTTTTATAAAAAATGAGATATGATATACATGCATATTCTACACTTAAATAATAGTAAGTTAAACTCAAGTTATGCGAATGTAAAATAAATATGATAAATATGAGAGAACATCTTCATGAGTCCACAAATATCTGTGTGCACTGATTAGAGTCTTTCTCTTAGTCTCAGAGCAGCTCCTTTAGAAAATAACTGTTTGTGATATTTTTTCAAGTTCACACCTTTCATAAATCTCTTGCTTTTATTGAATAATAGGTAGTCCTTCTCTCATAGATTTTTGTGAAATAAATTTGAGGCTATCTAAAGTAAGCCTCTTATTGTCACAACCAAGAATCATCCAACATATCTACTCTTCTAGTAATATCCTTTACATATCTGAACAAAGGTAAAAATTTTCTGTTAGTCATTCTTACTAGTGATAATATGTCTTCTATTCTTTTTGTCATAGATGATGCATTCATCACATTAAACATGAAGTGAATTCTCATACTTCACTTCATAATTCATAAGCTATCTAATAGTTAAGCCCCAAATCTGGAGGATATCAAAAAAGTTTTAGACTCCTCTTTTTGTTTGAATATTAGCTGTCTCATTTCCTTTCTCTTCTTAAAGTTCTTCTTCAGACTTTTTACTTTAGATTATAATGAGGCACAAATGTAAGAAAAATATCTTCTTTTGTGATCATATATTTGCCATAAGTATTGTATCTATATACTATGGTATATAATTTTGAATGGTACCATCTGGTATGGGTGATACGTACCGGTTCGACGATATATCGATACACGAATCGTTCGCTACCGGATGGATAGTGTTATAGTGCTGCTGTAAGAGAAAATCGCTCCGTAAGCCTTAACATACCGTTCGGTATGCCCTGATGTACCGCTCGGTACGTCAATACCGTATCGTACCGAGTCAACCTCGAAATACCAGTACGATACGATATTGCATACCTTGTCATATACCAATTTTTTTTTTTTTTGTTCTTGAACACTTTCACTGTATCCACATACCAATATTTTGTTCTTTTCTTTTTCTTCTCAAAAGTTTTCTTACTGATTTGTGTTGAAATAAAAATCTTTTTCTAAGTGATCAAACTTCTTGCATTTGTAATATTATACTTTCTCTTTGTACCAACAATCTTTCTCTTTATGGTTTAAAACAACTAAACCTAACAAATGTGCAAATCTAATAAGGAGAATAAGGAAACAGTGACAACACCATGAACACTTCCATTACTTCTGTTTATGAACTCAATGTGGAAATAAAAAAAATTAGAAGACATGATTAAGAATGTGTAACAAAACTAAAACTTCTTAAGGTGATTGGATATTTTTTCCACCATCTTCTCAATTTCAGTCACCTAATAAAAACGAATGAAGACACATGCAAAGATAAATTATATTTGCACGATGAAGAAAATATAACAGGAAATCTGACATCTCTTAGCAATTATTCTTTTTATTCATTTTTTTTGTTATGAAGAATACAAGGAAAGCTAGAGAACAAATTAACAATCGAAAATTAAATGCAAATTCCTTAAAATAACTTCACTCATGTCAAATATGAGTGTAAAATATTTTCCAAGAAAATTTTATTGGGATCCTTATTTTGAAGATATAAATATATTTCTTTCACTAGATAACTCCGAGTGCATGTATAAAGACTTTCATATGAAGTATCCATCAACACAAAAAATATATATATATGAAAGACCTCGCATAATCGATAAAGTAACAATGGAACAAACACTATGTTTTAGGATAAAGAAACCCTTATCCCGAAATACAAATAGGGGCACAAATGATATATTCATTATTTTTTATTAATATAGAATATATTTTATTATTAAATCTTACAAAAATAATGCAATGCAAAGTGACCTTATATTATGTTTGCATTCCAAGCTTGCTATATGGATTTTTGATGCCTAAGACGAATAAATATATATTGATTTGATTATTGAAGGGGTTTTATAAGATAAAAGTTTTCATATAATCTTTTATAAAAGGTAAGATATGATGTGCATGCATCTTTTTACACTTGAATTGAAATGAGACAAGGGACAAGGGATATAGATATTTTTCGTTTTTGGTCATATTTCTCTCGTATTTAAGTTTTAAATACTCAATGACCTTTCCTCTTTCGACATGACATTAATCGAAAAACTAATACATGTTAAGTCAATTCTGTCAAGTCAAATTGGTAACCAAAAATTAAACTAGTAGAAAAGTTTCAAAAAACAAATCTAGATAGGAATTAAAATGGACAATCGATTTATTTTCGGAATAAGACTTTTATATTATTTGGTAATGATTTTCCTATGTAAATTCAAATATAATTAAATTATTTATTTCTTACTAATTATGACTTAATTTTTAATTTATTTACGTGCTAGATGTGTGATTTGCTAATACGAATTGATTTCTCTTAGAAACCTGTGGACGAATGGCTCCTCCATTAGCCGGCGACGAGGAAGACGAAAAGGCAAGGTGGTGTGGACTTCATATGGATATGATGGAGATGATCTTGAAGCACCTACCTATAGCCGATCATATCAGTGCCAGCGACGTCTGCAAATCTTGGCGATTAGCTACTTCAGACATCATCCTCCCTGCTCTACGTGCTCCATGGTTGCTGGGCTCCGCCATGGATTCAGCTTCTTTAGACTGGGGCTTCTACGCATCATCCAATGGAGGACGAAGCTTAGGCTTGGAGATCCCAAAGGAGTTTCGAAGCCAGTGGTGTTGTGGGTCATCCAAAGGATGGTTGATGCACTTACGCAAACCACGACGACGTTTCCAAGAATTCGAGGCTCGTCTCCTAAATCCAATCACTGGAGCTACGGTTGAATTACCTTCGTTTCCACCAACTATCATCAAGAGCATCATTTCGACATCTCCATTTGCTACAGATTTTACGTTAGCAGCATTATGTTTTGAATTGACCAACTTCGTCAAGTACGTGATTGTGTATCGACCAGGGCATCCTCGGGGCAAGAAATTACTAATCGATGACGCCATCGACATTGTGTTTCATCATGGAAGGTTGTATGTTCTGACTGACTCAGCAGAAATCTGGGTGTGTGCGTTCGATCCCCGTTGGAAGGTGTCGTTCCAATGCATTCTTACCTTGTTCGAAGAGGAAGATCGTCATCCTGGCTCGTACTGGGCTAAGCTGGTTGGGTCTAATGACGGTGTCTTTGTTGTGTACTGCAGCACTACGACGGGAGTAGAGGGACAACAGTTGAAGGTTTTCGAGGTCAAGGAGTGGGGACTACGTCATCATCGTGTAGTGGAGGTGAATAGCTTGGGTGGTCGCACCTTCTTCCTCGGTCCTTTCTCAGATGGGGTGGCGATATACAAGATGAAGTCATCATCATCAAAGGTGGACATAATAAAGCCGGATCATATCTATTATCTGGCGGGTTCTGACTACAGCTTGTGGGCGCATTGCATGCAGAAAGGGCGTTCATTTCGAGTGGAAGGGTTTAAGCTGGTGGATCATATAGTTGAATGGTTCATTCCCGAGCTGGAAGATCGATCGGGTTTGATGGCAGTGACTCCAACCCATTCTCGCTCCTTGCTCCTCACCACCAGCTTCGTCATGTTAGCTGTCAGCGTCCGATGCATGTTGGGTTGGCTTGGCATTTAGGTTGTCTTATATGGATTTCGGTAAGATAAATGATGGAGTTATGTAAGCATTTATTAGGCCGAAAGGTTGTAAACAGTACCTATGGACTATGTCGTGGATATAAATATTGGCTACATATAACTATCGCCATAGATATTTTGCATATATAATAATAGTAATCTTTATGGATCAATTTTTAATTAATTTTAGATTAATTATATATTATCCTCTATAATTAACTATCTTTAACATTCTGATTTTTATATTTTTAAAAATTATATTAGAATTCTTATACTTAGTGAAAATCTTCATATAAAATTAAAAAATAATTTAATAAAAATAAAATTAAATGTTTCACTTTCATAAATATAAAGATCTCAGTATAACTTTTGAGAATATAAAAATCGGGATGCTAAAGATAGTTAATTACATAAAATTTTAATTTTAAATTCTTTCTCTAAATAAACTATAGGATATCAAATACCACATGAAAAAGAGACACTCAAATGAATTTCAAGAAATTAGAAAAAAACTAAATAAAAGAAAAAAATCTAAAAAGTTTATACCGATCAATTTAGAAAGTATGGTGTCTAGATCACCATACTAAAAAAAAAAAATCATGACAATCGGATCTAAATTTGACTAATCAATTATCGAACTTATTTCTACCCAGATAAAAACCTCTTTCCTTCTGTGTGTATTTGTGTATGATGGTCCTGCTTCTTGTCTTCTCATCTAACCTAAGTTAGGATTAGAGTCTTAATTAACCACATGAGTCCCACCACTTAACTCATGGGCAGCATCACCTAACATTTAATTCTTAATAAAAAAAACTATTCTTAATTCTGTATCAATCTTCATCTGACACAAGTAAAGGAGAGAAGATGCAGGTTTGGAGCAGAGAAGCTACACCCAGTGTTCACATGTCTAAGCTTTCCTAAACGGATGGAGCACAATGTGTTTGGATTTTGCTTCTCTTCTCGTCTTCATGTTCCTCTTTGTTCCATTCTAAAACTAGCATAAAGCACAATAGCTTTCACCTGCATTCACAGGAAAACAACTACATTTATCAACCTAGAAGATCAAAAGAACCAACATACCTTGAAGCATTTGAAAGAAATATCACAAGTATATATACAATTTACAACAAATATGATCACAAAACGTACAACGAAAACCATCAAAGAATCAAATTTATCGAGCATGTGTCAGATTATATAATTTAAATTTGAAGAGTTTATCATTAGCTAAGATTAGGATTAGATTAAATTATTTTCTTGGAGATTTGCTATGGTGCATGGCCTTTAGGTTGAAGCCTATATAAGAAGGTTTAGGCTTATGCTGTGAAAAGAAGAGGAGCAAAACAGAATTGTGGAGAGAAAAGACAGAGAAAGAGAGTTCAGCAAAGAGGAAAGGATTTGCTACGGAAAAGCATTAATATCAATTAAGCAAACCTTTACCCATCAGCAGTTGCAGATAAAGTAAAGAACATTTTCTTTTTCAGAAGCACAAATTATTATTAGGGAACATGACACAGCTACAGATCAGTCGTCCACAATCACAACGTAGCTCATCAATCTCAATTGTCTAACCATAAAGGCAAGGGAGAAGGTTGCCCATCACGATCCGTGGACCCATTGACTGTCACTGATGAAAAACAAGTTGGTTCAAATGATGACACACCTCCATAGAATTTTACTCTTCATCAGGTCTGCAAAGATGACATGGATAGTACATCTCCCGATGCCGATGGTCAAGACTAGAGTCCTATGTTCCAACTATCAAGGGAAGGAGGAATGTTGCTCATCAGGATCCATTGACCCATTGAATGCCACTGCTGAAAAACACTCGGTTCAAATGATATGGTATCTTCATCAAATTTTATTAAACATAGGCCAACAAAGATGACATGGATAGTAAGTACATCTACCGATGTCGTTGGTCAAGACTAAGAGTATTATGTTTCACTATATATAGATACAAGTAAATGAAGTGTGGATTATGTAATAATGTTTTACTCATATCACCTAAGATGAAAATCATGACGCACATGGATCCACTCAAATGATTGTCACAGAAAAGATCAGAGCACTAACATGATGTTGAGTCAAATAAAGGTTACAATTGGTCACAGCCCTATTGCCTGAATTCATGCGAAACAAAGCCATGCAATCAGATGGTAAGGTTCAGACAAAGTTGTAACCATTGACAAGAAACAAACAAAATCTCGTTCATGTCTCCGCTGATCTAATCCAAATAACTGTCGATGTTTCACAAAGGATAAGGGAAATCTTAATGCACTGCCTGATCAAGGCCGGCATCATCATTGCTTTCGGTGATTGAGGAGACCATGGACACCCCTCCACCTTGAGAACGGTGGATGCAACATTGGACGCACCTGAGGACACGATCTTCATGAATTTCGACGATGACGAAACAGAGAAGAACTGACTGCTGCCGCTCCTCAGCACACCATCATCCTGAGGTTTCTGCTCATTGTTCCTCATCTCCCCACAACAAAACCCCTCAAAATTCCCCCAGAAAATGAAGCAAGCTCCAGGGTGATGCCCCCACAGAATCCCTTCGACTTTGCTCTGAAAATATCCAGTTTTTTAATGTAATTCCAACTTTGGCGGTGCATGCCTAAAAATAGCTTTCAGATCTATTACCGGCTTAGGCGGTGCAAGCCTAAAGATAGTTTTCACATGTATTATCTCATCACTGCAGACGATACATGATTGCCATGTGGCTGATACCTCGGTGCAACACGGGTGCCACCTCACTCCCATGTGGATGACATATCAATGCCACGTGGACACCACATCAGCACCAAATGGCAACACATCAGTGCCATATGGTCTCCACCTCAGTATCATATGGACGACACGTCGGTGTCACATGGTTGTCAGCACATGACCAACACTTCAGCAACTGCCCCCCTCTCCTCCTAATCAGCGTCAATCACCAGAGTAATGGTCCTAGCCCACAATAAGGGGCTTCTCAAGTACACTCCCAACCACTTCTCCCAGTGTTAGCTGAATCCTCCAAACCCAAAACTAATTAAGCATCGGAGAGGCACTTATCAGGAATGCCCCCAGGGCAGTTCTATAGGGTTCAATCTATTCAGAATCAGCAAGGTTTGACCTCCTCGGAGTTGGATGGATTCGACACCCTTGGGGTTGGATGAGTCAATTGAAATTAAAGTATGACAAATGCAGAAGGAGCCTTGGTTGGCTCCAAATCTGCATCCAGATTGGACAACCAAAAATTGTTAAGTTAGCTTTTGGTTGTCCGATGTGGAAGTCAATTTTGATCCAACTTGGTCCTACTCTTGAGCCAATCTCAAGTTGAACTTCCTTGCTAGTTATCCGAATTCTGCAAAATTATGTCGGGGCACTCCCGATAATGTCTCTCCAAAGTTTAAGTCAATGGATAGGTCGAACAAGTTGGATAAACTTTTTGTTACTATATGCATTGTGACATACTTGCGGAGCCCCTTTATAGTGGGCGCTCCATGTTGTTATCTTTGGATGGTGCACTACTCATGCGAACATGGAACGCCGATCCTAGGCATAACCAACCCCTACCGAATCCGAGATTGCATAACTTCCTAACTAGTAGCATGAATCGGACAGTGAGGCGACCAATTGGCCGAAGAACGTGGATTCGTGGGGGAGGGGGGTAATGTGTCCGTCACATGAAAGTCAACTACTATTGGTGTGCCATCCCCTTGAGAAGCCTAGGATTCAATTGTGTGGCACTGAGGTGGCATTGGAGTGTCGATTATACAGATTCGACTTGTCGGCCACACTACACCACGATGTCTATCACCTAGCATCGACATGTCGACTGCATGGCTTGGGCATGTCAGCCTTGTGGGATCGAGTCAATGACCATACGACACCTACATGTTGGCTGTGTGGAGTCGAGTCATCGGCTGAGTGCTACCAATGTGTCAAGAGCATGATCCTGGTGTGTCGGCGATGCGGTGTTGATGTGTCGACCATATTAGGTTAGTGTGTTGGGCACATGATGCTGATGCATCAGCCATTGTTTGCCTAATGGGTTGAAGCAACCAATTTACATCGTCATGGTTTAGCTATTTGCCATTTTTGTTTGCGATAGTTGATCCTCCCCAAGCATACTCCTGGCAGGAATGTGCACTTTGCTGTTTCCTAAGCATATCCTAAAGTACTGCTTTTGTTATTCATAATCATCGAAAGCCAGAATGTTGTCATAAAGTACCTTCTTCTAAAACAATGGCTTTCAATTGTTGGTGATTGGTTCAAGGAATATGAATATCTTGGTCTGACAATTACAGAGTAGAAACAATTGCAGCAATATCTGAATGCTGATTATCTTGAAAGAACTGCAAAGTTCAAACATTAGGGGAACTTACAAACACAGTAATTTCAGAAAAGCACATAGATCCTAGGAGGAACAGAAACCTGAAAACTAGACTTCCAAGTGATTAAAGCATTGTGCGCACAGTCAAAAAGTCTATGCTTTGAATCCTACTAATAAGTATATATGTTATGTAATGTGTAAAAGTGTCATCAGAGTTTTACCATAGGCATATTTTAATATGATAAAAAAAATAATATGCTGATTTAGTTCCATGTCAAAAAGTAAAAACAGACAAATGAATTTATAATAATTAGATGTCATTAACTTAAGTTTAAGCCTTTGAACCGATGATTTAGACTTCATAAGAATGCTTAGATTAACTTACCACATTCAACGTAAGACACTCAAATACTCTGTATTTTTCAAAGCCAAAGTAAATCATCCAAAATCAGCTCCTTCACCTGCCAATTAAAATGAAGTAGCATGAGAATGACATACCCAACTAAAAAATGTGCAATGGCTGCTCCTTCAAGCCCATGAACCACAGAGAAAACAAATAATGGGTCATGAAATCATCTGATCTACTTAAAAGGAGCAGTATCAATTTCACAATAAATCACAGTCCAACTTATTGCAACATCAAAAGAGTTGGTAGAAAAGATTTCACCTCCTTAGCTTTTATGCTTAATTTGTTGAGGATGGTATGGCCGCTCCAATGGCATCACCTCAGTCTACACAAAGGAGTATATCTATACTACGATAACCCTCTCCTTATCTCCATTTCCTATTGCAAGGCGCTTCTCTCACTCTTCTTTCCTCCGAATGGCCTCCTCCGCCTTCCATCTCTTCCCGCCAAAAGCTTCCCGCTACCTCCTTCCGCGCCTCCCGCCGTACCCCTCATCCCTTCCATCGGAAACCCTGACCCCGTCTCGGTCTCGAATCCTACCCTTGAAGCTAACCAGTCGGAGGAATTGCCCGAGCTCCCGCCGGCTGCCATCACCAACTCCTTCGAGATCGACAAGCGGTGGAAGTCGCCCTGCAGCGACCGGAGCCGCCCAACTTCGGGATCGGGTGGAAGCGGACCAAGGAGATCAAGATCGAGAAGCCCAAGGGATGGGTGATCGCGGACTTCCTGGAGAAGCTGGAGGAGCTGATGGCGCCGTGAAGGAGGAGACGCTCGCGGAGCGGATCGAGCAGGCCCGCGCCGGGTGCCGCCAGGCCATCCCTCTCCTTTCGAGACAGAATGAGGTTGAGATCAGCATTCCCAAAGCGCGCAAACGGTTTGTTGAAATGCTCGAAAGGGAGTGTGCCAGTTGTGTTGCCATGACGGTAAAGCAATCTCTACTTAGAGGAAGCCTCCTTTGTTCGCCTGACAAGAATGCAGCGGTCAGCCATATCAGCTGTGCTAACCAGAGTTCACATTTGTATAGCCGCCAACTCGAATCACTTCATGCTAACCTGAGAAAGAGAGTACTGCATTTGAGCTTACCTGCTTCGAGCTCATTTCCGTGGGTGATGCGTTCTAAGACTTGTCTTTATTGTATAATCATGCTTGCAATGTGATCCTTCTCTAGATATACGAACTCGAGGTTTTGTTGAATAAATTGATTCATACAGATCAATGATAACAATGTGCAGATGCCATGAATGATAACAATGTTAGGTTACAAGCTTGCATGGTCTACCTGTGGGGTTCAGACATGCAGCAGCACCAATTCAGGGGAAAGAATCAGGTAAGAACAAGAATCACGCAAGAATGCATGAGTCGATCCCACACTTGAATCAAAAACTAGATTGGGACTGTGCAACATTTTGCTCAGTTTAAACTTATCATAAATAACACATTGTCATGATGAAGTAAGTACACAATCACCTACTAAGAGGATAGCAGAAAAGTTATTTATTCCATTGAAAGCCAACCCACCTAAACTCTTCAAACATACATGAAACTGCCAACATGGCATATGTTTGGTTTTTACTAATTGAGGTCTAACTGGACATTAGACAGAACCTCAAGAAAAAGATAACTGTGTCGCATTCATGTGAATGAAGTAATGAATATTAACATGGATGTTACGTAGCTGTTTAACTGGAAATGGTACTTCAAAAAGATCTAGAAAAGAAAGGAAAAGGCTTCCTTGGACATCCCTCAGTAGTTCGTCTTCTTATTATTCCAAAGCTGATGATCCAGTTGACCTGCCCAAGGCCATGGTAAAAAATCTTCCATGGTGCTCGGAATCCCAGATTACAAATATCTGCCTCTCCAAAGAGTCAAAAGACCCAAAGCAGAAGACAATACAAGCAGCTGTCATGCTCGCAACAAATTGAAGAATGTCTGGAAATCCAGCAAGTATGCTTGCAGAAGAATATTCATATTAGGTCCGTCTTCCTGAAACAAAACAAAATTTCCATAGATCAAACTGACAGGTACAAATGAGGGATTAGTCTTAAGGGTTATCAAAAGAAAACATGTGATGTTCATAAGAGGAACTCATCTCTAGGTATGCAAGTAACATGAGATATATAGCAGCTAATATTTGTTCACCTTTTGTATAACCAATCTATTCCTGCATAAGAGTGGTGGCATATGCTCAAAGAAGACACGTATGTAAGTCTTGCAACATCTCTTCAAAAGATTGTTAGACCGAACCGAGTTTATTAGCAGTTGAGTCAAAAACCAAATATGAAAATTTTAAGTCAATAGAAAAATGAACATAGAAAGCAACAAAGCTTTTTTTTTTAAAACATCAGAAGTTTAAACTGAAGCCCAAGGTAAACATTAAGCTTCAGTACTAACAGAATAAGTTCAACCACTCGCCTGTAAAAATCAAGAGACAGATGTTTTATCCTCGTATATATGATATCAAGAACTTAATAAAGAGGATAGGATAAACAAGAACTAAAGAAAAGGTTTAAACCAACAAAGTGAAAAGTAAAGTAAAAAATCACAATCCTGGCGTACGTTTTGATTGGGGCATGCATATTGGTAATCTTTCAGATTGAACTCTTGCCAAATGTGGAGCAATCAAGGAATCCAACTTGACCATCCAAAGTGCAACTGCAGAAGTTGTTTGGGGCATAGTTTGGAATTGTAAGATTACATCATCTGCAACAATATCAGAACCTAACGTAGTGCAATCATACAGCCATTCCTCATTTAGGGCACCAACAAGATCAGTAAGAACCTGTCATATATAATGGAAGATCAACAGTTCACATCAAGGAACTCATAGCATAGACGTTGAAAACAAGTCAACAATTTAGAAATTAATTAATGATATGAAAGACTAAACCTGCAAAAGCTCTGGCAAAGATGATGTACGCCGGAGCCGCTTTACCCAAAGCCAGTGAGCTGAGGTCGTCCATGTACCAGCGAGTGCTGCCTCTGGCATACTTGCCTGCAGGATAACAGAAGACAAGGAAAAAACTGAAGTAATGGGTGCACATTTCATGAAAACTCAAACAAAGATTAAGCTCACCAACACAAAATGATATGTACATGCAATTATATATTAATGAATAAATGACAGATGAAAAATCAGCGCATATTAGAGAAAAAAAGTATGAACAAGTCACCTCAATTGCATGAATTGCTGCCTTCAGTGCTTGCAACTGTGAAGACAGAATTCTATGTTTTGGAAAATCACCCACATCCTCTGGTTCTCTACATGTTGCCACATGTATGGCATACCTCTCTTCAAGATCAAAATCTATCTCGAAGGTGGTATGGCAGGTCTTACAATGTTTTTCATCCCTCCAAAATAAATCATGGCAACTCTCACAACGGGCTAATGATTCCATATATGACCTCTTACTGTACTTTACAGCATTTAGTGAGGAGTAAAACATATTCCAAACCCATTTATCAAATGCTTGTAATCGGTCCCACCTTTGCTTCTTTTCTTCACTACTCCTTCCAGTTTCAATATCTATAGCACAAGAGCCACCTGATAAACTATCTAATTCCACAGAAATTAGATAATTATCAACATCTGAAATTGGTGAAGATCCATCTCCACTACTAGAATCCAAATCGGATGGTCTAGAACTTTTTGTTTGTCTGCTTCCAATCACAGCAGTCATATACTCATTCATTGCTTCACAAAGATATAATTTCCTCTTCTCTAAAGAAGCAAGCAGACAAGCTTCCCGTGTACCCCTGCTGTCTAAGACAGATAATAGAGAATGCAAAGCCTGTAATCCAGGTACAAATAGCAAAACTTTAGGAATACGTCATAAACATCTCACAAATATTATTAAGGAAAACACAAAAGCTTGTAAAATTTTGGCTAACACGATAGCAAAAAACAACCTGTGCTGTATCAATGACCTCCCAGTGACCATCTTCTGAAGACTCAAAATAGACCCTTCGATGGCCAGGATCGTGTGCTGTGCATGGACCAAGAAAAAGCCAATAATTGTTGTACCTACGATCAGATCCCAAAAGTATGCATTGTGGTGGGTGCATATCCTGGCAGGATTCTCTAACTTTAGAGTTACTTATTCCTGAAGCACTTGATTGGCATCCACTAATGTTACTAGAAGCTTTAGCATTTTTAAAACCCATGTATAATTCTGAAGGATCGGACCGAGAAACATTTAGCAAGGAATAAGTTCCGCCACACCCATTTCCCTCCAACAATGGCACTGGTAATACTTGATTGTTTGTAAGTGACTTTTTTATTTTTGCACCTGATCCACGATGCCGTTCATTTGGATTGACCAATATAGCTCTTACAGGTTCCTGTCATAGGATAATAACATAAAAAGAAGTCATTATAATGACTCGCAGGAATAAACCCCAAACAAAGATCAAACACCATTGGCTTAAAAAGTTCACTAAGCAAAGCAGCTTTCAGCAAAACAAAATAGACTTCATCTTAAAAAGTGACAGATTAGGATTGGAACATGCAAGCTATTAATGAACTATGAATCAAGTCCAAGAAAATAGGATAATGGAACAAACTGAGTTTATCTGCTTAAAGAATACCCACAAAAAACTTTTATATGACCAGGTGTGAGACGGTAAAGCTCAAGTAGATCCACATAAGAGAAATAAATTTAAATACTTATCTAAGCAAAGAGAAATATATGAACAAGATAGCAAACAGAAAGAAGTGGCAGCTAAGAGATCAGGTTTGTTCCATGAGAAAAAAGTGGTCTTGAGAACACAACTCAAACCAACTTAGAAACACTGAATCTAAGCTATAATCAGGTCAGTGAATTCACTGCAGACATATGAATATGCATATTATATACCTCCATTCTTAAACTGGAACAACCACCAACAAGATCAACAAGAGCAACTATAGCATCCATCTTCTCTTCGATACTTAATGTTGAGTATTCACCCTCCATAAGCCCTTGCATCCAGGCTTCCCCTGAATAGCTTTCATCAATTTCAGTATATTCAGTTATCCTCTTGCTGGTTTTCTTATGTAGGGAGTTGTACTTAATAATTCGCCTATCATGAATAGTGGATTCCATCTCCTCACAATCGTCGCTGCTACCACTTGCATTGTCATCCTCAGAGTCATCATCAACACTTCCTGAATCCTCAGTATCTGAATGAGAATCACCTTTCCCTTTAATCTGAGGGTCAACTCGAAGACGATATGCAGAAGGTCCTATCTTCTCAAACAATGTAATGTCACTTGAAAGAGTTGAATATATTAACTTTTCCAATTCTTCTGTTGTGTTGGGAAGGCCAAGTTCAACAATCTGAAAAAAAACAACTTTACTATTGTCATCACTCATAACATGAAAATTTGCTCAGCATCTTTTCATGGACATTTGAATCTTGAGACAATATATAATCTAGTAATTTGTACCTGAGGTGCTCCTGCCAGCTCAGAAACTTTGAACCCACCACTTCCTTGCTTGGATAACAAACTAAACAGTTCACCCTTTAATGTGTGTGGACGTAGACCATATTTCTCCATTCGATTCCTCTCCTAAAAAAAAAAAAAGAAAGATAACTTTATACACCATGAACCAGCATACAGACAACAGAATTTATATCATGAACTAGAATCCATAGAATTTTTTGTTTATTTTACAAGTCAAATGGACAGGGTCTGTGATGCATACTCAGGAGAGGCCATAAATAGATGAAATAGGTCTACTTTAATACTACACTCAGCTGGCAATTGAACATGCAAATAAGATGTTAAAAAATTCCACTGAACCAAATCTGATCAGTCAGCAGACAGGTAAAAGTTTTTGAGAAATTAAAATGTAAAGCCAGTACATGTTGGAGGCAACCATGATCTATATTACTAGATTTAAGTAATAATAGAAATAATCTGTTCAATCAACCTATGACAATGATGAAATGAGGAACAATGATTTATTTGGCCGGCTTTATGACTTCCCCTACCCAAGCAAATTTAACGGAGAATATGGTTCCACACTATTACACAAATGCAAACACTTATTTTACATGAGGTATGGACAAAGTAAATTAATGCACAATCCTCATGACATAAAAGCACCTTTTTCATTCGCTTGTTTAAATCATCATCAAGAGCGATCAGAGAATAAAGTACTTTATGATCTCCATGCATTAGTTGCAGGTTTCTAACTAACTGCTAATCATTCTATAATGTGATATCTCCTAATCAAAGACTAAATAGGTTAATACACTTCATTGAAGCAAAAGCTAGATAAAAAGGACCTTATAAAAAAACCACATAATGCTACAACCAATGCATATCTTTTATGAAACAAATCTGAACTTAAAAAACATGTGTACATGATATTTCACGGATAATGAAAAGCAAAAAAACATTAAGTGGTGCATATAGCACACAACCCAAGCCGAACAACAGATTCACCCCATCAAACATGTGTGTTCATATTTCAAACTAAATTTATCAACATCATAGCCAGACAACAAATAAGTTTACGTCACAGACAAGTGGAAATCAAAATCTACTTCCCATACCTGCATAGCATTTCATGCCATAGAAACATACAATCATACTCACACAAGGAAAAACAAATGCATTAGGCAGTGCACCGAGGACAGAAGGAAATCAAGCCCCTTCTCTTCAACATGTTCAAGATTTTGAAACCATGATAAGACAATGGTAACTCACACATAAACCACCCATATGAATTGTGCAGATAGTGTTAAGAAAAGGAATTTTATTGAAATATGGATATAAGACACATGTTTAATTCATTATGCATGGAACACTGACAAATATTAGAGAAAATATGTCATCTGTATACCCTATTATAATTTCCTCTCTGAGCAGTATTCTGTTTTGAACCAAAACCAGCCGCAATTAACACGTGCCGTAGTATTTCAACCCAAGTAAGAGGATTGAGAGATCGCCTCCAGTGGTCAACATCAATATCTTGTTCTCTTACCTACATGAGAAAATCCAACATATCATTGGATGTTTCAGTGAAAAGAAAAAAAATTAAATAAAAAAACATATTCATATAAACACCCCAGTAGAAATCTCTGCTTAACAATGGGAAGGGACCTTTTGAACAAATTCACTTATGGCTTATTGATTTGACTGTTAATTATCATCTTGATGTAGGACCACAAGTTCATGACACAGGATCTTTTTTTTTGTGAAAATAGATGATAGGAAGGTAATCATCAGAAAGATAATAGATAAGATAAAGATAACCATCAAACTCACTCTGACTTAAGGAGGAAATTTCAGGAACGAAGATCTCCCATCTCCAGGCATCTCACGTCCACACAAAAAAGAAATGTAACCCCATTCCACTCATCAATGGTGTGGCAAAAGAACTTTAGTTCATTCAATTATTTATACCATAATAGAGTCCCACATCACATTGGGAAGTGATTTGAATTGATTTGTTAGGATTAGATGGGCCTGCTGCTACCAACTTGAGCTTAAGTGCTTTGGATCAATGATTTAGGTTCATCAAGTTAATAGTTCAGTTATTCCATCGGATCATATTGTAGCAGCAGGCCCATCTTTTTTCCCTTCTTTTACGAATCCAGTTACAAGAAGAAAAGGAAAAAAATGAAAAAAAAAAATTGAGAAAGAGTACAGTGACATCACACAAATCAAGATATAAAGCATTAAATCTGTCCTCTTGGGAAGATAAATATTCATATTTTAACAAATTGTATTTCTTGATTGATTGATAGACTTCTTTTTGTATATCCTTCAAATTATGACACTCCCTTGTATGGTAAAATCTTGAATAACCCTTAAAATCTTCAACCAAGCCCAAGATGTATATCCTTCCTTTTTCTGTTTGGCTTTATTTTTCCTTCTTTCTGGCAATCTAGGGAAACTAAACTAGAAATAGTAGAGATGCTACCATTTCCTTCTTTTTCTGTAGCAATTATGACAGTTACAAAATACCCCAAAACTAATAAATTTTGTTCAAATGATAAATTCATTAAAATGGTCCTGCATCACAACTGCAGGTATTTCCCCCACTGTAGGCCACACCAAACTCAATCACAGCCCAACCTTTTTTCAGCACTTGAGCCTAGCTTAGAAAGCCGACACAAGTTTGTTCTAGATTAAACTCAAGTTGAAGTTAGAATGATAGCAACTTATTGTGTAATAGCATAACCTGGGAAAATAAAGGGTCTAGGTATTGGGACAAACTGGATCAAAGTACATGAACTATTTAGATACCAAATGGCTTAACATCTTCGATTAAGTTGGAGCAGCCAATTTTGCAGCCTTCCTCATCAAACGATACATCTTACCCTTTTTCTATAGAGACATCTATTTCCCCTCTCACCGAATGCTATATTGTTCTCATCTCTTTTCCATCAATGCCAATTTGCTAGCCTTCCCTTCCCAGCGACAGCACATGGATAAATGTGCACTTACATAAAACAAAAAGACTTAGCAAACACAAAAGTACTGGCCCGATCAAATAGCTGTCACCCACTCCCTCGTATGTCAGCTACATCTGATATGACAATGAAATTAAGAATTATAACTACAAAAGTTATAATTTAATAATGATAAACAAATATATACATAGTGAAGTAATCTACAAACAGATATAACAAACAGAATTAACTCCAAAAAATATATATAAGCAATGACATAGACCATCCTTTGTTGGTTTGTTGCAAAGGAAAAGAAAGCAACATGTAGAAATAAAAATTTATAAATAAGCATATCATTTTCTTTATATCAGACTTACAAAGTTCAAAAACACCAAAAACCTGCAGGCATTAGAAGCCCGAGGGATAAATCCTGCAGTTATCTCCTTTTCAGTATCAAGCATAAGAAGCTTGAGAAGTGCCACATGAACTTTTCCTAACAACAAAGAGTCCTGCAATGCATATGTGATATGGAACACTTCATTACAATCCAGAACTTGCAGATAGTAAAATGTCAAAGAGTTGAGAAAATCATTCCAGTAATGAACAAGCCTTGTAGAAATGGACCTTGTCATGAAACGCCTGAACAAACTCATCAAGTGTAAAGGGGCCTGCTTCAATAGTTACCGAATGGGTAAGTATAAACTGCACAACCTGCAAGTAGATTGCAAAGTATGATATATCATAATTAGAACAGCATGAAAAACACAACACCACGGTAAATCTGCCTAATTATTTTTTCTACTCAAATGGCAAGCTCATTATCTAATAGACTGTAAATTTTCTGAGATATTTTTGGATAATCACACATAATGACTGAAAATTTATCAAAAACATTTATGTATTATCTTAAATTTATGGTATATAATTAAAAAATTACTAACATATCAAATATTTTATCCAAAAATATATATATGTGATTTCCAAGTTGATTTCATATAAAGTAGTTATGGCATATTAAGCAAAACCACTGTTTTTTTAATCATGACCAACTATTTTAAATGTAGAAGAAAAAAGGCTGACCTTAGTGCAGTGAAGTCAGAAAATAACTATCAGAGCAGAGGGCAGTTACCTTGAAAAGTTTCTTCACAAGTTCAGGTGAAGAATCCCAAGGTCTAGTTGAGAATAATTGTTTCATTTTAATAGTTTGTGGAGGAAACCTGGCCAACAAGTCTAGAAGACGAAAGAACCAAAATCATGGTATGCTTTGGCAAACAGAGCTGATCCACTAAGAATACTGGAAAAGAAACCAACCTTTGCAAAGGGGACAACCATGTCTGTCATTTGAAGCAAGGTGGGCAGAACATCGTAACGGGTTAGATCCCACCTGTAACTCCTTGAGTTCCAGCTCCTCATCATCAACTAAGTCAATTAGTTCGCTTGATTGCTCTGAAAATTTATCAAGAAAAAGCTTGCAATCTTTTAAACAAGTTTCTTTCTGATTCATATCTTTGCCCGATGAGACCTGAAAAGTAAGAAGCAAACATAAGGAGAGGATCCCCCAGAACTGGTCATATGCATAGGGCACTTCTAATTACTCAATCTGCAAAACTGGTACTGTACACTGCTCAGATTGACACTATGATCATCCAATAGAAACGTTACAGATGTCTTGAGTTGCAGTCTTGTAAATCCATAATCTATTTTGCATATGAACTAAAAAATAATGTCCATCAGAAATAGAAGCAGGGTCACCTTTCCTATTCTTGTAGAAGGCTTTCTCCTTTCCTGTGACTTTCTCTGAGAGCTTTGTCTCTGAAACAATAAAAACAAAGCACAATATTTCAGGAACATATGATAAGCACAATAAGCCATTGGTTAAAAGATTTAATAGTATAATCTGTAAGGATAATAACATAGTCTCCTAGTGCCATGGTTGAAAAATCATAACCAGAAAATAAACCATCTACCATGCGTGATTCTCTTTGCTGCAGTTGTTTTGAAGCATGAGAGGATGGAGCCCTACGAGAAGCAGTGGATCTTAAGGGCTTCCAAGAAGCACTTCTGTCAGTATAATTCACACCAGTTGGAAGTTCTTGAGAACTGGGGCATGTTGCACGCCATACTGTCATCAATCCCTTGCCCATTCCATGCTTCCTTGTATGAAGATCACTTTCAGGAAGAGATCTGGTAGCAAGGATATGAGACACCAATGCCTGCAAACAAGAATTTTTAAAATAAAAAGAGAGAGCAAACGAAGAAAAAAAATTACATTTGTTACTTTCATCTCAAAGAAGAACTTCTGTAGAGATTCTAACATGAAAGGACAGTCGATGACTCATGTTTTTAATTTTTTTTTATTTTTAACAATGATTCACTTATTAAAATGAAAAACCAAGCTCATCAATCACGATAGAAGCACATATTTGAAAAGCTAGCAAACTGACCACAAAAGTGGGCAAAAAGTACTCAAAATATGAACAAACATAATTTTACAAAAATTTTAAATAAATGCTACATAGGATAGCAAATTAATATTTTGAAGTTATGTTACCATAAAAAAGAGATAACATTGACAGAGAACAAGATAAACTAAAAAATCCAATATGAACAACTAGGCTCGAATGACATACTGCCACATTGATGCTTTAAAGGAAAAGATGCTTGGCTCATGTTTCAATTATTCACAAGTGACTAACATCATGCCACTTAGCTAAACATGATTAGTATTTGGTACTTCCAAAAAAATATCTATTACTTGTCAAACTGCTTGAAGTTTGGTAAGTACCTTTCTCCTTTTGGGGGTTTGTAGTTTGCCATGACAGGGCTCAGGTTCCTGCAATTCTACAATAAGAATAAAGGTTGGGTTACACATTATAATGATGCAGTTAAAACCATGAAAAATATAAGTAAAAAGGATCTAGACTGATAAAAAAAAGGTACCCATACACTTGAAGAAGTACTCAAAAGAATCATCTAAAATTGTTAGAATAACAGTTACAAAGTTACTTGTTTAGACAAATAGAATACCAAAAATAGTTTCAGAAGGCAGAAAATGGCAAAGGACTCTACTTTTTGAACAGAAAGACCTGCAGACTGGTTTTGGCGTATTTTGGCCCATAAAATGTTGCTAAGATGAGTTGTGCCAGAATGCATTCAAATGGCTATCACACAAGAGAATGACTTTGGATACTGTTATCGATGACAATAGTCACAACATCTCCACAAGATGAATATAGCTCCAAGTCCCTTCTAAGCCTTAAAAGGAATCAAACCCAGACTACTCCAAGTGTGAAGTCAAGCTTAAGCAAAGATATCCCTGTACTCAGCAACTCCAAAAATCCTTCTATAGAATACCACCAAACAAGTGCACTCTTTGAATCTTTCAATAATTATATTCTAAAAAATGCTTAAATTTTCTTTGTTCCACTGCATGAATCTAGAAATGTCATTTCACTGGAAATAAGTATCACTATCGATCTAACCATTCTAGATAATTAAGTATATAAGCTTGCAGATACATCACTAAATTTGAGAACAGAGCATGAGCATACCTGTATGGTAACAAATTGCATTTGCGGGAGGAGCATCAAACTCTATTCCAAGGGTAGGACCATCTTTGCGGAATATTTTCTTCAATATATAATCTTTAGAGAGCAGAATCTGTAAGAGGACCTGGTCCTTATCTGTATGATTTATTCTCCCAACTGAATGGCTCTTCATCAGTCGCTCCAATACCTTATGTCTAGCTTTCTGTTTGACAAGTTGATACATTCTCTCAATAGCACATCTTGATGTAATGCCAGCCACTCTCCCGTGACCTGATAAATTTTGCTTATTACTGGTTTGGTCAAGTTTCACAATACTCAGACAATGTCCACTATAGATGGGTACAACTAAAGAATCTTACCATCGGTGAATTTAGATGCTTGGGAACTACTTCCATTAAGAAAGCTTTCTACATTAGAAGTCATTGTTTCATTATCCCTTCTTTCTTTTCTTCTCCTCTCAACAAACCAGATGCGAATTTGATTATATGTCAAATTCAGCAATGATGCATATTCTTCCATTTTAGTTTGCTCAGGATATTTCTCCTCTACAACAACAAGTAACATAAGATCAGTATAAGAATGCTAGCACACAAGGAACTCCTTGCTATAAAGACAAACTCAAAGATCCAACTGGATACGGAAAAGTAACACCTGAGTAAAATTTTTCCAAAGACTGTAGTTGGTTCGTGGTCTTCTTCTTTGTTTGATTGTCTGCTTGTCCATTGCTAGCATCAATGCCCATCAATCTAGTAATGAACTAGAGAAGAATAGTATGCAACAGAAGCAGGACCATGGAAATCATCAGAAAATTTTAATTGGATTCATTATCTCTCTGATAAAACATAACAAAAAGTTACAAGAAACTAACTAGCAAGATATTCTAATCAAATGTATGTTAATAAATTAGTTAGAACTAAGCTCGTTACAGATTTCCATGGAATATAACGACAGCAAATGTCTTCTTGTCAATTGATTCTTTGTAGAGTACGTTAAAAAGAACTCATCATCTAACCAAGACTACATCCATATCGTGAATCATTCAGCAATTAGCCATTTTCTTAGTCAAAATTAGAATTACATGCAACTAAAAAGTCAAAACATGATAATAACGCATAATTACTTGAGAATCAACCGCCCATGAATCCCTCTAAATTAACCACAGAAATGAAACATAATGTCCAATAAGCTTCCCCATGAATTCTTGCAGAAAAAAGTATCAAATCCAGAAAAAAACAGAGAAAAAAAGTATGCAATTGTTTGGTTGACCAAACAAATTAAGATTAATTGGCTCAACCATATATTTCATGAGCAAGAACGGGAAAAATGCAAAATAAATCAATTCTTTTTCCTTTCGGTTCTCAATACAACGATTATCGACATCAAAAGACATTCACGCCAATCAATCGTAACTAAAGTCAAAACCCTGTAACCTAAAACCATTTCAACGCAGACATCAATTCGTATCTACCAAGACCAGCTCAAGAATTCGTTGTACGACGGCTCAAAACCCGCGAAACCAAGTCAAAAACACTCGAGGCGACACTCGAAGCATCCAGGCGCAGACCCACAACCAAAATCACACAGCATCAGTACATCGCGCACCTTGACTTCCAAACTTACAGGATTCCACAAAACCAAAAAAGGACCGATGGGATTCGAACGAAACTGGTACCTGGAAAAGGAAGGAACCGAGTATATCAGAGTTCCCAAGCACATCCAGAGTGAGGCTTCTGGTGGGGGGGTTTAGGGTTTACGGTGAAGGATTGAAGGAGACGAGGGGTGAGAAATCGCCGAGCGAAGTGGAGGCGATGCGGTTCGTCCACATTTATACATGTGTGTGCGTCGGGGTTTCTCTCGTTTCCAGCACCAAAACCCTACTCTCTCTCGCCCTATCTTCTGCTTTTATTTTGTGTCGATTTTTTTTAATGGCAGAAATATCTTGCGGCGGGGGAAGTCAAATGCACTTCGCGTTTGCGAAAATTTACGAAAATGGTCATGTATGCGTTGAAATTTGTGGAGTCGTTCGATCTTTGGATTGATGGGATTTGGACGGTTCACAATTGCGCTCTGGTTTGGGCTGGAATATATTGGATTGGGCCATTCTATGATAGGTAGTCTTGCGCCCAGTAACCCGAATCCGACCCGAAAATTCTATGCATGTACCCTCGTGTCGGATTTATCAACGAGATCCTATATGAAACCGACCCAATAACTCCGGTTTAGTACTTTGTGGGCTAATTACATTAGTCCTATAATTAATTATCTTTAGCATATCGATCTCTATACTTTCAAGAATTATATTATGATATCTATACTTACGAAAGTGAAATATTTAAATATTTACGTAGGGTTAAAAAATAATTTTATAAGAATAAAAATCAAAAGAGAAAGAGGTTTTATTGGAGTAATATGATCAAATATTTTACTTTCATAAGTATAGAAAATCTCAATATAACATTTGAAAATATAGAGAATGAAATACTAAAAATAGTTAATTATATGGGGTAATGCATAATTAACTTGTATTTTGTATAAGATCACTATATAAATTATGGCTTATGACTATGCCAACTACATTATGTTTTAGGCGAGAAATACCGATAGGTTAATTGAATATATACGAGGTGTACTTGATCTTTTTTGATACATTTTTAATATCCTATGCATGTAGGGAAGGATTATTTTATTTTTATTTTGAGAGAGGAGATTTCTTTTTTGTGCTTTGATGTACAATTGTTCTTCTTATTTTACTGTTGCTTAATTAATAGATCTATTATCTTTTAAAAAAAATTTAAGTACAAAAAATAATAATTATTACCATTCATTTTGTATGTTGTGTTTTTTATATCACAATGAATATTTTAATTAGACAATCAGTATTTATAAAAACTTCAACTATGAGAAAACCACATAATATAATGAGGCATTCTAAGGTGATATCAATGTATCACAAAAATTTGGACTAAAAATCTTGAGCGATTATTTTGAGAGTCGTCTCATTAAAGATTACAGCTTTAAATATCTCGCTATGATCATTCTTCTTCTTCTTCTCTTATGGTAACTGTGTAATATCCACATAGTTATAACAGATAAATATTGATCATGTATTATGGAAAAGTCATAATATTTTAGTCATAAGGATATTTACCAAAGATTATATATAAGTGGATTTGTGTTGGATACTAAACTTATAATTTGGATATTCCTCACTGACAACATAAAATGTATTGAGGTGTCCAAAAATTAGCTACTGCTTTTGGGGGAATCTGATCCAAACCTTTTGGCTTTTCATGTGTGTAATTATATGTGAAGCTCTTATCATAATCATGTTAGTTATCAACTGAAATGGAATATATGTGCCAGTCTGAGCAAAAGAAGATTAATATGTCCACTCCTACTTGACTAACATTCTTACATCATCCAGAGAAAATTTCTGTTTCTGCTGTCAGTAACTCCTCATTAATCACTAGGACTGAAACTTGTGACTTTAAAGAGAAATTTTGGTGTTTTCGATGCCGAAAAGTATGAAATTTAGTGTATCTAAGTAGGTAGGTTAATGATATCATAGCATATATTGATGAAAATAAACATTTATGTCTGCAAGTGGCAGATCAGATGTTGAGCTTCTCTATCTGTTCATCTTTGAGGCTGGATTACTGAACCAGATGTGCAGGCCAATGCCATTCTTGTGTCACTTCCATGGTTTCAGGATTGAGAGCACAATGACTGCTGCAATTGCCAAGAGGATCACTATAGCGATAAACATGCATTTCCTTGATCTTTTTGAGAGGCTCTTTGCAGTTAGCAATTCATTATTTCCAGATTGCACATGGTTCATGGCAGTGGCTACCTGTAGAGATGATATGATCAGTAAGGTTCAGGAAAAAAGAAACAAAATGAACAATTGATTTAGGCCTTGCAAGAAATAATTATAGCCAAAGTTTTGATTGTTATGGTTTTATTAGGCTCATATTTCATCAATAAGCATGATATATATTTTGACGCAGAATTCCATATCCAGGAAGCAAAAATGCAGACCTGAGATTCAATGTTATCCAGGATCTCTTCTTGTGCCTCAACCAATACAGCCATATCCATGAAAACCTAACCAAAGGTCACATAGATGATAAATTGTCAGAGAAATAAAAGTGAAACAAAGATAATAATAGTTCCTGCAATTTACTATTTCATTATCATGCCTGATGCAAATCAAGTAGCTTTCTCTCAATCTCCTTCACAGCATCATTCCTCTCTTGGATTTCCTCTATGATGTCAATTATCTGGAAAACATGCTTCATAATGATTAAAGAACAACTAATGACCAAATACCAATGTAATCCTTAATCCCCAGTACAATAATGATCATACTTGCCCTCTACCCATTTCTTGAATTGCCTTTTGGAAGATTTGCTCATTGTTTCCATTCGCAATCAGGCGATCGATCATCTGCACATGCTTGAGCAACCAAGAGTGAGTACATGAAGAGTTTAGCATACTAATCCACCTGGCCATAATGGCTATAAACCTCACCTCATCAGTTGGTAATGTTCCAGTGACTGTCAAATTTTACAAAGTTTAGAACAAGTTCAGTAATAATTTTCCTTTTACTTTATATCTTTTTTTTTCAGAAAGCAGAAAGGAGAAAGATTGAGACCTGTAAACACCGCTCTTTCAACCACCTCTCTGTTGTCATCTTGGATACTTTTCCTGAGATTCTACAACGCATTTCCTTGATCAAAGATAGTACAGAAAAGAAGAACTATGACATGCAGGATTGGACATATCTGATATGGTACCTGGAAATCATTCATTCTGTCCTTCAATTTCTTCTTTAGAGCACTGTGGTGGGAAGCAGAAAAAACAATGATAATGTTTCAGGAACATGTTTTGAGCTGAGTTGCTATGAACTGATATGATGATTACAAGCATAATGGTAACACTCACGCAGTCAGAGCCATCCTGGATCGATCGACTCCTGTTCCCTTCTCACAGCCAGGCTTATTTCTGTTGGCTAAATTCTATAGAAGAATAAGGGAATCGATAGATTCACGATATTATGAATTCTCTGGAATTGATACTTTCAAACATGAACTTTAAAAAACAATACATCTCTGTCAATTTCCTGTAGTTTGGTTTTGATCATGTGAGCAATTTTTCCAACTTCATCGACATCCTTCTCCATTTGCTGTCTAATTGCTGGAACCAAGTATGTTATGTTTCAGTTGACTTAAAAAACATGGAAATAATCAGCTGTAAGACGAAGAGATCTGTACTTTTCATCGAAGAGGCTTTAGTAGCAGACTTGGAATTTTCATTTGCTTCCTGGTACATATGGATGATTAACATTAGTTGGGATCACATTTCTAACAGATCGATGGACTGGTTACTTATCTTTGGCTTCAAAAGAATTTGTAGCTTTTTCAACAAAAAAAGGGGGGAAATATTATGATAACAAACACATCTCTTTGAATCTATTATGACTTTCATTGGCATTCATGAATCTCCAATTGCCCCTAAAGATCCTAAACAGATAGCTTTTGCCATTACAAGGTCAAACATTTGTATGTTGTAAATACAAGTTCAATATCATGCATCATAAACCATACCAGATGATACCAAAATTTTCCTTGGTAAGGAGAGGATAATGAGCATCAAATCATAGCTATTGCAGCCTACTTTAAATATATCTTAGTAACTAAAGTCATAAAGATTTGATGGCTACAGAAGATAAAGGAGAAAAGAAATTAATGATCTGAGAAACCTTACCTGCTCATTCATTAATGGCAAAAGATAACTAAAACATAACAAATATGCAAAACTAATAAGGAGAATAAGGATTCAGTGACAGCATCACCAAACATTACCACAACAGCCGACCATCACAAGAGCAGTGAGTTATATACTTCTGTTTATGAACTCAATGTGGAAATAAAGGAAATTAGGAAGACATGATTAAGAATGTGTGACAAACCTGAAGCTTCTTAAGGTGATTGGATATTTTTTCCATCATCTTCTCAATTCCAGTGACCTAATAAAGATGAATGAATAAACATCCAAAGATAAATTATTCTTCTTTTTTTTTTAATGATCAGGCTGAGTTAGAGAATACAAGGAAAGCTAGAGAACAAAGTAACATATGAAAACTAAATGCAAACTCTCTAAAATAACTTCACTCATAACAAATATGAGGGTAAAGTATTTTCCAAAAAAACATTATTGGGATTCTCATTTTGAAGATGTGAACATATTGTTTCCATTAGACAATTCGGAGTACATGTACAGTAATATTACCTGCTTAAAAAAATCTTCCATTCCATAGTCTGATGTATTATCCGAATGCAGACTTCCTAATTCGACATCCCTCACCTTCAGAGATTGACTTGTGCTCATTTCAAAAGAATTCCTCTATTCAATGAAAGCATCATGGTGTCAGTGACATGGTTTCTTTTATAAAATGATCAGCTCAGGTGCCTATATTACATGCTGTACAGAATTATGAGATTAATGAAGGTTACTAATATACAAAAAATCAACACATAATCCAGTTTGTGTAAGATTTCTATATAACAGAGCCACAATGCCCATAAAACATAATGAATTCTTTATGAGATTAATGAAGATAACTACTATACAAAAAATCAACACATAATCCTGTTTGTGTAAGATTTCTATATAACAGAGCCACAATGCCCATAAAACATAATGAATTCTTTATGAGATTAATGAAGATAACTACTATACAAAAAATCAACACATAATCCAGTTTGTGTAAGATTTCTATATAACAGAGCCACAATGCCCATAAAACATAATGAACTCTTTATGAGATTAATGAAGATAACTAATATACCAAAAATCAACACATAATCCAGTTTGTGTAGGATTTCTATATAACAGAGCCACAATGCCCATAAAACATAATGAACTCTTTACTCTGAAAGAAGGAGATGAATACCTTGAGAAGGTCGTTCATTGTGTGAGCTCCAAGCAAGTCACAGGAGAAAGAAACCTAATAAAAGGTAGGACTAAGAAGGATTAATAAGGAAGATACAGTGCCGGCCTATTAAGGTATGTGAAAAGAAAGAAGACAAATGAGTCCAACCATGGCGGTAGAATCTAAAGAAGAGTGATGACAAATGTAACTTTGTGTTCTTCTCCAAGAGGACTCAAAGTTATTGAAAACATCTGAATTCTGCCAAAGACACCCCATAGACTCTAGTTTGCATTCATGTATTAGGTGTGTTATGACCTCATCAAGGGCATGGGATCTTGAGTAGGCTTCCTTCTTCACATAACATCTTTATCATTTGCTAAATTAATCTGCCATTTATGCAGATTTAAAGCATTTTAATCGCCTGTTAGGATATTGGTAGCATCAACATCAAATAGTAATGTAATATTAAGTTATAATAACAAGATGATGGCTTGACAATATCGATTTCCATCATCAGCCCATATCCCAAGACTCATCATCTGCTATGGTCGACACTGACATCTCTCTTCTGTATCAGTAACTTCATATTTCTGCTTCCAGTTAAATGTAAGAGAAGCATCAGTTGTTAGTGTTGTATTCTTTGCTGATGCTCTCCATGTATTTGCAGCCCTCGGTCTGTGATTCCCAAAGCTCCAAAAGCTATGAAGAAGATGCAGTCAAAAAAAGACGCAAAGTTTCATCTTCCTCGAGCTCATCAAGATCTTCATGAAGATCATCGCAAGGTGTTGAGTTTAAGACTCATGTTTACTGGTTATGTGATGAAGATTGTGTGATTTATAGGACTGGTATGATAGATTGGATTTCAAATATTATTGTAGGAAGAAGATGCTCTTCTCATTGTCTTTTCTTATACAATCTTTAATTACAGTAGCCAAACAAATCAAAGCCCTCTCTTGATCATTCTTGTGGATTCAGGCTACATGGAAGAAGAAGATTCAGGGAGGATCCACCATGGCAAGCAATGGCAACTCAAGTCTCAACTTACAGCATCAAGTGTTCCAATTATTAATGCTGAAAATTATGCTTTTTAATTTGTGAATATGAGAACCATGTTTTCTTATTGATTTGGTTGAGAATGGTTATGATGATTCTGATAATATGGAACCATGCAAGAGATCAAATAATTAGATTAAAAGATAAGCAACAAAAAAAATGAAATTTAAGACTATCAAAATGATTTCTACACAAAACTTATAAAGTTAGTGAACCAAATGAAGATTAATGGTCAAAATATTAGTGACAAGAGACCTATGGAGAAGATTTTAATTAATATCCTAAAAACAATTGATCATATTATGACAATCAATAAAGAAAATAAAGTTTGATAGCCTTAACTTCATTTGGTTCACTAAAGGTAGCAAATGCAAAGAATAGAAGTCAAATATTATCACAAGTATAAGGAAATGTTACTAGAAGAGCATATATGATAGATGATTCTTGGATATGATGTAAGAGACTTAAGTCATTTGGAATTTGGTAGTCTCAAGTTTCTTTCACAAAAATTCATGGTGGAAGGACTATCTATTATTGAAGAAAGGCAATATCCATTTGTGATGGATGTGCACTTGAAAAGTGCTACAAACTATCATTTTCTTGATGAGTTGATTGAGGAATAAGAAAAATACTATCATTAGTGCATTTGGATATTTGTGGATCCATGAAGATATTGATCATTACATTTGTTCTATTTATTGATTGAGGAATAATAAAGGATACTTTATTCTATTTATTGATCATTACATTTGCATGACTTAGGGTTATTTCATAAGGTAAAAATGTGAAGTTGTTAACATTTTCAAGAAGTTTAAATACTTTGCTAAAAATTAAAGTTGTCTAATTATTGAAGTAATAATGGCAAAGGATATAAATCTTATGAGTTTGATGAAAGCTCATAGTTTCTCACCCCCACATTGGTAAAATGGATTTATGGATGAGAGAGACAATGGAAAGATGAATGATAGGAGCATCTTCTTCCTCCTATCCTCTTTTAAATCCAATAAGAAGAAGAAGAAGAAGCAATAATTTTCATCAAATGGATCTTTTCGTTCACAAAGATTTGTCATACTAAATGTAAAATGGTTGTGCAGCTGCATTTACAATACTAATTCTGGAACTCATTACTAACACTCGAACATTTACTATAAAATTAATTGAAAGCTGAGCAATAAAGATTAGCATGCATTATTATATATGTAAAATATCTTCAATAGTTATGAAGCCAATATTTATATTCACTGATTTAGTCGACAAATACTGTTTATAATCATACAAGCTGACCCAACACGTATTGGATGACACAGGCTAACATGATGATGATGATGATGATGGCGAGGAGCAAGTAGCGAGAATGGGAGGAGCCATTGGATGGAGTCACTGCCATCAAACTCGATCGATCCTCAAATCTGGGAGTGAACCATTCAAGGATATCACCTGACGCATCCAACCCTGCTACTTGAAATGAATGCCTTCTCTTCATGCAATACCTCCTTAGGTTATCTTCAAGACTTAGATAATAGATACAGTCTGGCTTTATTAACTCTGACTTTGTCTTAGATACCGACACCCCTTCCGAGAAGCTACAAATGAAGAAGGTGTGATCGCCCAAGCTATCAACCTGATGGGGTAGTCCCGTCTCCCTGACCTTGAAAACCTTCAATTGTTGTTGCTCTCCCAGCTTGGTATCATAGGACACAACAAAGATATCATCATTAGACCCCACAAGCCTACCGTTGCATGAGCTAGGATGATGATCTTCCTTTCCACACAAGGAAGGAATAGGGATGATCGACACCTTCCAGAGGGGTTTGAATGCATAGACCATGATTTTTGCCTTGCCGGTCAGAACATACAGCCTTCCATGGTGAAACATAATATCCATGGGATCATCTATCTCTAAGTCCTGGCATGATTGATACCCTGGTTCATATAAAAATACACTTATGTTCTCTTCCATACAATGAGAACCCAATATCGCGAAGAGAAAATCTGATGCAAGCGGAGATGTTGATATGACACCCTTAATAATAAAGTGCATGAATGGATAAAATTTGATCATAGTGCCGGTGATTGGATTTAGGAGATGAACTGTGTAACCTCGAAAACGTATTGGTGGTTTGGGTACGAAGATCAACCATCCTTTGGATGAACCACAACAATACTGGCTTTGAAACTCCTTTGGGATCTCCAAGACTAAGTTTCGTCGTCCATTGGAGGCGGTGTAAAGGCCCCAACTTAGAGGAGATTGATCTACGCTGACCAACAACCATGGAGCATGTAGAGCACGGAGGGAGACGATGGTGGCTGATCGCCAAGATTTGCAGACAATGCTAAAACGGACATGGTCGACTATAGTTAGGTGCTCCAGGATCATCTCCATCACATCCATATTAAGTCGAGCCCAACTTGCTTCTTCTCCTTCACTTGTTAATGGAGGAGCCATTTGTAGGTATCTAAGAATAATTAATTTGTAGGGCAAACTAGACATGTAGCATATAAATAAATAAAAAAGATTAAGAGTCATAATTAGGAAGAAATAAATAAATAATATAATTATATTTAAATTTACATTACCAAATAATAAATTAATGGTCTATTTTAATTCTTATCCATATTTGCTTTTTGAAAATTATCCACTTGATATAGTCTAATTCGGTCATCAATTTAACTTAACGAAATTGACTTGACCTGAGACAATGTTGTGTGTGGAAGAAAAAAAGGTTATATCACTTTATCCCTTGTCTCACTTCGATTCAACGGTAAAAGATGCATGCGTATCATATCTCACTTCCTATAAAAGATTGTATAAGAGTTTATCCTATAAAACCCCTCCGATAATCAAATCAGTATTCATTCATTTGCTTTAGGATAAAAAAACTTGTAAGTTTTCAATTCATCAAGTTGCTTTGTATGACATCTTTCTTATAAGGTTTAATAAGGGAGAATACCCTTTAGATACTCTACTATTATAGCATGTCTAGTGAGTGCTAATTGGATTGCACATACTAAGTCTTGATTGGTCAAAGATAAGGAACATATCATTTGTCCACCTATTTATGCTAGGGGATAAGGGTTTCTTTATCCTAAAGCATAAAGATTATTGTTACTTGCTCGATCACATCAAATGTTTCACATGTTTTCTATATTAGATGGATACATCATGTGCATGATTGCTTTAGTACAAATGGCACGATTTGGAATGCATCATGTGCTTTAGGTATTTTTTTTGTCACTGAGTGACATCATGCGCAAAGTGGGATGCTTTTGGATCTGATTGACTGCATTGTCACATATATTTTTCATCCTAAACAAACGCATTACATACAAATTATATGCTTTGAGTTGATCAGCTAGATCATATGCTCTGATTTGTATACACTACGAATACAAATTAGACACTTGGGATACATCAAATGCTTTAAATTTTTTGTCAAATGTGAACGCATCACGCATAAAGGGTATATATCGATTATACTGAGTGCTTTGGATGCTTTGTATATTATGTATAGATACATCATATGCGAAGGATATGATATGCTTTAGGATGCTTCTAAGCTTCACACACAAAGATATGTGTTGATTGCATTGGGTACTTTGGATTGCTTCTTCGATTGGATACTGAATCTTCATCCAATTATCCAAACCTTTTAGATTAATCGATCTCTATCCAATAATCTTTTAGTGGCTCTTATTGGATCTCATTGATCTAATAATTTCGGTACTTATTGAATATCCAATAAAATAGGAGCTTCAACGATTGTATCATATCTGAACCCCTACTCATCGCAACAACTACCATATGTGTGTGACCCTTTAGGCATAATATCGAGCTAATTATAAGTCATACATATCAAAACTCCTTCTAACTCAGTGAATTATTATCTCCATAATAATTTACTTGACTTATCCACTTTGGACGTACTAGACCATTACGCCACAATCCGCAAACAATACAGGAAAATCTAATCTATTGGACCTGTTTGTCCTCAGTTATCATGTATTTATAGTCTCTCATCCATCTAATATCCTAGAGACTGTGCCAAGCATGGTACTGCTAGGTCCATATGGAATTTGCTCGAGTCTTGCTCTAATTGTATTCTCCCGGAGAACTCTTTCTCTCTCAATCCGAATGACCCTAGCTAGGGATTTCTCTCATGACACCAAGCGTGGATAATCCTCTATTGATACTCAATAGCTCTCGTAAAGTTAGCTGCCACTCCCGATGACCAGCTATGCTAGATCTGAAATTTTTAGACATATAATTCTAGTATCAAAAAGTGAAGTACTTATACAAGACATCCTTGGTGTCTCAAGTCTAAAGATTATATACATAATTGGGACTACGGAATCATTGTTTGACAATAAGGTATCGACTATTCAGCATTCCGTGAGTGGATCGATCAGTGAACTCATTCTCCAATGAGCATATGCACTGTATCTCTAGTATTCCCACATGAGCAACTATGAGACCAATCGCCTTCATCATATGGATAGTTATATAATACACCAGTCTGTCTAGTTATCTAGATATCTCTCTCGAGTAACCTATAACCAGGATTATTTAAGATCTGTGTTTAAAGATGAATCGATCTCATTATCATAATCTCATCATCATATTATACAAATATATAGACATCACAATATATACAACATGCAACATAAAGTGAGAATAAATGATAAATAAATAATAAGCAAAAAGAGTGTGTATCGTGTTACACGTGCCATCACTTACATGATTAATTTATAGAACACTTATGAGGACTTAAAAATAGAAGTTTCTTTATTTGATGATAGGTTGTTTGAGTAAAATCATAAGCAAATTGATAATCCAAATTTTGGTTTACTAAGTTGAAAGCTAATTTGAAGCCAATTGGGATTCCTTTCATATCCGTAGTTTGATTTTAGTTTTGTCCAACGTAGAAGATGTTGAATCTACAAAACTAAGTCGAAGACATTCTCGACCATTGCCCATTTGATACTTAGGTTAGCTCAGGATTTGGACGATTTACATTAGTTCTTCAAGAGAATTTTAGTATGTAGGGAACATACCTAGGAAGCCCCTTTTATAGTTGGCTCTGAGGACCAGTACTTTTGAAATCACTAATGGTTATGTGTTCCACTCAAAATTAATTTAGATTATGGCACACTGAATATGGGATGTGATTGTGGTTGAGTTGACTTGGCTACAGTTGGGTAATTGTGGGATGTATGATGTCAAGATGTTGGCTACGTGTTAAGTGTGTAAAAGCCATGTGTTGGCTGCATGTCGACTATACATCATCTTCATGACTCTAAGGTGTTAGACATGTATCGGTCACTCGTCGAACATGTGATAGCTATGTTGTCACGGACTTAATTGGTTTTGCCTAAGTTGTGCGGCACCCTTGCGTGTCCGTCCGCAAAGGTCAGCCTCCCCGAAGTCTCCCATGGTCCCTTAGGTCCCACAAAAGAGAGAACATGACAGAGAAAAGGCCTCACTCGGGATTCACAAGCAAACATCTCCGAAAAACACTTTATAGACAATGCAAATTACAAACAGACTTTACAAGCTCTGAACAATTGCACAACAAAGGATAAAATGGTCCATTACAGATCAAAAATCTCTCACACGTGTCCACATGACACAACATTTATTTACAAGCCTAAAGCGGCCACCGACCCTGCTAGTCATAAGTGCCCAGCAAGCCAATCACGTGAGTGATGGCACGTGTGACTTGATACAGAATCTTTTTGCTTATTATATTTTTGGCGTATATCACTTTATAACTATTGCATAAATGCATATGTATTGTGATGTCCTTGGATTTGTGCAATGAGAATCGGATCGTGATGAGATCACGATAATGAGATCGATTCACCTTTAAACACATATCCTAAATAATCCCGGTCATAGGTTACTCGAGAGGGACATCGTGATAACCGGATAGACTGGTGTGCTGTATACCCGTCCATATGATGGATGCAGCTGGTCTCATAGCTGCTCGTGTAGGGACACTAGGGATACAGTACAGGTGCTCATTGGAGAATGAGTTCACTGATTGATCCGCTTACGGAATGCTGGATGGTTGATGATGCCTTATTATCAGACAACGATTCCGTAGTCCTAGTGGTGTATCTGGTTCTTAGACTTGAGACACCAAGGATGTCCTGTATGAGTGCTCCACTCTTTGATACCAGACTTATAGGTTTGGCTGTTCCCAGATCTAGTACAGCTGGTCATTGGGAGTGGTAGTCGACCTTACGAGGGCTATTGAGTGTCGATAAAGGATCATCCACTCTCGGTATCATGAGAGGAATATCCCATGTGTTCTTGCTCAGACAAATCCCTGGCCAGGGTCATTCGGGTTGAGAGAGAAAGAGTTCTCCGGGAGAATCCGATTAGAGCGAGACTCAAGTAGAAACCGTATGGGTCTGACAGCACCATGCTCGATATACGGTCTCTGGGATATTAGATGGATGAGGGACTATAGGTACATGGTAACTGAGGACAGACAGGTCCAATGGATTGGATTCCCCTGTATCGTCTGGGGACTACGGCGTAGTGGCCTAGTACTTCCGTAGTCGATGAGTCGAGTGAATTATTACAGAGATAATAATTCACTTAGTTAGAAGGAGTTCTGACAGGTATGACTCACGGCCAGCTCGATATTGGGCCTAGAGGGTCACACACATATGGTAGGCATTGCGATGAGTAGAGGTTCGGATATGAGATATCCGACGGAGCCCTTGTCTTATTGGATGCAGATCCAATACCCACTAGGGAAAGGACCCATTAGGGTTTTGACACGGGATCTCTATAAATAGGAGGGATTCACAGCCTCATAGGCTAGAGTCTTTGCTTGCCCTTCCTATTCTCCTCTCCCTCTCCACCTCAGAGTAGGCCTGGAGTTTTGAGGAGCGTCGTCGCAACCCTGCTGTGTGGATCACCGCTAGAGAGGAGGACGCTTGACCTCCTTCACCCTCTCCTGAGGATCTACAAGGAAACAGGGATATACGATCTCCCTAGGTAACACAATCTCTATACGCAGTTTTGTGTTTTGCGGATTTTGCGCACCAATCTTCGCACGACGACGAACATCTTTTTGGGAATCGGGGATTTTTGTTTTCTTGTTCTTCCGCTGCGCATATGATGTCGCCCCCCATGATTTCCTAACAGTGGTATCAGAGCCAGGTTGTTCGTGCGAATGATTGGTTTTGAACTGCGTGTGTTGTGTTTAGGAAGAATTTTGACGTCAAAATCGTTGACGCAACAAGGGCAGCAACAGTTGCTGCCCTCGATCTGCATGCCTGCAGCTAGCCGCAGCCGCAGCCAGGCAGCACAGCGCCGGCGCATGCGCAAGCGCTGTGCCTGCAGTAGCCGGCCGGCGGTCTGCTTGCAGCAGGCTTGCGGCCGGCGGGGCTGGCAGCCCGCGGGTAGAGGCGCCTGCGGCCGCTGAGCCCGCGGGCAGAGGCGCCGCGGGGCAGCAGCGCGGGCTGAGGCACCGCAGGGCAGCGGCGCCTGTGGCCGCTGCTCCCACGGGCAAAAACCCCGCAGGGGCGGCCGCCAGCGAGGCAGCACCGCCTGCGGGCGCTGCCTCGCCGGCAGAACTGTCCGCGGAGGCGGCGACGCCCGCGGGGGCGCCCACCTGCAGCGGCAGCGCCGCCAGCGGGCGTGCCGCCCGCAGGCGAGGGCAGCGCCCCGCCCCTCGCCGCACAGGCCGCCGCCAGCAGGGTGGCGGCGGCGGCGGCAGCAGCAAAGGGCAGTAGGAAATTAGGGTTTTCTGCGCAAAAGACAGTTTTGCCCCTTGGAATTTGAGAAATTCCAGTTTCTGTCTTTTGTCCAAATTACGAAAATACCCTTAGGAATTGAGAAATTCCCAATATATCCCTGATTTCAGAAAATATTAATTAATTAAAAGGTTTAGTTGATTATTATTTTTATTATCTAGTAGTCCTACATAATGACGATTATTTATACATGTGATGTATGATGAGTGGACGGATGATCATGGACGGATGATCATGTGATGTATGATGAGTGGACGGATTATTTATACTTTGTCTGCTGCTTCATTTTCCACGTAGTTTTTTTTCTTTTTTCATCAATTAGTTTCTGATATGTGCGCAAATACGAAACTTTTATTATAGCATGTCTTCGTTGCTATTATTTGTAATTATCATGTCAACATCTCTTCGTGTAGTGCTGTTGCTGTTGCTGTTGTTGCTGCAACTTCAAAACATTTTTTATAGTTGTGAACTCTGCTTGGTAGAGCTTATTATGGCTGACTGCTGCATTCTTGTGAGGAGAACAAAGAAGGCTTCCTCAAGGAGGGATTGCTTGCACGTGATCAAGTGATTGATTGCTGCATTCCATCACGACAATACAGCGAGCTCACTCCCTTTCGAGCATTTGAACAAACAGTTTGCGCGCTTGGGTAATGCTGATCTCAACCTCATTCTGTTTCAAAAGGAGAGGGCCACCAGGATGGCCTGGCGGCACCGGGCGCGGGCCTGCTCGATCCGCTCCGCGAGCGTCTCCTCCTTGACGGCGGCCCGCACCATGGCCAGGTCCATCTCCATGAGGCGCAGCACGCGGTGCAGCTCCGTGACCATCCGCTCCTCCACCTCGCCGCCGGCCTGCAGCACCTCCGCCTCCTCCCGCGCCCGCTCCGCCACGATCTCCCCGGTCTTCGCCAGCAGCTCCGCGGTCCCGAACCGCCCACGCGCCATCAGCCCCTCCAGCTTCTCCAGGAAGTCCGCGATCACCCACCCCTTGGGCTTCTCGATCTTGATCTCCTTGGTCCGCTTCCACCCGATCTCGAAGTTGGGCGGCTCCCGTCTCTGCAGACCGGACCGCCACCCGGGTTCGCGGAGGATCGCCGACTTCCACCGCTTCTCGATCTCGAAGGAGGTAGTGATGGCCGCCGGCGGGAGGTCCGGCAATTCCTCCGATTGGTTAGCTTCAAGGGTAGGATTCGAGTCCGAGGCAGGGTCAGGGTTTCCAATGGAAGGGGACGAGGAGGTGCAGCGGGGGCCGCGGAATGGGGTAGCGGGAAGCTTTTGGCGGGAAGGGTGGGGATGAGGAAGGCGGGAGTTTGGTGGCGGGAAGAGGTGGAAGGCGGAGGAGGCCATTTGGCGGAAAAAAGGGTGAGAGAAACGCCTTGCAATAGGAAATGGAGATGAGGAGAGGGTTATTTGTGAGTGAAGATGGAAGGCGGAGGAGGCGCCATTTGGTAGAAGCGCTTTGCGATACAGGTGGAGATAAGGAAAGGGTTATTGTAGCATAGACATACCTTCTTTGTGTGGACCAATTCGATGCCATTGGAATGGCCCTTCCATCCTCAACAAACCAAGCATGAAAAACTAGGAAGATGAAATCCTTCCTTTTTACCAACTCTTTTGATGTTGCAATAAGTTGGACTGTTATTTATTTTGAAATTGAAATTGTTCCTTTTAAGTATATCAGATGATTGCAGGATCCATTACTTGTTTTCTGTGTGGTTAATGGGCTGCAAGGAGCAGCCATTGCGCATTTTTGAGCTGGGTATGTCAATATTCTAATGGTATTTCATTTTAATTGGCAGGTGAAGGAGCTGGTTTTGGATGATTAACTTTGGCACGAAGTATTCGGGTGAACGATACACGAAGTATTTGGGTGTCGTACATTGAATGTGGTAAGTTTATCTTAAGCATTCTCATGAAGTCTATACCATCTGCCCAAATGCTTAAACTTATGTTAAGCACATCTAATTCTTATAAATTCAGTTCTTTTTTACTTTTCAATAAGGAACTAAATCAATACATTATATGTTTTCTATAATACCAAAATATGCCCATGGTAAAATTCTCTCATTTTTTTTCTTATTTTACTCTTTCACACATTACATAACAAACTTAGAGTAGGATACAAACTTTGGATCTTTTGAGTGCGCAAAATGTCTTTGTGAAATTACTGTATTTGTGATTTCCTCCTGATGTTTAAACTTCTTGCAGTTCTTGCAAGAGAATCCGCATTCAGATTTTGCCACAATTTCTACTGTGTAATTCTCGGGCCAAGATATCCATATTCCTTGAACCAATCACCAACAACTGAAAGTTGCTGTCTTAGAAGAAGGTGCTTTAAAAAGAAACTGTTGTCTGAAATTTCTGAAACCAGATATTGCATTTTTCTTGTGCACCTATGGTCCTTAGTTAACTCTTACTGTAGTGGTTACAAAGAAATTATCGAACATGATAATGCAGCTGAGGACTGAGGACTGAAGGTGCATAAGAATAATGTAATTTAGAGACTTCAAGTTACAAAGAAACTATCAAACATGATCAGTGCAGCCTGTAGCGGTAAGGTGATAGAGTAGGAGCAATGAAAATTCAGAGTTAAAAGCATACATATTAGGTGTCAAACACCACTTATTAGTTCATCCCAATAGCAGCTTGCAAAGAAAATTATACCACCAGGCAAGGTATAGTTTGATATCTTTCAAATAAGAAAGTATAATAGATAAAACAATAGGATAAACTCTATTTTTCTTTAAAGGTTAAATGAGAATTCAAACATGAAATCTATATGAACTGATTCACAATATGCTTAAATATTAGAAAGGTCTACCTTAGCCTATGCCATTATTGATGTCCTCAAGGAGTGTCTCCAGTTTCAGGTTCTCTGTATTGTTTGGTGAGGTCAGAATCATCCTCCGTGTTAGGTTCTCTTCTACATGATCTCCTCCACTTGGTCATCTATTTGCGACAAGGATTTGAGATAACGATTTGCCATCATAAAAGATGATGGACCGGCTATAATCTGATGAACGCGACCACTTAGGAGAGACCACATCTAAAATCCATCATGACATTGGTTTCCATTCAGGAAAAGTGACTCAGATTTGACACTATAATATCTACTGCTAACATTTCTTTCAAATGCTTTTAAGGTATGTTTGTTATTTCGATGTTGCAGGTTGATAAATGCAGATGTTTTTCTGCCAATGCAGGTGAAAGGCATTGGGCTTTATGCTGGTTTTAGAATGGAACAAAGAATAATATGAAGATGGGAAGAGACCAAAATCCAAACACACTGTCGGAAAGCTTAGACGTGGGGTAAGGATGTTTGGGCTGAGGCCTCAGTTGAAACTAGCTTTTACACTAGCCAATTCACAATTATGGGAAACAACACAAACAAACGGATTGACTTAAAATGGATCAAACCCCATTTGACTTTATTAAATTAAATACTGATGGCTCCTCTTTCATGCAGGTTGGCAGGTTGGGATTTGTTATAGAGATAGTGATGAAACTTGTAGATTTGCGGGCTACAAAGGGCTCTTGGAGCTTTCTGCTCTCCAATGTAAAGCATTGGCAATCAAAAAAGGCCCCTTCCATGCTTGATAAAGGGCTTCGCATCAATCATATGGTAGATCGACTCCTTGATATTGAAAGAATACATCATGACAAGACTCCCCATGGAAGATCCAATATTTGACATGACAGACATCTTAAGTTTCTTTTTTTGATTGCATTCATTGCTTTAGAGAATGCAACAGAACATTGGGTTTCTTTGGAAGGAAGACTTTCCTTCAGATTTCATTCTCCATTTTGGTTGATGACCTTCATAGGTCATTTTTATAGACTTTATCCTCTGTAATTAAACCTTTCTACTTTTTTGGGGGAAAAAAAAAACCTCTTAGACGTGAACATTGAGTGTATAGCTTTTGTGCATCCTCTCTCCTTTAAATTGAAAATACTTGGGTGTGAGATGAAGATTGAGATAGGATTAAGAATAGGCTTGTATTATTAAGAATTAAAAGAGTTGATGAGTAAATATTAGGTTTCTTTAATTAAAATTTTCAACAATATGAGCATAATACATATAATCCTCTTAGAAGGCAAATTTATAATACAATAAATGTTTCCATGCTTTTTTCTCTATTATACGTGAAATTTCAGCATGCAGATTATTCCAAATCCGCTTCATTTCTCTTTATCGTATCCATTTAAATCTATCGTTTCTCCTCATCCAGCATTTGCATTCTTTTTATTCTATTCACAACATAACGTTCTATCACAACGAAAGGGAGGTTTGTTTTCCAAGCATAACCAGTGAAGCAGCAAAGGCAAGACTAATCGTAAGCAACAATTCAGTATCTAATGGATCCTTTTGTTCCCAAAGAACCCTTACACTATATTATACGGCACTAATCCAAGCAACCAATGACTCATTACAAGCATCTTAGACTTTACATGCGATAGGACGACGCAAGCTTACGTGACGATGATGATGATGATGATGGTGGTGTAGAGCAAGGAGTAAGAATGGGAGGAGCCATCGGTTGGAGTTACAACCATCACGCTCGATCGGTCCTCCACTTGGGAGTGAACCATCCAAGCAAATCACCTGCCACTTCCAACCCTGCAACTTGGAATGTACGCCCAGTCTGCATGCAATACCTCCTCAGGTTATCTTTAACACGCCTTCGATAGTAAACACAGTCTGACTTTATTAACTCTGACTCTAACGATGATTCCATGTTGGACACCGACACCCCCTCCGAGAAGCCACCGATGAAGAAGGTGCGACCGCCCAAGCTATTCACCTCCACCACCTGACGCCATAGTCTGCCCTCCCAAACCTTGAAAACCTTTAACCGTTGCGGCTCTGATCTCGGGTCGGTGTTGTAGTACACGATGAAGATGTCACCATCGGACCCCACCAACCTACCTTGGAATGGGCCGGGATGATGATCTCCCTTTCTAAACAGGGAGGGAACGGAGATGACCGACGCCTTACGACAGGGTTCGAACATGTAGACAATGAGTTCTGCCGAGTCGGTTAGAACATATAATCTTCCACGATGAAACATGATGTCCATGGGGTCATCTATTTCCAATCTCTCAAACGTATGATTCCCTGGTTTATGCACAGTCACACTTCTGTATGAGTCGAAGAATTCGCTACCCAACGTTATGAACAGACAACCTGCTGCAAGCGGAGATGTCGATATGATGCACTTAACGAGACGGTGGACGCATGGAGAAATATCGACTGTATCTCCCGTGATTGGGTTTAGGAGACGCGCCTTAGAACCAAAGAGAACCTCTGGAGGATTGTATGAGAACGTCAGCCAGCCTTTGGATGACCCGCAACACCACTGGCTTCGAAACTCCTCGGGGATCTCCAGGCACAAGCTTCGTCGTCCATTGGAGATGGTGCAAAGGCTCCATCTCCGGGGAGCCGGATGGCCGGGGGAGACCACCAACCATGGAGCACGAGAATCAAAGAGGAAGTTGATGGTTGAAGTGGTTGACAACCAAGATTTGCAGACAGTGCCGATACGAATATGATCGACTATAGTTAGGTGCTTGAGGATCAACTTCATCACATCCGTATGAAGCTGAGACCATCTTTCTTCTTCACCTTTGTGTGGAGGAGCCATTCGTACTTAGCATCTAAGAAAATTCAATTTGTTTCAACAAATGAGACGTGTAAATAAAAATATTTAAGCGTCATAATTAGGAAAGAAACCAATCATCTACATTTGGATTTATTCTAAAAATCATCAAATTTACATTAGAACAAAATTATCAAATATAAAAAAAAGAGACTTATTCTAAACAATAAATTGATGGTCGATTTTAATTCCTATTTGGATTTGGTTTTGAGACATGGTTAAATTTGGTCATTCATTTAACAATAAATTGCTTACGAATATTATTTCGTGTAGAAGAGGAAAGGTCATTAAGAATTTGGAACTTAAATGAGGGAGAAATCTTACCAAGAGCGAAAAATACCTATATCACTTCCGTTTGAGAGCAAATGTCAGTATATCTTTGGGTTTGGGAATATTTTAGTATTAATACTAATTTTGATTCTTTTTTGCATGCCTGACTTGGGCTGATCAGGTATGAGGAAGTAGGGTGTTGCTAGACTTAGTGAGGCTCAGGATGAAATAAAATTGAGGTAGTGGTAGATGATAAGCCTATGATATATTTGTGTTTGATGCTTTAATATATATATATGGAGGTATAGTATGGTTGCAAAAAGATTCATTCATAAAAGGAGAGGTCTTGGGTTTAGGAAAGTTGTCCTAAACTCAATATAATTAACACCCCATCCAGATGACTTAGATTCATGAGATGGCATAAGCTAAAGTTTAAGAAAGTTATCCATTCTTATGTCACTTGTTAGTATTATCATTCTTTTTAACTAATAGAGGAGCTTTGGTTGAGCTTCTTGGCTATCATCGACCAGAGGAATCATAACAAGCTTAGGCCACTGATGAATGCATGGATCAACACAAAAGAATAAAAATTAACTAACTATTTGTCTAGGTTTATTATCAAACTTCATGACGTAGTTGAGATATTCATGTGCTTAATAAATAATTAGGTTTTGTGTTACTGTTAGATGCATTAATTGTGAGAGAAAAGGGATGATGATTTGCGTCATCCCAATTAGGACTTAGACTTGTTGTACGAGACCAAACAATACTTCAACATGAAGAATGACTTGGACCCTCGATTGGAAAGGAAACCCATGGTCACTCAAGACATCATTGGTAGTATGGTCTAGGATCAATCCATCCAGATGCCCTTGTTGAGTGAAGATAGAGACTTTGGGTCCAAGATCAACTATTGTAATGGAAATCAGAGAGGATTTGTAGTTTTTCTATAGCATTATCTCAATAGTTCCTAAGTTTGGTTATCAATTTGATTTATTAAAATTCATATAATATGATCTCTTATTTTATTACTCTTGTGTTTAAAAGAGGAAAGGCTATTGAGCACTCAAAACATAAATGAGAAAATTTTTCTTTCAAACATAAAAGAAATATATCTATCATATCCCTTGTATTACTTTAATTTGAGAGCAAAAATACTCCTATCTTATATCGTGCTTCCTATAAGAAAGCGTAAAGAGTGAGTATGGGCTTAATTAGTTACCTTAAGTATTTCGATCTTTGTACTTTCAAAAGTTATACTAGAAATATTTAATTCTATTATTCCTTGAGCAGTTGACTTTGCTAACAAAAATATCGCATGTGCCTCATTTTAGTTTACCACTAAGTATGTATAATATTTTGATGGTTGATGGCGTGAGAAGAAATAAGGTTAAATATTTTACTTTCATAAAAATAGGGATCCCAATATAACTTTTGAAAGTATAGGGATTGGAATGTTAAAAAGATAACTATATGAGGTAATTTGTAATTAGCCCAAAAAGTTTTAATGAAAAATTATTCATATATATTCATTCGTTTTGGATATTAAATATTTATTCAATAAGTTTTAAATAAAAATATTTGAGAAGTCCATTATATATAATATTATTCTTGTAACCACCGATTTAATTAAGTAATATTATCCATTATATATAATATTGTCTTAATGCACTCATTGCTTCAGAGCATGCAAAAGAACAATCCATTGGGCTGCCTCAAAGGGCGACAAGAAGATACTTTGAGTTTTCTGGAAGGAAGACTTTCCTTCAGATTTCACTCTCCATTTTTTTTTTATGACCTTCATAGATCATTTTTATAGACCTTTGTAATTAATCCTTTCTATTTTTTTGAAAAAAAAAATAAAACTTAGACATGCGAACATTGAGTGTACAGCTTTTTTTGTGCTCCAAACATGCATCCCCTCTCCTTTAAATTGAAAATACTTGGGTGTTTGATGAAGATTGAGATTGGATTAAGAATAGGCTTATATTATTAAGAGTTAAAAGAGTTGATTAGTATATCTTAGGTTTCCTTAATAAAAATTTTCAACAATATGAGCATAATACAATAATTCAGTATCTAATGGATCCTTTTGTTCCCAAAGAACCCTTATACTATATTATACTGCACTAATCCTAGCAACTAATGACTCATTACAAGCATCTTAGACTTTACATGCGATAGGAGGACGCAAGCTAACATGACGATGATGATGCAAGGAGTAAGAATGGGAGGAGGCATTGGTTGGAGTTACAACCACAAGCTCAATCGGTCCTCGACATGGGAGCAAACCATCCAAGCAAATCATCTGCCACTTCCAACCCCGCGACTTGGAATGTACGCCCAGTCTGCATGCAATACCTCCTCAAGTTATCTTTAACACTCCTTCGATAATATATACAGTCTGACTTTATTAACTCTGACTCTAACGATGATTTCATGTTGGATACCGACACCCCCTCCGAGAAGTCGCCGATGAAGAAGGTACGACCGCCCAAGCTATTCACCTTCACTGCGCGAAGCCATAGTCCCCACTTCCTGACCTTGAAAACCTTTAACTGTTGCAGCTCTGATCTCGGGTCGGTGTTGTAGTACACGACGAAGACGTCACCATCGGACCCCACCAGCCTACCCTGGAATGAGCTAGAACGGCGATCTCCCTCTCCTCTATTCAGGAAGGGAATGGGGATGACCAACGCCTTGTGTCGGGGTTTGAACATGTAGACCTTGACTTTTGCCGAGTCAGTCAGAACATACAATCTTCCATGATGAAACATTATGTCCACGGGCTCGTCATCTATTTCCAATGTCTTGAACGTATGATGTCGGAGTTTATGTACAGTCACACTTTTGTATGGTTCTAAGAATCTATTACCCAACGTTATGAAGAGACAATCTGTCGCAAGCGGAGATGTCGATACGATGCTCTTATCGATATGGTGGCTGCATGGAGAAATATCGAGTGTATCTCCCGTGATTGGATTTAGGAGACGAGCCTTAGAACCAAGGAAAACTTCTGGAGGATTGTGTGAGAACGTCAACCAGCTTTTGGACGACCCGCAACACCACTGGCTTTGAAACTCCTCTGGCATCTCCATGCCTAAGCTTCGTCGTCCATTGGAGACGGGGCAAAGGCTCCATCTTCGAAGAGCCGGACTGCTGGGGGAGACCACCAACCATGGAGCACGAGAATCAGGGAGGAAGTCGATGGTTGAAGTAGTTGACCACCAAGATTTACAGACAACGCCAACACGGATATGATCCGCTATAGTTAGGTGCTTTAGGATCATCTCCATCACATTCATCTGAAGTTGAGACCATCTTTCTTCTTCATCTTTGTGTGGAGGAGCCATTCGTCCTCGAGTACCTAAGAAAATTCAATTTGTTTCAGGGAATTAGTAGGCGTGCAAAATAAATAAAAAGATTAAGTGTCATTATTAGGAAGGAAACCAATCATCTCATAATACTCAAATTTACATTAGAAAAAAATTACCAAATATTAAAAAGAGACTTATTCTTAAAAAAATTTAAATCGATGGTCTATTTTAATTCATATTTGGATTTGCTTTTGTGATAGATTTAAAATTGGTTATCTATTTAACTTAGTTACTTAAGAGTGTCGAACTTGAATGAGACCACGTAAGATATCAACAAGAAGAACAGCTTCAGTTGGACTCTTGACTATAGAAAATCCATGATCACTATAGTATGAATCTAGGACCAATATGAATAACTATTATAATAAAAGTCGAAGAATATTACTTCATCAAGATATTCTTCTATGATATCGTCATGAGAGCTCACCTTGTAGCAATAATATGATATAATTAAATTTTATTTTTTTAAATATGAAAATGCATGTATCATTTTTGTTGGATGGTAGAAAACACCCTTATTTCATATTTCATTTCGTATAAGACAGTGCATTAGAGGTTTGCACGACGAAATCTTGTAAATATAAAAAAATATAAATATTTATTCAATAAGTTCTAAGTAAATAAAAATATTTGAGAAGACCACTATATATAACATTGTTATTGTAAATATCTATTTAATTAACTAATATAATCTTTAGATATTTGTAATATATCTGTTAAAAACAAACTGGATTTTGTGTTATATTTTAATTAATTAAAAATAATAATAATATCTCCGTCCATACGACTCATTGTGCATCCACGAACTTAGGGTTGCCTTTGAGTTCAGATCGGACTCCGACTTCATCGATCATCATATGCCCTCATATTTTGCTCAAACTCACTCGTCTCCAAGTGCGCCGCAAGCCGTTCGGCGGTGTCTACTTCAAGATAGAAGATAGCCCACCACCGTCCGTCGTCTTCCTCTCGGCAATCGACTTTGGTTTAAACCTGAGCGGAGACTGCTTGTCGATGACAGCGTAGCCCAAAACAATGTTACCAACTCGGAGTAGAATCCTTCTCTCCAGCTTTAGGGCTTCTCTTCCCCGGCTTTCTTCTCCGCTCCAAACCCTCGCCGCCTGCCCGCGGGACGTTCCTCCGCCCGACCCCCTCGCCGACCTCGTACGCTACCACCTCTCATCCGGCGACACCGACGCCGCCGTCGCCGCCATCCGCAACTCCGCCGACCTCGGGCCCCCTCCTTCCTCCCCTGCTGCCCTCAACCCGGTCTTCTCCGCCCTCTCACGGACCGGCCAGTTCGCCTCCGCCATCTCCCTCTTCGACTCCCTCTCCTGGGCGCGCGACGCCGCCGACCTTGTCACCTTCAACATCCTCATCCATTGTGGCTGCCAGTCCCGCCAGTTTAATGTCGCCCACCAGTTGCTCGGTGAATTGCGCTCCCGTGGGTACACCCCCGACGTCGTGTCCTTCAACACTTTGATCAAGGGATTGTGCGACGAGCACAGGGTTTCAGATGCTTTTGCAGTCCTCGATGAGATGAAGCAGGAAGGCATCCTGCCGAACAGCTACACGTACTCGATGCTGATAGGGCTCGTTACACGGGGTCGCTCGGATTCAGAGAAAGGCTTGAACTTGATTCGAGAAATGCTGCAACTTGGATTGGAACCTAGCATAGTGAATCTTAATTGCGTTCTTTTGGCATCCTGTAAGGAGGTCAAGATTGATGTGGCAAAAGCTCTTTATGGTAGGATGAGTAAATCTGGAATTTTGGGAGATGTCGTCTCCTACACCTGTTTTGTCAATGCATTGTGTAAAAAGAAGATGCTGGCTGAAGCAAAAACTCTTTTTTCTGAGATGCAGCAGAAGGGAGTATTTCCAAATGTTTTCACATATAATGCTATAATTCATGGGCTTTGTGCTAATTGGTTTTTGAAAGATGCAGTGGCAATGATCGACCAGATGTTGGTTAATTGTTTGAGGCCAACTATATCCACGTATACAACCCTCATGGATGGGCTCATTAGAGCTGGGCAAGTCGAAGAGGCTTTAAAATATTTGGATGTGATGAAAGGACATGGTTCAGGCCCGGACAAGTACATCTATGGTACTTTGCTCAATGGCTTATGTCATAAAGGGAGAGTGGAGGAGGCAATGAAACTCTTCCGTCTAATGGAATCTGATGGACTGGCTGATGTTGCTGCTTACAACATGTTGATTGGTGGATTTTGCCGTGTTGGAATGGTGGAAGAAGCCGTGAAACTTTTCCGAGAGGTTACTGAAAATGGGTTGGAGTGTGATGTTATCATGTGCACCACCTTGATCCATGGCTTCTGCAAGAATGGAAAAGTTGAAGCTGCACAAGAGATGGTTAGCCATATGGAGAGGAATGATCTCAAGCCTGATGCCATCACATATATGGCATTGATTGAGGGGCTATGCAAAACAGAAAATTATGATGCTGTGGAGCAGCTATTAGACTCTGTGGAAAAGAGTGGCATTGAGCCAAATTCAGTTGCCTATAAAGGTTTAGTACGTCGGTTGTGTATATCAGGGCACTCTGATCGGGCTGTCTATTTGCTAGAAATGATGAAACAAAGAGGACAGCAACTTAGTCCTGAAACTTGTAAGGCACTTTTAGATGAAATCAATGGGGCGAAGAAACTTCAAAATACTGAGAATCTGCAATGCCAAATGGAAGAAATTGGTTAGAACCTGCTGGTGTGACCTTTCATGTATACACAGTAATTATTTTGAAGACATGCAATCCTAGGAAGCCAAGGATGATTTAAGGACCCTACATGATATCTTAGATCAAGGAGCTATTTTTTTTGCACTGTTTAATCTTTACAAATAACTTATCTGCTCTACAAGTTGCTCTCCATACATGTTATCCAAGTAGGGCGAAAAATCAAGATTCTAGGTTACAAATGCATTTGTTGTACTGTTTCCGAGAGAGGAATTGACACTGACACTACAATACAAGGGTGAAGTGAGAGGAATTGACCCTTTCTTGTGGGGGTAAGCAAACGCGCAGGATCAAGCAAGTAGGAAGATTTGGCAAGCACAGAGGAGACTTGACTGATCTGGTCACCGTGAATTGATTTGCAGCTGAAGCGCGAACTCTTAATCCTGCTTATCAGAAACATGATATTTTGCTTTTTGTACGGAGAGCGCATCCCATATTTTTGATAATAGGCGAATCAATGTACTCCAGGGACCGTGATTTACTATATTGGATCATGGGATGTCAAAAGGAGGAGAGTGGGAAAAAGGATTTTGATCACTTTGATAAATCCTGAATAGGATGTCAGTAGCATCTAGATGTGTCCTCAATAGGATGTCACTCAAATTAAGTTGACTACAAAGGTTTACTACATTGGTTGTGTATGTCAGGGCTCTCGGATTGGGCTGTCTATTTGCTGAAGATGATGAGACAGAGGTCAGCAACTCAGTCCTGAAACTTGTAAAACACTTTTAGATTAAATCAATGGGGTGAAGAAACTTCAAGATACTGAGAATCTGCAATGCCAAATCGGAGAACTTGGGTAGAACCTTTGGTGTTACCTTTTATGCAGTCTCAGTAATTATATTGTAGACATGCAATCTTAGGAAGCCAAGGATGATTTAAGAAGGATGCTACATGATATCTTAAAGCAGTGATCAAGGATTTTTGTGTTCTGTTTAACCTTTGCAAGACTTGCTTGAGATCTGCTCTACAAGTTTCTCTCAATTCATGTTATCTAAGTAGATTTGATTATTTTGAGAAGTCCTGAACAGAATGTCACCTGCATCTAGAGGAAAGGATTGAAACTATGATTCACTCTCTACATCAGGACTCTCATGGCTGAAAAGAAGGTAGTAAATAATTGCAAGGGTCTACTGTGTTTAGGCAGGAGCATCCTATGTTGTAAGTTCATTTCCTCCTGTATTAATATTAGTTCCTACCAAATCTTAAGAATAAATATGCGTATTTTACTTCATTTACTGGAGTATCTATCATTGTTGTTAAGAAAATTTAGAACTTTACATAGCCTATCTACTGCATGAGCTAAGCTTCTGTGACCTATACCTGTTGAGCAGGGATGAATTTTACTGCAGACATCGTTTACATGTATTGTTTGCATGGCCAAAATGTTTTCACATCTTGGGAAGTGCTTCATAAAATTTTCCTTGGCAGTCATGGAATGAGATAACATGACATTAGTCATAGCAAGTTGATGCATATCCTTGGCAGAGTCTGTCCTTCACAAAGCAGAAGAAACTAGTATGCCAAACAAATGGCATCTTGTTGAATTACTCACAAAGTTATACTGGCTAAAACTTTGATCATTCGAATATGATATCAAAACTGTGTTCTATATGCCTAACAGAAAGAAGTGCTACAAAATTCTCTGGGGATTGGTTCATTGAGTTTGAGTAAACTTTTAGCTCATCACCTGAGTAGCAAGTAATGTGCTCATTGAAGCATTGTCATGACAAGAATCTGCAGTTAGGTTGTGGAGGGATTTATGCAAGAAAAAACAAGGGCATATAAGCAATGTTAGTATTAGTGCTTAAGTATGAACATCAATGTTGTTGGCATTATATGACATGGTGAAGTCCTAACAGATGTTAGAAAGCTTAGAGATTTTTTTTTTTTTTACAGTTTGTGTTGCGGTATTACAGTGTAAAGACAATTATATCTCGCAACTTATGTTCTTAACATGATTACAAATTATCTCATGTCATTAACATTCATTTTAGAAATTTATCTACCCAAACACACCTATGTGCTCAAGTTAATAATATCATATAAACATCTTCTGTTATTTACTAATTGCTATATATAACTTGTGTTATCAGTTAATCGTAAAAATCATTTTCCATTAATATTTAATTATAAAAAAATCTTCTACAATAAATTAACTGCAAAACAACTTTCTTCTGTTATTAATAATTGCAGAAAAAACACCTTCTTGCATTCATTTATAGTTGAACATAATTGGAAATATGCTCCTTATCATGGAGGTAGTGCCTGTACTTCTCATTTAGATGAGGATAAAGAGGGTGGGCAGAGGATTTTTACTGATATATACTCTATTTTTCATATGGTCAAATGGTGGCTCTCAAAGCCTTTGGGCTATGATTGCATCATCAGCTCAATAGAAGAAGCCTATCTCAGCATGCCCACGACACAAATGAGCTTAATGTTGTGACCTTACATGCAAGACATGAATATTCTCATGGCGGGAAGCAAAGTATAACTTCGAGAGAGTACCTTGCATAAAGTAGATGTTCAACAACATAAAAAAGCAGGCTTGTATTGAACATAAAGTCCCATATGCTTTGCCCCTGAGGCCAGACTTCTAAAGGCACAAGGGCCTTGTTGAGACCTACAAATACCACACAGCATACCTCTTCCACAACACCCGCAAAATAATTTTAGCCTCCATACTTCCTATTTCTGCAACTTTCTACAAAGTTTCACCATGTCAAACTACGTGTGCTTAATTCTGCTGTCCTTCTTCATGCTGATATCAATAGCTGCTGGAACAAAGTTTAAGGTAGGAGGCTCAAATGGTTGGAGTGTTCCTGACAGCAATGCCATGTCGTACAACCAATGGGCTGAGAAGAATCGATTTAAAATCGGTGACTCCCTATGTAAGCTCTTCAATCAATATATTCTTGCTTGCTTCCATGAATTCACAATTCACTATGCTAATGCGATCCATTTGAAAATTTTGTGGTTCAGTGTTTGTCTATCTTCCTGATGAAGACTCGGTGCTGTTGGTCGATGCCGATGCTTACAATAGCTGCAATACGTCATCTTTCGTCGATTTCTTCAATGATGGCAACACTGTGTTCACCTTCACTCGCTCCGGCCACTTCTACTTCATCAGTGGAAAGAAAGATAACTGTGACAAGAACGAGAAGCTAGTGGTGGTCGTCATGGCTGATAGGAGCAACAGTTCAAGTTTAGCACCTGCTCCCCTTCCTGCTTCTGCTTCACCTCCACCTTACGGATGGGTGGTGGAGGAACCAACTGCTCAGCCCCCGCCGCCAAATGGGGCATCTTCGAGGGTGGTTGGCATGGTCAGCACAATTGGTGCTGTGCTTGGAGCTTTGTCTTATGCTTTCTGAGGTTGTCTTTGTGTGCGAAGTGAGGATCTATCGTGTGATACCAATCTATGAGCTTGAGTTGCATGTATTGGAAGTTTGTGGAACTAAATCACATAAAGTGAGAGTTTGCTTGTTGCTGCATGCCAGTTTGATGCGCCATTCCTATGTATATTGTTTGAGTTGCTTGTGTCAAAAGTTATGGAACTAAATCTTATGAAAAATCAATTGATGCTGCAGATTCTTCCTTGATGAATCATGCCTTTTTATCTTTTAATCCTTTTGCAAGCTTTCGCCTTATATCCTTTCTTTTGAAAAGACTGAATGAAATCGAATTGGCTGGCGGAGTATTTGTTCCAAAAATGGTGGAATGATGGAATCCAAATTTTCTTCAAATGCTTTCTACATAAAGATATTACATATATAGTATGCACATGAAAAGGTAGGACTATAAACACATGATTCCGAAGCAGGATGTGAATGAAGCCATTCCTTGTCTCTCTCAATCTTCCATCTTATCTGTTTCCTTCTTCAGATTTGTCATACTTCTCCTTTACTCTCTTTTTCCCATCTTCTTATCTCCTTCGTCACCCTATCTTCTTTGCATTAGATTATCTTGAGCAGAATCTTGAATGTTGTGCTTGCGGCCAACTTCTGTAGATTTTGCATGTCAAAAAACAATCCTCAAGACATGACACTGTTCGTACATGCACGATCGAGAGAGTTGAGTGCGTGCTATCTAAGTCAAGATGAGATTAGTGCGGTCGACAGCATTCAACGTGGGCAATCCATGAGAGCTCAGAAGCTGTGGTGGCGTCGAAAATGTACCAGGATCCGTGTGCACCACGCGAGGTTTCGTGAACGAAACAGCAGCAGATGGGTGGAAGAGAAACCACACCAAAAGTTACCAGAGGTTTTAGCTTCAAACGAGACACATTCTGCAGTGTACTCACAGAAGTCTATGTCTTCAACAAACTGTTTGATGAAATGCCATGCTACTATATTCTCTTACATGTTGCAGTGAGCCGTCATCTACTATTGCCACAGTGGTGCCTGTGGTTGATGTGTGTATGCCAATACCTAACAATGGATAACTTTCCGTCAATTAGGGTAGAGGCTTTGTGAACAAGGTGGATGCATGTCTCCATTTAATTAGCCTTCATGTTTTCCTTGCAGATCAACTTCCATTATCTCTCTCTCTCTCTCTCTCTCTCTCTCTCTCTCTCTCTCTCTCTCTCTTATGGTTATAATTCACTGCCTTACTTCTGTCTTTCATTTTACTGTACAGTAGCAGATACTTATTCTTCAAACTCCAGTCAAAAAAGATAGTGGGAAGACAAACTTTAGGAGGTCTTTGTCTGCATCTTCATCACAGTAAAAGAGTGTAGACTTTTGAGTAGTTGACCATAAGACTAGCACATGGAATGCTTTTCTTCTTCCTTCTGCCCATATTGTGATGTTCCTTCTATTGTTGCAGGGGCAGCAAGTTGCCAACATTTATTTATGGTGCATATATCTTTTAAATATTGGTCCATGTCTATCATATTCTGACAGGATGGCTTGTGTCTTATTCCAGATTGCTTGTTGATGGATGTTTGTCTAGATTCGATTCTAGACATAATTGAATCATACTGTATACACCTTTACTTTATGGAAAATATGTACTCCTTTAATGTATGGGTAATCAATTTAAGGACTTGCAGAAACAATTATGAACAGAGCAGGAAAGTACATAAATCTAAGAAATTGCAGGCAGTCATTGACTGACTATTTATTAACATAAGTCTTGAGGAATGTCAGGTACAGTGCAGGGCATGAACTATAAACTGTTTGTTCTTGTAATCTTGATTTAATGATAACTGGGACTTGGCAACTTTCCCCACTTTTGTATAGTTAAAATCAACTCATTTTTTTCTCAGATTGTGTTTTGATATGGGAAAATATAGATGATTCATTTCTTAGCTTTAAGAAGGATCAGGCTAGCAAAAAATACTTGAGATCATTTTTTATGACTGAATAAAATGCAATAGCACTTGAAGCTGTTTCCTGGTGTTGAACTATGGTCTACTTGATTGCTTGCAGAGTGTACAAATACATTTTGAACATGCTGATGATTCATTATTCATATTCTTCCCTTAAGCATTTGGTTCAACTGCTACATTTTGAGAGCTTCAGTTGATCATTTGTTGCATGCCTATTCTGACTTCTACTTTGGTACCCAAATGAATAATCAAGTTGAAGATGTGTGATTTCTTTTTCCTTTGCTTTTGACTGAAACAGGAAGTCAAAGCACACAAACCTTACTCCAATTGGATTGAGATGAAGAGTACAAGGTAATGAGGGCATAGTCATGGGCTTGTACATGGTGATTAGTAAGTAATACCAATCAACAAAAACCTGCACAAGATTTTTTGATCTATTCATTTGCACATATGTAGAACAGATTCATTAAACCAAAAGTCTCTTCTAGAAGATAGTCTACTGACATGGATAAAGGAACTAAACAAGGCTCTCTTTTCTTCAGCTCTGTACATCATTTTGTTCTCTCTATGAACTCAGATCCTTTCACAGTTTCTTCCAGTTCATGACAATTCCCATCTCTCACAACATTCTCCTGCAAATTCCAGAGGCAGAAGACCCTGGTTGAGCTGCATCAAACACATTTAAATCAAATCAAATAGAAGAAAGATACAGATTGGTTACATTACCTAAGCTGTGTCCCTGTGGTCATCCTTCTTGCCTGTGTTCTTAGTCAAGTAATTGAAATCAGTAACCTGTTGCAAGGAATCCACAAAAAAGAAATAACTCAATACAACATACAAAAGAGAAGATGGAAAACATATATATATTCTAACCTTGGGACTACTAACAGGTGAACTGGCTGTATCTTCCAAGGAATCATCATCCACCAGCCTCTTCCCCTTCGTCTTCTTCAGGCTCAGCTCTCTGTAATCCTCCGTCACTTCAAAGCTGGCCGACAGCTTCCACGCAACAGATGAAGCAGCGTCGGAGACCACAGAAGGCTCACTGACAGCACCGGAGGAGAAGACACCACCTGCCTTTTCTGCTGCTGTAGCCATGAAGTCCTCAAAGTACATGGTCCAACCACTCTCCTCAGAGGAAGCTGAGCCAACCTTGGACAAGAAGGCGCTATCCATTGAGGAATTGATTGATTCCTCCATCTTCGGCAGTGGGAGATATGGTGGGTAGTGCATCAGGAGAGAAGAGCTCTGTGAGGTCTATATAGAAAACAAAGAGAGGAGAAAGCAAATGAAGACTGAGAGAGAGAGAGAGAGAGAGAGAGAGAGAGAGAGAGAGAGGGCTGCTTTGACATTAGAACTCTGCTACCTAACACTCACCAATTCTCTTTCTTTACCATTTGTGTATCTGCTACCATTGACCATGGAAATTTGCTTTGGAGTAGGTCAGCCCTGTGAGCGTTACGAACCGTTTTTACAGTTGGGATTCAAGGGGGATTAAATGATTCCATGACACCCTAAAGTTACAGAGACACCTCTTTAGGAAGCTTATAAGATGAGGATACTGATATCAAAAGAATAATTCAGAAAATTAATAATACAATATAAATTCCATAAAATAGGCAAACGTAAGATTTAGATAGTTCGATACTATTTATCAATGTTTATGGAAAAAAACTTAAATAATTTCCTATATGAATAAAATCCAAAAACAAAACTCAATTTTTAGTTAACCTAAACTTAGTTTAAAGGCCCTTATTCATTCTCTTGTATCTTTAAATTTCCTAGAAAAAATAATATACAAACTTTTTTTTTTCCGTGCATTCTCTATTAAATTTTATTAAAAATTTATAAAATATCTAGCAATAAAACTTAAAATAAATAATACTATTAAATTTTAAGTATATATCAATTATCAAGATAATGAGGTGGTGAGAAGGTTGGGAAATGAAAATTATGAAATGAGGTTGAACCAGTAAATCTCAATTAGGGTTTTGAACTTTTGATGGAATATATATTTTTTTACTTTTATTATTATTTTATTTATAATTTTTTTAAATATATTAAAAATTTAAATACAAGATTGATTCAGTGGTTAATGTTGGAATATTAGAGTTATAAGTATTGGGTCTATTTTTAAAAAATATATATTTTTTTAATTTATATTATTAAAAAAGATTATATATAATATAATAATATAAATACAGAGGGGATGAGATGAGGAGTGATCTATCTGTCTTCGACCCATAATCGCATAAATAATTAAAAATACCTTCTCTCCTTAGGTGACGAGTCTCATCATATATATAAATAACTGATCTATCAATTTCATTAAGTCTAAATCACCCTCGTGATTATGTGCTTGTATAAGTTGATTGGACTTGAATAAATGATTGTGTATAAGTAACTAAAGTATATAATGTAAAATCAGAAACTTTTTCACTTCATTGTGGAAATAACTATGTAACCATGGATAAAAGACTGATGTTTTCAGTTCAAAGTTGTCTCAAGGCTTTTCTGGATTCATGAACAGACTTCCAATTCGAGCCTTTCCAGTAACTTGGACGAAGATTGAAGCTTGGCTGCCTGATCACCATGTCGATGTTAAATGGCCAACACTTACATGACTGATATGAACTGATTCTGAAAGATGAGCTTTCCCCTGTTCTGTTGTTCTGTTGTAAGCTTCTGCTAGCCATGAATGATCATTAGCTCTTCGTCGTATGGAGAGAGAGAAGATGATGCCTCTGCTCACATGGGGGCTGCTATCAGCTCCCTCTCATGTTCAACAAATCCTTGTGAACCTCTGATGACACAGTTCAGTGCACTGCATGCCTCTGCAACCACGGGTGCTGTTGATGCAGCTGCTGCCTCTCCATTGCCCTTCTCCACCCAATTTATTATGAAAAGGACCTCTCCTGTTGCTTCTCTCAATCTCTCACCTAAACAAACTATCATTTTGTGAGATTTGTGGCGTCATCAAGATAAGTTTTGGTATACGAATTAGCCATATTCTATCTAGTGTTGTGATGTAATGTGATCGATCGGGATTATTTATTTAGATTGAGATCCATATCCACGCAAGATCTGCGTATGTTAATCCATATAGAAACTAACGATGGTTACGCGAGTCGATTGATTTCTGTTTTAGATTTTGTGTTCGTATATGTTTCTGGAGATCGGACTCTTCCTACGTGAATCCAATAAAATCTAACTAAATTGTTGAGGAGGAGTTCTCAAACAATTTCTAGCTTATCCAATCTCATTCGGTATCACAAAGCTTCTCTTACATCTATATAATCCAAGCTAACAGTTCCTTTCTCATCTCTCCATCTCAATCATGGCTGCCTCTTCTTCTTCTTCCCTCTTCCTCCTCTTACTCCTCTTTGTCTTCGTTGTTTCTGCCACCTCAAGACACCTCGGTCACTCTGCTCTGCACTCCTACTTTAGAACTCACCGCACCGGCTTTCCCCCTCGTTCGACGTATGGGCCAATCAAGACCAATGGCCGCAACTACTCGTACGTCTGCGACTCGCGCAGGTTCGCCGACTTAGGTCTCAGAGTGACCGACTTCGCTTACTGCAACAAGAACCTCTCGTACGAGCAGAGGGTGAAGTCGCTGGTGGGCAGCTTGTCGCTGGAGGAGAAGGTAGGGCAGATCAGCGACCAGGCTCGGGGAGTGCAGCGGATCGGACTGCCGCCTTACAGCTGGTGGTCCGAGGCGCTCCATGGCGTCTCCTACGTGGGTCATGCCACGTACTTTGGCGACATCGTCCCCGCCGCCACTAGCTTTCCCACCGTCATCGTCTCCGCCGCCTCCTTCAACGAGTCCCTGTGGAAGTCCATTGGCCAGGCCAGTGATCTAAGTACTCTTTCTCTAAGAACTCGGATGCTGATGACGTGACATCAACAATCTCACAAATCTCTCCTCATGATCTTTGACAGGTGGTTTCTACGGAAGCGAGAGCAATGCATAATCTAGGGCATGCTGGCTTGACCTTCTGGAGTCCCAACATCAATGTTGTTAGGGATCCTCGATGGGGAAGAATTCTCGAGACACCCGGAGAAGATCCTTTTCTTGTCGGTAAATATGCCGCCAACTTCGTCAGAGGCTTGCAAGATGTCGAGGGCCATGAAGTCGCTGCAAATCCAGATTCCAGGCCATTGAAGGTGTCTTCTTGCTGCAAACACTATGCAGCGTATGATGTAGACAACTGGTTTGGCATCGATCGCTACCATTTTGATGCCAGGGTAATCTTCAATCAAACACTTGTTGTCACTTTAATCGAGTGATCTCTGTAACGAGTTCTTCTTTCAAGTTCATATGTAGGTTGCAGCGCAAGATATGGTGGAGACGTTCCTTCTTCCTTTTGAGATGTGTGTGAAGGAAGGTGATGTTAGCAGTGTCATGTGCTCTTACAATCGTGTCAATGGCATCCCTGCTTGTGCAGATCCAAAGCTTTTATCCCAAACCCTAAGGGACGATTGGAAGCTTCATGGGTAAGAATCTACAAACCAATTATATTTCTTCATTACCTGTAAGTATGAGTCTCACTTTCTGATCTTCAAATTCTTCAGATATATAGTCTCTGACTGTGACTCGCTCGAGGTCATGCATCACGGCCACAAATGGCTCGGTGATACCCCTGAGGCCGCCGTCTCTCAAACACTTCGTGCTGGTGATTCACATTTCATGCTCGGATTAAGCTTTTACTAATTGATTTAGTGATTTATTTGTTGATCCTTCTATCTATCTATGTTTGCTTAGGTTTGGATTTAGATTGTGGTGACTACTACTCCAATTTCACGGAGTCTGCTGTGGCACAAGGCATCGTGAGGGAGTCATATATCGATACCGCGTTGAAGAATCTCTACACTGTCCTCATGAGGCTCGGATTCTTCGACGGAATGCCGAAATATGAGTCGCTTGCAGAAGACGATATCTGCACAAAAGACAACATTGAATTGGCTGCAGATGCAGCGAGACAGGGAATTGTTCTGCTTAAGAACGACCACAACATCTTGCCACTGTGCAAAGACAAGTACAAGAAGCTTGCTTTGGTCGGTCCTCATACTAATGCAACCGAAGCCATGATCGGAAACTACGAAGGTTTCATGTCTCTGTCATCTCAAAGCCTTCTTAATTTGGTTTACCGTAGGTTGCAGACTACACTGCTCTGCTCTTCTCCACAGGTACGCCTTGCCGTTATGTTTCCCCTCTCGATGCCTTCTCTGCTGAAGGAAAGGTAGAATACGATCTGGGATGCACAGTCTGGTGTTGGGAGAAGGAAGCCCACCAACGTGCGAAGGAGATCGCTGCGCGCGCTGATGCCACCATCATCTTTGCCGGCATAAGCCTTGAAGTGGAGGCCGAGAGCCTCGACAGGGACGATCTCTTCATCCCCTACAGCCAATCTAACTTCATCACCGAAGTCACCGAAGCTTCCAAGGGCCCTGTAATCTTGGTTATCTTCTCTGCAGGGGGGTTGGACATCTCATCCATCGCCAGAGATAACACCAAGGTCAGTGCCATTCTCTGGGCAGGTTATCCCGGTGCCGAAGGAGGCCGTGCCATCGCCGATGTAGTTTACGGACGATACAATCCAGGTAATTGGATCTTTGATGGTGGGACGATGTATCATAACAGGATTGACATCCTTTTTTCGGTGTAGGTGGAAGACTGCCCATTACATGGTTCGAGTCAGAGTACACAAAACTGCTCCCAATGACATCGATGCCATTACGCCCGATCGATGAGCTCGGTTACCCTGGAAGGACCTACAAGTTCTTCGACGGCCAGACGGTGTATCCTTTCGGTTATGGCCTCAGCTACACGCAGTTCAACTACACCCTCAAATCTGTGCCGAGCAGCGTGGTCGTCAAGCTTGATCCCCTGCAACTGTGTCTGCCGCTGACATACAAGCCGAATGCCTCACTGGAAGAAGAACACGCGGGAGCTGCATGTCAATCTGTCAACGTAGCTGACACTGCGTGCAACCATGAAATCAACTTCGAGGTTGAGGTGGCGAACACGGGCAAGTTCGACGGGAACCACGTGGTGATTGTCTACTCGAAACCTCCGGCCGGTGTTGCAGGAGCCCCCATCAAGCAGGTTGCCGCGTTCCGGCGGGTGTTCGTGCCGGCCGGCGCCTCGAGCTCGGTGAAGTTTTCGATCGACGCTTGCAAGAGCTTGAGCGTTGTGGAGAAGACGGCCTACAAAGTCTTGCCTCGTGGTCAACACACCATCGTGGTCGGGGACGATGAACCCACTGTTTCCTTCCCTGTTAAGGTGGATTTCAATTAGAACAAGTGAGAATGCTCAGTGACATTCAACATTTAGTTGAAGGCTGCAAAAATGAAGCGTTTGCGTTCGTATTTGTATTTTTTGTTTCCCAAATAATGCCAAAAATTGGTTGAATCAAATCCAATTCTGATATATCTCATAATTTAAACTTGAATATTTTTGTATTTGTATTATCATAAAATTGGTTGAAGCATTTCCGTTCGTATTTGTATTATCATAATTTAAATTTAAATCCTTGAGAATTCATCATCTTGCCGGTCTTCAGAAATAATAATGTATGTATTTGTAATTATGTATATATTTATAATTTATAAAGATATATAATTTATATGATTATTCATCGATTATAAAAATAATATATATGTTTTCGACCACTAAAACTATATGATTGACATTTATTAAATGAAATGCTTACTAGTTTATTAGAGTGATTGAAATGACAGCCAAAGAATTTATTTTGACTGATTTCTAATGTACAAGATGCGTTTTATAAAAAAAGATGTGAAGTGATAGAATTTTATTTCTTCAAAAGAAACAAAAATAAATGTGTAAATATAACATCTTATTCAAGAAACTATTTATAATTTCTAAAGCCCTCATAGTCCAAGAACTCTTTTTGTTATTCACACACACAAATATATATAGTTTTGAGATTAAGAATATTAAAAGCAAACTTCCACCACACTCAAATGTCACCCTAAGATAATAAATAAATAAATTAATAAAAAGCAGAAAGCATATGACTTGGATAGATTGTTATGAAATTCAGATATATGTTGATATTATCTTATCAACAATTATAATGAAGTCATTGTAAATTGATGAATAAGATCATTGATGAAATAAAAATTATTAGTGCATATCGATATATTATCTTATCTACCTTAGCTCCCTCCAACTGACATTAACTATATTTTCACCACCACTCCTTTGGATAGCTCGAAATGCATTAGGTTACCTCGACAAAATTACCTTCATGAATTACATTAAAATTATGACTCTCTCGCATTAATATCATCATATTGACACCACCACTTATGCGTAATTGATATCACAATAAAATTAAGATATAACTTTACAATTTGAAAATAGCACACCACTTTAATCTAACCTCCAGTACTAAAATATGCTAATCGATCTTGTCTTACCATAAGATCATCTTATCACTATAGGAGATCCTTTCTATCACGATGCTTACACCCGTGATAGTCACCCCTATAGCACCTTTTGTCAATGTAAGATCACGAGAGAAAAAAAAGGATCTCTTCTAAAATGTCATCTAGAGGAGAAAGTGGCCTCGACTAGATTATCATATGGAAAAGAAACTTCCTTGTTGAGAAGGGATAACTCCAAATAGAATATATAAAAGAAAGACCTTTATCTTTACATAAATATATATATTTTTTATTATAAACTTAATAAACTAAAATAAATATAAAATATTCTTTGATAATTATAAATCAACCTCCATATCCTTTGTCTTACGAGGGATTTCACGAGATTAAACAAGGAAACTCGTTCAATATTTCTCAAAGTTAACTTAGTTACGATTGGACTGGTGAACAGTTATTAGAACAACGATAATTTTTAAGAATCCTGTATTTATTTTTTATTAATTTCTAATATGACTATTCAGTTAAGCAATCTATATATTTTCGAAAATAAAGAATAGATGTACAAATATAACTCGTTATTCAAGAAACAATTTAGATTTCCTCGAAGAACTCTCCGAGTAAGTTTCACACACACAAACCGAACTTCCACCCAAACTCAATTGTCAACCGAAGAAAAGGAAAGAAAAAAAAGGCAATCAAAGGAAACATGGAATTCCCAGCGCGCACACAACGAAAGATATTATGCGTAAGTCCGCACATACGAGCACGCACAGCAACTGATCAATCGGTCTCCGGTGGCGGCCAGTTAATGGCTTTCGGCTCATCCTCAGCACTCTTTTTGGCATCCTCCTTGCACCAAAACCCTTCTTTATTGCAAGGCCAAGAACTTAATTCCTTGTGCGATGAACTTTTTTTCCCACAGTTTAATTTCTCGACGAATCGGAGCCCTGGGAACGAAGTTGTCAGGTTCTCCCAGCTGGGATGATCCAGATAATTGAGGAGCCTCAGGCGCAGCACCTCCACCTTCCACCCCCGGCCGTCTCCTAGACTTCGGAGCCTCCCTCCCCTCAGGTACAGTTTCTTCACGTTTTCTAATTTGCTGGGATCAATCCACTGCGGGAACTCCTCCTCGGTAAAGCACCGGAGTTCCAGCTTCTCTATCATACTAGGAAGGGTAACCTTAGCGGGATCAAGGAAACGATCCGCTGCAATCTTCTTGGTTTCTCTCTTCCTCAGTAACTTCACTCCCGAAGCTTGTCCGTCGGTGGTCGGGCGAGCCTCATGGTCGGATATTGGTTGAACTTTCTTCGTAGTGGCATCAGTACCAAAAGTAACGTCTTTGCTCCTTGGATCGGCGTTCTTGTACGGGACATCGGATGTTGATGGTTTCTGCTCCGGTGGATGTGGCAGCTGACGCTTTTCGATGACATCATCTTCACCATCATCATGAGCATCGGCATCAGCGGCAGCAGTAGCAGCATCGGATGATTGTTTGGACTTCGATGGGAGATCTTCGATTGAGTCCTTACCAGTCCCTTGTTGTTTCTTCTCCTGTGAGGACGCCTCATCACCTCTGGTGGAATGAGAGTCTTCCTTCTTCTCTGTAACCACTGCCCATGATATGATGAGGGTGGTGATCTTCTTCAACTCGCCCACATTCTCCAGCTCTTTTTCTGCGATCCGACTGGCTATGTTGATGCTGAGCTTCCTCAACTTGGTCAGCTTGGCCAACTGATGGAGATGACAAACATGTTTGTCATCAGGCCCACTGATCAGTAAAAACCCCTTGAGCACTTCCAGATCGGAGAGGTTGGCGATGCTCTTGGGCATCTTGTTGAGCCGGAAGCACTCCGACACGTCCAGGTACTGCAGCTTCTTGGCGGACCCGATCGCCTCAGGCAACTTCTCCAGATTGTGGCACGCCCGGAGGTCCAACACCACCAGCTTGGTGAGCTTGCCGATGGAGTCGGGAAGCGTTTCCACCCTCGATACGCCTCTGAGGCTCATGTACCGCAAGCTCTTGCAGTTATGGAGCCCCTTCAAGAACTCCTCGTTCTTGACCACGATATCGTTCTTCTGGTCCGAGTCCTGCCACCGCCCCAGCTGCATTGTGGTCATCTCGCCCTTGTTGACCAGCCATGTGGGTTCGAAGTCGACGTAGCGCTTGTCGACGTTGTAGATGGTGAGCAGTCGACGTCCCGCATCGTCGCCGATGGGGTTTTGTTCGAGGCGCAAGCACGCACGGCGACTCCAGGAGTAGTCGTTGCTGGGGCGGCCGTCCCGGTCGAAATCGAGGAAGCCGTTGCTCTTGGCGACGGTGATCAACAGCCTGCGAATCCACGACTGTATCCTGAAGTAGTGCACCTTGTCACAGTGCTTCTTCTTGATGGTTATGATCAGGCCCTTGGAGACGAGTTGGTCGAAGCATTTCTTCCCTTCCCTATAACTCGTCACTATTGTCTCGCCCATCCACCAGTGGATCAGCAGCCTCTTCTTGAGGATAGCTTTCGCCGGGAAGACGGTGAGGCAGAAGAGGCAATGCTTCAGCTGAGTCTCGAAGCTGTCGACCACAAGCAAAAGGTGCTCCCAAGCGGAGCTCTCTTGGATCTGCCACTCCAGTGGGAGCACTTTTTCTTCCTCGCCCTCCTTCCCCTCAGCCTTGGATTCCTGTTCACCCGACGAATCCTTTGACTTCTCCTCTGAACTCTCGAGTATTGCAATGATTTTGTCGAGCTTTTCGAGTGGGCTCTCTGTTTTCGAGGAATTCGACGTCTTGAAGGTGATTTCCGGTCCCAACAATTCGTCGACTTGCCTGGCGACGAGTGCAAATTTATTTATGGCGGCGTCTTCTTTGCCCTTGGATTCCCGCAACTCTTTTCTCAGCTCCTCCATTTTTTTCTTGATATCGTCGATCTTCGTAACAACAACCTGGGAAGAAGCACCCTTCGGATCGCGGACGAGGAGGCCTTTGGTTTCTTCCAAACGCTTCAGCAACCGAGACACTACTTCGACGCTGGATCCGCCGCAGGGGAACATGGTCGGAAGCAAGAAATGAGGCACAGGAGAAGGTTGGGGTTATGGTGGCTTCGTGTTACGTCTGCAACTCATATAGCTGCATCGGCATAATCTACGTAAGGCACACGGAAGAGAAAAGGAATATAAAAAAAATAGAGAGAATAAAGAGAAAAGAGAAAGAGAAAAGAGAAAGAGGGGAGAATAAAAAAAGAGAAAGAGATTTTAATAATAACAATAGCTTAGATTTAACATATATATATATATATATATATATATATATATATATATATATATATATGAATATTAAAAATTGAAAAGGAAAAGAAATAAAAGGAACAAACACACAAAAAGCAAAAGAGAAATAAAAAAAACATGGACAAAGAAAAAAAAAGAAAAAGAAAAAGAAAAAGAAAAAAAGAGAAAGTTTAGGTTGCACATTACTCCACCTACCGGAGGCAGCGCATCTTCTTCAATACTCTCATTGCAAAGCAACACACCATATCTCAATCAAAATTCTGATGTACGGTTCATTTCATTGAGTAAAAAAGAACTGGGCATGGGCATTAGCAAGATTGCATCAGGAATATATATATATATATATATATATGTATATGTATATGTATATGTATATACATATATATACATATATATATATATATATGTATATGTATATACATATATATACATATATATACATATATGTATATATATATATATGTGTATATATATATACATATATATATACACATATATATACATATATACATACATATATACATATATATATACATATGTATATATGGCCTTTGTGCAAGGTGATACTTTAAGGAGCACAATATTTCAATCTCGGAAGCTATCTCAAATTTACATTGAAGTCACATCGGATCTATCTTGAATCTATCTTAGAGCTGCCTCATATTCTTTTTGAAGTATAACATTCCTTTGTCATGAATATCTCGAACATTTTTGCGCACATGAGTTTTGACTAAGTTGGGGTGATTAAGAGGTCAATAACTTTTTCCCATAATAGTTTGGTATTAGAAGGAGACCCGATATTATAGAAATATCTATCTATCCATCCTCTTAATGAATGCTCCAATGAGGAGGCATCGTCTCTAATCTACAACACTTTTATTTAGAAAGAACAACCATCATTCCTCTCATGGGTAGATGTGTCCACCTTGATAAAAATGCCAACAGGACACTCAAGTCACTTATTTGTTCTGTTCCTAAGCTTTGCCAATTAGATATAGATGCTTAAGGGCGTATTGCTGTTAGGATCGAGAGCACTAAGAGGGGGGGGGGGGTGAATTAGTGCAGCGGAAATCTTTCAGCGATTAAAAACGAAAAGCTGCGTTCGTTCAATAAAAAAAAAACTATTATGATGCAAAAGCTAATTCTCAGTTTGTATCTAAGTGCAGTTTGCGTCTAAGCGCAGATTGCGTCTAAGCGCAGTTTGCGTCTAAACACAGTTTGCGTCTAAGCGCAGTTTGCGTCTAAACACAGTTTGCGTCTAAGCGCAGTTTTACGTCTAAGCGCAGTTTACGTCTAAACTCAGATTTACGTCTAAACGCAGTTTTACGTCTAAACTCATATTTACGTCTAAACGCTGTTTTACGTCTAGACGCAAATTTACGTCTAAACTTTGAAACTCGTTTGTATACTCGCAGAAAGCAGTATGCAGTTGAAATCAAGACGTAAACGTGAACTGAGAACTGATGATTGTGAGAGGAAAGCCGATTTACGTCTAAATGCAGTTTTACGTCTAAATGTTGAAACTCGTTCGTAAAATTGTAGAGGACAGTTTGCAGTTATCAATAGGATCAAAATGTAAGTGTAAACTGCAAAGAAACTCTTTCGTAAAAGCACCGAAGACAGTTCTGCAGAATCAAACGTAAACGTAAACTGTAATGTACGAAAATACGAATTTACGTCTGAATGCAGATTCGGAAGAACAGCACTTAGAACTTGTTCGTGAAAGCGCAGAGAGCAGTAGTAATGGAGGAGGTTTGCAGTAATGATAAAGTGCTCAAAAATAAACGCAAACCAGAGATTTAGAGTGGTTCGGTCAGCCTTGACCTACTCCACTTTTGGCTTCCTCCACCGACAAGGTTGCCGACGTCAACTAGGGGCCTTCCTTCAATGGGCGAAGGCCAAACTGCCCTTTTACAGTTTCTCTCCTTTTAACAGGCTCAGGAGACAACCTTTACAGACCTTTCTCTCCTCACTTTACAACTGAAAACTTGAAGAACAGAAGGAGGAGACTTAAAGGCTTTACAACACTTTTGAGCTCTTAGAATCACAGAAAAGATCAAGATTTCGGTGTGGGTCTTTTTCTTTTCAGTGCTGAATGGGTGGGGTATTTATAGGCCCCAACCCAATTCAAATTTCGAGCTCAAAACGATCAAATCCCGAAATTCCGGGATCAGGCGGTTGCACCTCTTGACTGGAGAGGTGGCACCGCCTGGCAGAGCTCGAAGTCTGAGCTCAGGCGGTTGCACCTCTCGACTAGAGAGGTGGCACCGCCTGGCAGAGCTCGAAGACTGAGCTCAGACGGTTGCACCTTCTCTGTCAGGGGTGGTTGCACCTTCCTGCCAGAGCTCGAAGACCGAGCTCAGGCGGTGCATCTCCTGACCAGAGAAGTTTCTCTTCTCTGCCAGAGGTGATCGCCCCTTTCTGCCAGAGGTGGTTGCACCTCTCTGCCAGAGGTGGTTGCACCTCTCTGCCAGAGCTCGAAGACTGAGCTTAGGCTGTGCATCTCCTGGCCAGAGAGGTCGTACTTCTCTTCCAGAGCTCGAAGACTGAGCTCGGTGATTGCATCACCAGGCAGAGCTCGAAACTTGAGCTCAGGCGGTGCTACCGCTTGACAGAGGAGGTTGCACCGCCCAGTCTCGCTTGGAGACTGAGCCCTGGGCGGTTGCACCGCCTGGCTGGAGCGGTTGCACCTCCCAGTCTCGCTGGGAGACTTAGCCTGGGCGGTGGCACCTCCCTGCCTGGGCGGTTGCACCTCCCACAGCTTCTTGGGTTCGAATGGGTTGAACCATTCGACCCAACTTGAGTTCTTCAGGGGCCCAATTGCCCCAGGATTAAGCTAATGGGATCACCTCCCATTTCTAACTTAATCACCGTGCTAACTACGATTAAATCTAAGACAATTTCTGAAGCTTTGCTTCGGTACGTCAATTGCTTTTTCCGGCGAGTTTCCGGCGAACTTCCGTCGATCATCCGATGAACCCTCGGTGATGCTTCTGCGGACTTCCGGCAAACTCCTGGACTTTGCGACGATCCACTTGGCGAGTTCCGACGAGCTTCGCTTGGCAAGCTTCTGGACTTCTCGGATCTATTCCCGCAGAACCTCTGACGACCGTCCGTACTTCCGTCGAACTCTCGAACTCCCAACGTGATCATGAACTTGACTCCGGCGCAACTCCTGCTGCTTGTCTATCTTTCATCGTAGTTAATCCTGCACATGTAAAACAAAAACTTCGATCGAGACAATTAATCCTAAGCAATTAACCAAGTTGTCCGGCATGTCATTGGTCCCTCGACGCTTCGTCCGATTCTTCGGCGCATCGTCCTTTCCTGCGGCCTATTGCCCAATCGGCCAGTTGGCTCCGCAACTCCGATATCCTTGGCACAATACCCGCTCTTCTTGGCTCGATGCCCGAGTCCACGGCCCGAAGCCTTCTGTCGATACGTCGACCGATCCACCGGCCCGACGTCCAATCTTCTGACATGTTCCTCTGGCACAACATGATGTTACTGCTTTAATTGTCTCATCCTGATCGAAGCATCCTGCGTTACTCAAAACGCAGATTAAATCATAAACATATATCAAGTAGTTTCATTATCAAAATACGAGATTCAACAATCTCCCCCTTTTTGATGATGACAACCACTTGATGACGGAGTTAAACTTAACTCCCGGAGTTTAAACAAACTCCCCCTATCAATATGCCATATTGATAGAAACTCTTAGATTCAAAAATCTAAGCAACATGTCATCATAAACGGAGTTAACCTTAACTCCTAGAGTTTAAACAAACTCCCCCTATCAATATGCCATATTGATAGAAACTCTTGGATTCAAAAATCCAAGCAACATGTCATCATAAACTTATGCATAACATGTCATGTCATCAACATACTTCTCCCCCTTTGTCATCAACAAAAAGGAGAAGTATCACAATCAAGTGTTTGTGATATAAGTTTAACTCATTGCATGAAAAACATAATATCTATTGTTATCATCATGCAAGTTTGCTATCATCAAATGATAAGATATCAACATGTAAAATTGCGATTCAATTTCTTGATATCTTTTAACATGATATGACATTCATAGCACCTATTCATATGAATGCTGCTTTTGATATCTCATCATAATATGGCATTCATAACATCTATTCATATTCTTCAAATATGGCACTCATCGTATCAATTTATATATTTCTCCCCCTTTGTCATCAACAACAAGGAGAACGATATAGGCAAATTTTAAATATAAGTGCGATGCCATAAGTTGGTTCATGTCATTTTCCGACAGTGAGTGATAGGATACCAATTATGCAAACATCTCGAGGAAAACATGACATGGAGATAGCTTTTAATGCTTCTTCCTTTTTATTTGTTATCTTTTTACATGAAGGAGGAAAGCCATATGTGAAGTTCAAATCGATAAGATATTAAAGCACACTTCATTTTTGCAAGGGTTAAGATATGTAAGTGAGTCAAATCCTTGTATGTAAAAATATCTTCCTTTTATAAGAGGGAATCATCAAATATATTTCTCGAAAAATATTTTTCATATGATAAGTGCATTTGCTAGATGATTCCATATGTCAAAAATCAATGATGTGAATTAAACTTGATATGACATATGCTTGTTAAGTTCGGAAGAGGATAATGTATCAAGAAAATCCAATTGTTAGGATCAAGAAAATCCGAAAATGAAATTTGACAGGGTTTTACTAGAGATATTCAATTACAATCATGAAGGTAAAACATGCTTATTATCATGAAAATTTTTATATTCAAGCACATAATTTCCAACATGTAATCATGGCAAGTAATTGTGTAAAATCATTATGGCAATCAAGTGATTTGATCATTCAATCAAAAAAGTCCGAAAAATAATTTTAACTCGTTTAATCATTCGGACATATTTTGGCCATAGTTTTCAAATATAAACATGAAGATAAGGCATGCTCATCATCATGGTAGTATGATAGCAAATTTACCATATACAAGCTAGCAAAAAATTTCTACATTTTAAGGCCCGCAAGCTAGCAGTTTTGAGATGTTCAAGAAAGCAACTCTTGCTTCTTGAAATATAAGTTTTGCTAGATGTGCAAGTTAACTTTTTGCTTCTTGAGATAGGCAAGATAGCATTCCTTGGTGATGTTCAATATAGCTAAGTTCTATATCATGTAAGCTAGTGAATTTTATAACATTTTAGAACATGCATAATCACCAAAGCATCATAAATTTTAATGATGTGCAAAATTACAAATTTTGCATGATTGCATTTGTGTGTCTTGAGATTTACAAGATACCACTTCTTGGTGATGTTCAAGATAGCAATTTCTTCTCTTTTGAGAAGTGCAATTTTTGCTTTCTTCTTGAATTGTGCAAGCTAGCTCTCTCCCCTTTTGTCATTGTCAAAAAGAAGGGAAAAACCTTTTACATCAATTTTTTTAAATCATGACAAAGGTTAGTATCAATCTCATTTGTGCATCATTATATTTTCAAATTAAAACATGCACATTTTCAAAACATATAAACTCATTATTATATGCATGATTCCAAATCATCATTTATATTATTTCAATCATTGTTTCACTCATCACTATAGCTTATCATGCATAATATGTAAAACCATCTAACATGATATAAACATTTATTTTTTTTAATTTTTTTTAAGCATTCATGATACATCATACATTATTATAATAAAAAGCATATGCATCATTCCAAATCATAAATATTTCAAATCATCATGGTATTAATTTGTCACATTGCATCCTACCATGCATGATCGAAACTTCTCATTTGCATACATCAAAATAAATTCATGAATATCTCATGCATTCATATCATCACTTGAGGAATATTGAAAAGAAATAATTGGGTGATGAGATAAATATTTCATAAATACAAAGAATTGCATAAAAATCATATCATGAATACAAGGAATACAAGTCACAATCATTCAAGACAAAAATCATCATTCATTTTCAATTCATTCAATTTGATAAATCAATATCATGATTTTGATAAAACTCATTTCAAATTTAAATCATCAAAATCATTTTTATGGCTCACAAAATTTATAACATAAATAGATTCATGATTTCATTGATAATATATTTTATCCCTTTTTTAAGTGTTTCATTTTAAGTGATCGATTTCATGTTAGCATGCCTTTTCATTTATGAAAACATGCATCAATTTTTTAAAGCCACTGTTATTATCATGAAAATCGATAATCAAGAATCATCATACATAAAAAATATATACTCATTAATCATAACTTCAAATTAAGCATGATTTCATATACTCAAAATCGAGAAATAACAATGGAAATCAACATGATACACATTATTACTTCTCAACCACATATAGCATGATTTCATAAGGTATTTTTAATCACAATCATTTTGTTTATCATAAACATGCAATTTTCATGATTATTTTCAAAATTACTAGAATGATAAGCATGATTCCTAATTGTTTGTATTTTTATTATAAAATTATTAAACATGTAATTTTCAAGAAAATTAAATAAAAAAAATGCTTTAAGCATCATGTAATTTCAAAGTAAATTAAAGGCATTTTGATTACCTCAGCGTCGAAAGGCGTAAAGGCGTAGTTTGCCACCTCGCCCTTGTTGATTTTCTCCTCGTCTTCGGAGGAGCTCGATTCATCCCAATTTTTGTTCTTCTTCTTACGTTCAAAGCAAGTAGTTCCGTTCTTTTTACTTTTTAATTTTTGTTTCATTTGTTGTTTAAGTTCACCATCACTTGAGCTTATGCTCGAGTGGTCTTCAAATGTTCTATGTCCCAAATCCTTCTTATTCTTTGGAAGGTGGTTCTCAAGTTCTTCACTTGCATTGCACGTCATTTCATATGTGATCAATGAACCAATTAGTTCTTCAAGTGAAAATTGGTTCAAGTTTTTCGATTCTTGAATAGCAGTTACTTTTGAATCCCAAGTTTTAGAAAGTGAGCGCAAAACTTTGTTAACGAGTTCAAAATCCGAAAAGCTTTTACCAAGTGAATTTAAACCATTGACGACATCCGTAAAACGGGTGTACATGTCAACAACGGTTTCGCTTGGTTTCATATGAAAAAGCTCGAAATCATGCAGTAAAATATTAACTTTCGAGTCTTTGACTCTACTAGTTTCCTCGTGCGTGATTTCAAGAGTGCGCCAAATATCGAAAGCCGTTTCGCACAAAGAAACCCGATTGAACTCATTTTTGTCCAAAGCATAAAATAAGGCATTCATAGCCTTTGCGTTTAAAGAAAAATACTTCTTCTCTAAATCCGACCATTCGTTCATCGGTTTAGAGGGAAGTTGAAAACCGTTTTCAACGATATTCCATAAATCCAGATTTAGAGAAATCAAGAAAACTCTCATTCGAGTTTTCCAATAAGTGTAGTCCAATCCGTTAAAGAATGGTGGACGAAAGACCGAAAAGCCCTCTTGAAGAGCCATTTCTCTCGGGTGTAAATCCGAAATGAGAAATACCCCGCTCTGATACCAATTGTTAGGATCGAGAGCACTAAGAGGGGGGGGGGGGGGTGAATTAGTGCAGCGGAAATCTTTCAGCGATTAAAAACGAAAAGCTGCGTTCGTTCAATAAAAAAAAAACTATTATGATGCAAAAGCTAATTCTCAGTTTGTATCTAAGTGCAGTTTGCGTCTAAGCGCAGATTGCGTCTAAGCGCAGTTTGCGTCTAAACACAGTTTGCGTCTAAGCGCAGTTTGCGTCTAAACACAGTTTGCGTCTAAGCGTAGTTTTACGTCTAAGCGCAGTTTACATCTAAACTCAGATTTACGTCTAAACGCAGTTTTACGTCTAAACTCAGATTTACGTCTAAACGCTGTTTTACGTCTAGACGCAGATTTACGTCTAAACTTTGAAACTCGTTTGTATACTCGCAGAAAGCAGTATGCAGTTGATATCAAGACGTAAACGTGAACTGAGAACTGATGATTGTGAGAGGAAAGCCGATTTACGTCTAAATGCAGTTTTACGTCTAAATGTTGAAACTCGTTCGTAAAATTGTAGAGGACAGTTTGCAGTTATCAATAGGATCAAAATGTAAGTGTAAACTGCAAAGAAACTCTTTCGTAAAAGCACCGAAGACAGTTCTACAGAATCAAACGTAAACGTAAACTGTAATGTACGAAAATACGAATTTACGTCTGAATGCAGATTCGGAAGAACAGCACTTAGAACTTGTTCGTGAAAGCGCAGAGAGCAGTAGTAATGGAGGAGGTTTGCAGTAATGATAAAGTGCTCAAAAATAAACGCAAACCAGAGATTTAGAGTGGTTCGGTCAGCCTTGACCTACTCCACTTTTGGCTTCCTCTACCGACGAGGTTGCCGACGTCAACTAGGGGCCTTCCTTCAATGGGCGAAGGCCAAACTGCCCTTTTACAGTTTCTCTCCTTTTAACAGGCTCAGGAGACAACCTTTACAGACCTTTCTCTCCTCACTTTACAACTGAAAACTTGAAGAACAGAAGGAGGAGACTTAAAGGCTTTACAACACTTTTGAGCTCTTAGAATCACAGAAAAGATCAAGATTTCGGTGTGGGTCTTTTTCTTTTCAGTGCTGAATGGGTGGGGTATTTATAGGCCCCAACCCAATTCAAATTTCGAGCTCAAAACGATCAAATCCCGAAATTCCGGGATCAGGCGGTTGCACCTCTTGACTGGAGAGGTGGCACCGCCTGGCAGAGCTCGAAGTCTGAGCTCAGGCGGTTGCACCTCTCGACTAGAGAGGTGGCACCGCCTGGCAGAGCTCGAAGACTGAGCTCAGACGGTTGCACCTTCTCTGTCAGGGGTGGTTGCACCTTCCTGCCAGAGCTCGAAGACCGAGCTCAGGCGGTGCATCTCCTGACCAGAGAAGTTTCTCTTCGAGAAGTTTCTCTTCTCTGCCAGAGGTGATCGCCCCTTTCTGCCAGAGGTGGTTGCACCTCTCTGCCAGAGGTGGTTGCACCTCTCTGCCAGAGCTCGAAGACTGAGCTTAGGCTGTGCATCTCCTGGCCAGAGAGGTCGTACTTCTCTTCCAGAGCTCGAAGACTGAGCTCGGTGATTGCATCACCAGGCAGAGCTCGAAACTTGAGCTCAGGCGGTGCTACCGCTTGACAGAGGAGGTTGCACCGCCCAGTCTCGCTTGGAGACTGAGCCCTGGGCGGTTGCACCGCCTGGCTGGAGCGGTTGCACCTCCCAGTCTCGCTGGGAGACTTAGCCTGGGCGGTGGCACCTCCCTGCCTGGGCGGTTGCACCTCCCACAGCTTCTTGGGTTCGAATGGGTTGAACCATTCGACCCAACTTGAGTTCTTCAGGGGCCCAATTGCCCCAGGATTAAGCTAATGGGATCACCTCCCATTTCTAACTTAATCACCGTGCTAACTACGATTAAATCTAAGACAATTTCTGAAGCTTTGCTTCGGTACGTCAATTGCTTTTTCCGGCGAGTTTCCGGCGAACTTCCGTCGATCATCCGATGAACCCTCGGTGATGCTTCTGCGGACTTCCAGCAAACTCCTGGACTTTGCGACGATCCACTTGGCGAGTTCCGACGAGCTTCGCTTGGCAAGCTTCTGGACTTCTCGGATCTGTTCCCGCAGAACCTCTGACGACCGTCCGTACTTACGTCGAACTCTCGAACTCCCAACGTGATCATGAACTTGACTCCGGCGCAACTCCTGCTGCTTGTCTATCTTTCATCGTAGTTAATCCTGCACATGTAAAACAAAAACTTCGATCGAGACAATTAATCCTAAGCAATTAACCAAGTTGTCCGGCATGTCATTGGTCCCTCGACGCTTCGTCCGATTCTTCGGCGCATCGTCCTTTCCTGCGGCCTATTGCCCAATCGGCCAGTTGGCTCCGCAACTCCGATATCCTTGGCATAATACCCGCTCTTCTTGGCTCGATGCCCGAGTCCACGGCCCGAAGCCTTCTGTCGATACGTCGACCGATCCACCGGCCCGACGTCCAATCTTCTGACATGTTCCTCTGGCACAACATGATGTTACTGCTTTAATTGTCTCATCCTGATCGAAGCATCCTGCGTTACTCAAAACGCAGATTAAATCATAAACATATATCAAGTAGTTTCATCATCAAAATACGAGATTCAACAATTGCAAGTTCTTACTTTGCTCCTACCTCAATTAGTCCAACATATGATATTGCCATCTCAACTACATAATATTTAATTAATTTTTAAAATATAATTTTATCAAACAATATTTATGTTAATACATATTTAAAATATAGTTTTCATCTATTATTTTTCAAACACTCAAAGTATTTTATAATTATACATTATTCAAACCCTTTTCTCCAAATATACTTGAAAAATATATTTTCCCAAACAAATACACTCTATATCCATTAGGATATCTATGACACCCTTGATCTACTTATACATTATATGATAATCCTTTTATTACAAGTTGGCTAGATTATTATGGAATTCATATATATGTTGATATTATCTTATCAATAATTATAATGAAGTCAATGCAAATTCATTGTCATTGATGAATAAGGTTATTGACAAGACAAAATTTATTCGTATATATCGACATGTATCCACCTTAGCTCCTTCGCATTGACATTAACTATATTTACACCACCACTCCTTTGGATATCTCGAAATGCATCAAGTTACCTCAACAAAATTGAGGTGCACCTTCATAAACAATATTAAAATTATAACTCTATCACAATAATATCATCATATTAACACCACACTTATATCACAACAAAATTGAGATATAACTTCACAATCCAAATGAAAGTAGTACACCACTCTAACCAAACCTTTAGTACTAGAATATGCTAACCGATCTTGTCTCACCGTAAGATCATTTTATCACCGTCGGAGGTCCTTTCTAATACAATGCTTAACCCATGATAGCCACCCCTATAGCACTTTGTCAATGTGAGATCACGGGAAAAAAAAAATGCCTCTTCTAGATTGTCATCTAGAGGAGAAAATGGCATCGACTAGATTGTCATATGGAGAAGAAATTTCCTTGTCAAGAAAGGATAACTCCAAATGAGAACATGCAAAATAAAGACCTTTATCTTTACATAAATATTTTTTTTTCTCTTTTATTATAAGCTTAATAGACTAAAGTAAATATAAAACATTCTTTGACATGAGCGTCAAAGAGATTATAAATCAACCTTTATTTCCTTTGTCTTACGAAGGATTTCACGAGGTTAATGATGAATAGTTATTAGAGCAACGATAATTTTTAAGAATCATGAATTTAATTTTTATTAATTTATAATGTGAATATTTTGTTAAGTAATATATATATTTTCGAAAATAAAGAATAGATGTACAAATATAACTCGTTATTCAAGAAAAAAATTAGAATTTCTCGAAGAACTTAACATGATTAATTGTTCTTTGTGGTTGAAAATGAGAACGATCTCCGAGTAAGTTTCACACACACACACAAACAAAGCGAACTTCCACCCAAACTCAATTGTCAACCGTAGAAAAGAAAAAAAAAAACAAAAAAAAAATGGCGATCAAAGCAGAAAGCAAAGCAGTTGATACATTATTAATAGCTCAAAGGAAACATGGAATTCCCAAAGCACACACATACGACAAAAGATATTATGCGTAAGTCCGCACATACGCGCACGCACAGCAACTGATCAATCGGTCTCCGGTGGCGGCAAGTTCATGGCTTTCGGCTCATCCTCAGCACTCTTTTTGGCATCCTCCTTGCACCAAAGCCCTTCTTTATTGCAAGGCCAAGAACTTAATTCCTTGTGCGATGAACTTTTTTTCCCACAGTTTAATTTCTCGACGAATCGGAGCCCTGGGAACGAAGTTGTCAGGTTCTCCCAGCTGGGATGATCCAGATAATTGAGGAACCTCAGGCGCAGCGCCTCCACCTTCCACCCCCGGCCGTCTCCAAGACTTCGGAGCATCCCTCCCCTCAGGTACAGTTTCTTCAGCTTTTGTAATTTAAGGGGATCAATCCACTGCGGGAACTCCTCCTCGGTGAAGCACCGGAGGTCCAGCTTCTCTATCGTACTAGGAAGGGTAACCTTAGCGGGATCAAGGGAACGATCCGCTGCAATCTTCTTGGTTTCTTTCTTCGTCAGTGGCCTCGCTCCCGAAGCTTGTCTGTCAGCAGCAGCAGCAGTAGCAGTAGCAGCATCAGATGATTGTTTGGACTTCGGTGGGAGATCTTCGATTGAGTCCTTACCAGTCCCTTGTTGTTTCTTCTCCTGTGAGGGCGCCTCAGCACCTCTGGTGGAATGAGAGTCTTCCTTCTTCGTTGTAACCACTGCCCATGTTATGATAAGGGTGGTGAGCGTCTTCAACTCGCCCAACATCTCCAGCTCCGTTTCTGCGATCCGACTGCCTATGTTGATGCTGAGCTTCCTCAACTTGGCCAGCTTGGCCAACTCATGGAGATGACAAACATGTTTGTCATCAGGCCCACTGATCAGTAAAAACCCCTTGAGCACTTCCAGATCGGAGAGGTTGGCGATGCTCTTGGGCATCTTGTCGAGCAGGAAGCAGTCCGACACGTCCAGGTACTGCAGCTTCTTGGCGGACCCGAGCGCCTCCGGCAGCTTCTCCAGATTGTGGCACGCCCGGAGGTCCAACACTATCAGCTTGGTGAGCTTGCCGATGGACTCGGGAAGCGTTTCCACCCTCGATACGCCTCTGAGGCTTATGTACCGCAAGCTCTTGCAGTTGTCAATCCCCTTCAAGAACTCGTCGTTCTTGACCTCGATATGGTGCTTCTGGTCCGACTCCTTCCACCGCCCCAGCTGCATTGTGGTCATCTCGCCCTTGTTGACTAGCCATGTGGGTTCGAATTCGACGTAGCGCTTGTAGACGTTGTAGACGGTGAGCAGTCGATTTTCCGCATCGTCGCCGATGGGGGGTAGTTTGAGGCGCAAGCACGCACGGCGACTCCTGGAATAGTCGTCGCTGGGGCGGCCGTCCTGGTCGAATTCGAGGAAGGCATTGCTCTTGGCGACGGTGATCAACAGCCTGCGAATCCACGACTGTATACTGAAGTAGTGCACCTCGTCACAGTGCTTCTTCTTAATGGTTATGATTAGGCCCTTGGAGACGAGTTGGTCGAAGCATTTCTTCCCTTCCTCAGAAGTCTGCACTATTTCCTCGCCCATCCACCAGTGGATCAGCAGCCTCTTCTTGAGGACAGCGTTCGGCGGGAAGACGGTGAGGCAGAAGAGGCAAAGCTTCAGCTGAGTCTCGAAGCTGTCGACCACAAGCAATAGGTGCGCCCACGCGGAGCTCTCTAGGATCTGCCGCTCCAGTGGGAAATCCTCCTCCCCCTCCTCCTCCTCAGCATTGGATTCCTGTTCACCCGACGAATCCATTGGCTTCACCCCTAATTCCTCGAATTTGAAATTGATGTTTTCCATGATTTTGTCGAGCTTTTTGAGTGGGCTCTCGTCGGTGATTCCCGACCGCAACAGCTCGTCGACTTGCCTGGCGACGAGTGCAAATTTATTTATGGCGGCGTCTTCTTTTTCCTTGGATTGCCGCAACATTTTTCTCAGCTCCTCCATTTTTTCCTTGATCTTGTTGAACCGCTCAAGAACATCACGAACATCCTCGGAAGAAGCATCCTTCGGATCGGGGACGAAGCGGCCTTTGGCTTCTTCCAAACGCTTCATCAACCGAGACACTACTTCGACGCTGGATCCGCCGCAGGGGAACATGGTCGGAAGCAAGAAACGAGGCACAGGAGAAGGTCGGGATTATGGTGGCTTCGTGTTACGCCCGCAACCCATATAGCTGCATCGGAATAATCTACGTAACGCACAAGGAAGAGAAATGGAAAAATAAAGACAGAGAATAAAGATAAAAGAGAAAGAGAAAAGAGAAAGAGATATTAATAATAACAATAGCTTAGATTTAACATATATAAATATATGAATATTAAATTATTAAAAAGAAAAGAAATAAAAGGAACAAACACACAAAAAGCAAAAGAGAAAAAAAAAGACACGGACAAAGAAAAAGAAAAAAAGAGAAAGTTTAGGTTGCACATTAGTCCACCTACCGGAGGCAGCACATCTTCATCAATACGCACTTGCAAAGCAACACACCATATGGAGGAGTCTCAATATCTACCATGGCATCCGTAAGACCGTCAACCGACCTTTACACTTTGTTTGATAAAAATATAGTATCTATATATATAAATAAAATTATTCGAAAGTAAACCAGATCAATATATATATATATATATATATATATATATATATATATATATATATATATATATATATATATATATATATATATTCGAAGTATCTTCCAAATAAAAATATCATTCTTCCAAAATGCTGCTTACGTTAGTAATTTGAAATATTGATCAAAATATATATATATATATATATATATATATATATATATATAAATAAAAGATCGAAGAGGTTTCTTGACTTATTCACTCTATACTTAAGTTAGTAATTTGAAATATATAAGTATGAATAAGAGTAGTCGAGAGAAGTCATCTCTTTTTCTCTACGTTAAAGGTGAGACTTTATATTTGATCGTAGAGAGCATTACGAAAATGTGTGATTATCCTTCTCTTCATAAATGGTAAAAAGAAAGTCTATGGTTATCTTTCTCATCATTAACGACGAGAAGAAAGTTTGTGATTGTCTTTCTCATCATAAACGATAAGAAGAAAGCTTCATCTTATCCTCCCTTATTATGCACGATAGTGATGTGTCGAATAATTACTTTACCAGTATATCTCTGAACGTTGTCCTGCCCCGAAGGCGTGCTTTGAGGCTGCTTTGAGAAGGACTCGAAGTGTAATGTTGAATTTATTCGACACATGAGCGTCCAAGATTTCCTCTTGCAGGTCGAGTTTTCCCGACACATGCATCACAAGCACACTTTACCTTGTGCCTCTGCTATGACAGAGTTTTTTTCATATAGGTTAGGTTTTTCCGACTCATATGTTTTGGGTACATTTGGTTTTGCACCTCTTATATAACGGATTTCCCTTTACATGGGTCGAGATTTCTCAACTCACATCTCGAGTGCATTAGGTTTTATGCCTATGTCGTAGGAGATTTTTCTTCACGTGTGTCAGGTTTTCTCGACTCACATGTTGGGTGCATTTGGCCCGACAACTCTGCTATGGGAATTTTAACTTGACGTTGGTTGGGTTTCCCAACTCACAAGCCTTGGGAACATTTGGTTATGCACCTCCGTTGTGGCAAATATACCTTAGCATGGGTCGAGTTTCCTGACTCACATACCTCAAGCACATTTAACCATATGCCTCCACCATGGTAGATATACCATGGTATGGGTTGGGTTTCCTGACTCATACGCCTCAAGTATATTTAGCCCTACACCTCTATTGTGATGGGTTTACCTTAGTACAGATCAGGTTTTCTGACTCATACACCTTGAATATATTTGGCCTAATGCTTCCATTGTGATAGATTTACCGTAGCGTGGGTCGGGTTTCACAACTCACACACCTCGAGCACATCTGGTTCTACGCCTCTGTCGTGGTGGATTTACCTTGGTGTAGGTGGGTTCTCCGACTCATACGCCTTGAGCACATTTGGCCCTATGCCTCCGCCTTAATAGATTTACCTTGGCATAGGTCAAGTTTCTCGACTCATATGCCTAGTGTACATTTGAGCCTTTACCTCCGTTGTGGAAGATATATCCTGACTCATAAGCCTCGAGCATATTTAACCTTATGCATACATTATGACGAATTTACCTTGGTAGGCCAGATGTACCCAAGGAGTGTGAGTTGAAAAATCTGACCCGCACCAAGGTAAATCTACCACAATAGAGGCACAGGGCCAAATGTGCTTGAGATGTGCGAGTCAAGAAACCCGACCCGTACCAAGGTAAATTTGTCATGGTGGAGGTGGAGGGCCAAATGTGCTTGAGGCATGTGGGTCGAAAAACTCAACCCATGCCAACGTATATCCGCCATAATGGGGGCATAGGGCCAAATGTGACCAAGGCGTGTGAGTTGGGAAACTTGACTCGTGCTAATATATATCCATCACGATGAAGGTATAGGGCCAAATGTGCTCAAAGCATGTGAGTCAGGAAACCCAACCCACACCAAGATAAATCCGCCATGCCGAAGATGAAGGGTCAAATGCACCCGAGAGGTGAGTAAAGAAAACCCAACTTACATGAAAGAAAATTTGCTATGATAGAGACGCAAGGCCAAATACACCCGATATGCGTTAATAAAGAAAACTCAACCCTCGTAAAGAGAAATCTGCTACGGCAAAAGCGCAAAGCCAAATGTGTCCGAGACGCACGAGTCGAGAAAACTTGAACATGTGAAGAAAAATCTGCTACAACGAAGACACAAGGTAAAATGTGCTCAAGACGCATGCATTGGGAAAACCCAACCCGTGGGAGAAAATCCTAACACTCATGTGTCGGATGAATTAAACATCGCACTTCAAATCCGTCTCAAAAGAGCCCTAAAGCACACCTTGGGGGTGGGGGGACAATAATATGATATATACTATATACTAACGGCTAATCATTGGACACATCACTTCCACATGGCACCCAATAAGAGAGGATAAGATCAAACTTATTTCTTGTCATTTATGATAAGAAAGACAATCACAATATTCATTCTCGTGAAAGATAACCTTAAGCTTCCTTCTCATCATTTATGAAGAGAGACAATCATATATTCTCACCATTTATGAAGAGAAAGATAATTATAAATTTCATTAGTGCTCTTTACGATCATGTATAAAAGCTCACCTTTAACACCGAAAAAAAAGACTTCTCTTGACTACTCACATTCATACTCATATATCTTAGATTACTAAGATAAGTGTCGAAGGGACGAGTCAAAAAGAATCTCTCAATCTCGATCTTCATACATGTAACACATGGATCTTCATACATGTAACACATGGAGAGTACAACGTTTTCACCTCAAAGTTATTTTGAATAATCATATGCAAACAGGTCAGGACCATATCGAGTTGACTAATACATCAACAAAATCCCTAAATAGTAAGAAGAAAGCTTGTGATTACCTTTCTTCTCATAAATAAAAGGATATACAACCCCTATCATCTGGAAGTGATGTGTCGGATGATTAATCATTAATATATCCTGTCATTTTTAAGTATGGATGCTATTAATCGAGAAAAAATACAATCGTAAATTTTCTTACCACAAGCTTCATTCTCGCCATCTATAAGAAAGACAATCACAAATTTCCTTATGATTAGGTATAAAACTCGTCTTTAACAAAAAGAAAAAAAGACAATAATAAATTTCCTTATTCTCCTTACGACTAGATATAAAACTCGTCTTTAACAGAAAAAAGAAAGAGAAATTCTCACTACTCACGTTAATGCTGATATACATTTAATTATGCTGATATACATTTAATTATTAACTTGAGCATTAAAAGAATCGAATCAAGAAACCTTCGGACCTCGATCTTCAATGTAAGTGATACCTTAGGAAAAGTATGTTTCTGCCTCCAAAACACTTCTAACAATCTTACACAAACGAATTCAAACTACGTAAAGGTGACAAGACGTCAACGACCTTTTTGCCCTAACAACACTACGTGACACTTGTACATATTGCTATGGAGGTCAAATATATGCTAATATCTTATCGATAATTAACATGAAACCATGTAGATTCATTATCGCTGATGATTTTTCATGATACATGCATATCATAATGTACAAGTCTCCAAGCACGAGGACAAGAAAACCTAGCACGATCAGCCAGCGTACCTTGAGGCCGATTGAGTTGCGACTGGATTGATGAAGCCACAAAGCTTGAAGACAGGCCAAGTCGACTCGCACAGTCAAGAGGACAAACGTCTGTATAGTTGACAGACTATTCCTCGATGTAGCTTGGTGATTGCATAAATCATACAAAACAAGAAAATGCAGGGTAACGTGAAAAAAATCCTGTAATGCAATTAATCAGATGAGGCATATCAATGCCATCATGTATAGCTAATGGCCTGGCAGCAAATCCTACAGGGAAACCATCAAATTTGTGAAGGTAAATAATTTCTTGAGTTCATTCCTCCATGCTAATATATGTTCATTCCTCCATGTTTGGATTTGGAATCGGTGTCCGACCAAGCCCGATTTGATCTGGCTACCTACAACCTAGGAGTGATCTACTAGCTTTGTCAATATGGTTAGTCTTATAAAAGTAGCACTTATAATAACAATCTGATGTTATGACTTTAAGAAAAGGCTATCAAATTGGATTAATTCAAACAAATATTTGACCTCATACAAAACAAGAAAGAATTCACTCTACACAAATAAACTTGATGAATATTGCATATCCATTTTAAACCACATGCAAAATTAACCAACATTGATATTCCAGTAGTTTAAACTAAAATCAGCATAGAACAAGCTACCATTTCACATAAACACATAAAAATGTAATGCTGAAATGTCAACAAAGACAAATTAGAAGAGAGAGGTCCCCTTCCCCTTCTTGTCTCCACCAATCTCAAAGTGCTTGCATCTCTGTGAAGGTAATGAAAATGATAGTTGTTACAAATAAAAATTCATAAAAGGAAAGAAGCAGCGGAAGATCACAGTTGGTACCTTTATCGGATGCTGCGAATAATGCTTGCAACTTTGGCATTGAAGCTTCAACACGATTTTCTTGGTAGTTTTTGCCTGGCAGCGAAATACAATGACTTTTAATACACCTACACAAACTTTCAGATGGCAGTAATATAGATAGCTAAAGTGTCATTAAAAGACATTGCAAGTACTTTGAAATAGAGTGTCTCAGAAATCTAGTAATCATGTGCAGTTTAATTTGGATAAGTCAAAACACAAAAACTAACTTTTTATTGCAAATTAAGCAACAAGGAGATCTGCAATGGTAGCTAATATCAATTCACGCATCAGTAGAATTATATTTCAATTAATCACCATAGAACAGACAGTAGTACCTTCTTGTGGAAAACAGGCTTCGTCTGTCCACCATAACCAGACTGCTTCCTGTCATAGCGGCGCTTCCCTTGAACAGAAAGGCTATCCTTACCCTTCTTGTACTGTGTTACCTTGTGAAGCGTGTGCTTCCTGCAAGCCTTGTTCTTACAGAATGTTTTCTTGGTCTTTGGCACGTTCACCTGTATGATAACATTAATGGTAAAAGTCCAACATCCAACATCACGGAATTAAAACAAATGAAAAAAATCAAATAAAGCTAGGAAATGAAAAGTTTTGCTACAAGAAATGTTGATCTCATCCCATCCATTAATAGCGTCAGCTAACGATAACACCCAAAAATCTACTTGAAGTTCAATGACCACCTATATTTGAGATAAACCATAAGTTAGCAGAACTCCAACCACAATCATCTTATAATAACTAAAATACAGTGCCCATACCATGAAACTCTTCGTCACATATGAAAACCACTAGCCATTCAATACGGACATATTATTAAGTCAAACTTCAGATCCAAAAGACCCCAAATCTATAGCACAAACCAAAAATATACACAATGCTACACCTAAAAAGAAGTTCAAACACCTACAATGTTACCTGGATGAAAAACAATGCATTTCTAATTCAGAGGCTCTCACGACGATTATGGTTATGCAGCATGCAGGCTGTTACACCAGGAAGGTAAAGCTCTGGAACACAAGTTACAATAACAAAGAACCATGGAAATTTCCAACCTCAACACTAGTTCTAAACTCTTTTCTCACTCTACCCTGACACGCATCTCAAGATAGAGGCATGAGATAAAAGAAGAATCACGGTCGATCTTGGGTTCCCAAAGGGAAAGGAAACAATCATATAGAACCCATTATGAGTGAGCCGAAAATGACTTAATAGGCTCAATTTTGACTCTACTTAAATTGGTATTCTCCAAGATCAATTGGGGTACACGAAAAAGCAAAAGAACAAGAGAGGGATTTCGCACTCAGAATACCTTTGAGCGACGACTTCATCCACAGTAGTGAGATCTCAGAAAATTAGAAAAAAGACTTCAATCGATTAGAAGATATATCAAAATAGGTAATTTTGAATTTGAACCAAATTAGATATGCATTCCAAAACTGCGACAACATAGAGTGCTAAACACATGAAACAATTAGCCCTGCAAAGTTCAACAAAGGATCTTAAAGAATGCCCTTTATTTCATCCAGAATGCCTAAGCAGCGGAAAGCAAACATAGGCATCCACATCTCTCTAACCTCATACTTGCACAGCAAAAAATGTAGCTGACGCGGACACTGAACCATTAAAAGCCCAATCTTTAATCCGACAGATCCAAGAAATCAAATATTTCGAAACAAGGACAAGAA